>NW_019738977.1:133355-153115 GCF_002891405.2 Cryptotermes secundus
CTGTTATATGTTTATTTATTTATTCACTGGTTATTCGACGACCGTTTCAGTAGCTATCTAGATTATATAGCGCCGATACGACCCTCCTCTGGTCGCATTTTTTCGCATATAAAATACATTAAACCTCTGAGGTCTTCTATCGAGCTCAGTATCTCAATCTCCAAATTAAAAGGAAATGTGTTTGGCTTGTTATTTTGTCATTTGTACATAAGCAGAGCTTAAACTGGATATCGTGGCGTATTTAATGCGAGTTTCGGAAACCCTAATTCCAGTCCAGTGCAGGGTCCTTTATGATAATTTTGAAACTTAACATAAATTGAGCCTGGTGGACTGTTTTACATCAAAATATATAGACCAGGTATTCATGAAACAACATGTGTAGATTAGGTAAGAGGCTGTACTTAATTATGTAATTAAGCATTATGCCATGGATGCATGTAGGGAAGTGGAGGTATAGCTTCACCGTTCTCGACCTCGACAGTAGATGGAAGTGAATGGCCAGCTTCACGCCCCTGCCGGTTTGCCCCCGCATTTTATATAGGGGGGCTTAATAGGCCCCAGAGCCGGTCTGGACTCCGTAGACAAGAGAAAAAGTCCTTATACCTTATCGGGAATCATCTGTAGACTAGGTGGAGTGTCACATGACTAAATATTCCTGGTATGGGCGTTAAAATGCAATGGACCTAAAAGTATTTTAAACCACTTCCTTATGAATTCCGAATTATAAATTTGATTTGGTTTTAATTCAAATCATACTACTAGCAGATGAGTCTCTTGCCACTCTACAGATTTGAGAAGTCAGATTACAATGATTAATCCCTTAGTATAAAAGTAAAAAACTTAAGTTGTCCCTGTGCTTAACTTATTAAGCACTGTGCCATTAAGGCGTATGATGAGTGGATGTATAGATCCACATTTTCTTGACCTCGGCACTGACTGGAAGTGAATGGTCAGCTCCATGCCCCTGCCGCTTTACCCCTAGGGAAGGAGCCCCCAGTACCCATTGGATAGGATGTTAAGTGGACCCCAGAGCCGGTCTGGACGACGTAGAGAAGAGAACATTTTTGATCCTACCGGAACTCGAACTCCGACCCCTCGGTCGTCCACTCGTAGCCAGCCACTATACCTACTACGCTATCCCAGCTCCTAATCACTTATTATCAGAAACAAAAATATTTTTGAGCCGTGGCCCCTTTATTTAAGAACTAATTTTGTGATTTTTGCCTGGTTATCCATGTCTGATTCTAAATGCGTGTAATTCGAGTCCCGTCGGCTGCGGTGAACACAGGAACACAGGTGTGTCCCAACGTAGCTGTTTATGAATTGTTTGCATACCATCACGTAATATCTCCAGCTGCACTGCTAGCGAACTAGAACTCAGCACATTTGCGAGGTAAACCTTCTATAATATAGAGGATATTCGCCTCTGCATAGACACTTTCGCTGTGTTGCGTAAATTAGACCTGAGAGTCATGTTCTCCGGCTGATGGTACGATTTTCTGCCTCCCTTTTAAAGACAGTTTCTAGTATAACGCTATAACTTCTGTTGCTTTACCACGTGCATCTCTCAAACCAAGCACAAAACTTATACAGTAATTTAAAGACAAAGAAGAATAGTCTAGACACATGCCCTTTGTTGATGTGCACTGTAGCTTTGATGAAATCTGAGGCCTTTTAAAAATGTCTTATAACAGAGAAGAGTTTATGGAGGACTGTTAACTTTACTCCTGATCGTGAGGAACGAAGATGAGCCCTTTCCGGATTTCCGTGACTGCGTATTCATTATATTCGCAGTTACATTCCATATCCTGAGGGGGGGGGGGGAACATATACAGAATTTTGATGTGAATCTTGTTATATTATGAAGATTACTATCTTCTGGGATATAACGCCGTCTAATTTGTTGAAAATCAACAGACGTTTCGGAGGAGAATATCGCCTCCATCTTTAGGATCAAATAAACCGAAGAAGATACCAGCATGAAAGCAGGTGGCAAGGCGATTAATCGGCTGTCCGGAAATTTATTATTATATAGGAAGCAGGAGAGAAGTGAAAGAGTGGACCTCAGTTCCCATTGGCTCGCCGTGGGACAGAATGAAACCGCTTGGTCCTCACACGATCAAGCGAACCGATAGGAGACAACAGGAGTTTAGGATGGTCCAAAAATGGGGCGGATTTGCTGGTCTAGGAAGAAGCCACTCGGTTTTACACCTGATTTAACTCTGGAATCTTGCTCGGCTTATTTAACCCTGAAGACTGAGGCGATATGTTTCTCCGAAACGTCGGTCAACCTTCAACGGACTACACGGCGTTATATCCCAGAATATAGTACTCTTCGATGTAAGGTTTGTCGAAATCGAGTCATCAGTTGCAATGTTAGGCCTTGGACGTTGCCCTACACTCGATTTCCTGTCTCCTGTGGCTAGAGATCTTCATTTTCTACGTAAGGTCATATCACGACATGTAGCTAGCTGCACTGTTGTCACATTGCCGCATACCAGCTGTTCATGCGTTTGCCCATATGATGACTATATAACTAATGTGTTTCTGCGATATTTAGTGGGCCTCTGTCAGAACCAAGCGGCTGTCTTCATTATATCGAATCAACTTCATGTTCCAGTACATGTTCTCATGCGATTGTCTCTGCCTTATGTGTGAGATTTCTGAGGTGCAGGCTCAAGATGTGTAGACTGATTTGGTGAGATGGGCAGTGTGGCGTTTGGCCTGAGGTCGCAGCGTATGCTTATGAGATTTGTATTCAGAATTACTGGGTTTTTAGACTTTGTCCTTCGTCCGATATTCTAGAAAATAGAAAACACAGCGTTTCGGAAAACGGATCTGTTTCCTTTGCAATGATCTAACCTCAATCACTGGACAACGCCTGTTAGATTCACTACAGCTATATAATCACTTGAGACCAGGCTAATTCGGCGGGAGATAACAAGAAAATATGCAATAAAAATTGTGATAGATCATGCATATTCATGGAACTAGGATAGAAAAGTAGGTAGAAATTTATGCTAAAAATCTAACCAGCAAAACCAAGTGCATGAGCACCAGTTTATAGAAAAATGGACATTTTATTGTGTTATTCAGGGACCACTAGATGCCTTCATGCGTTACACAGGAATGCAATTGAAATAAAATAGGGACATGTGTTCTGAACATCATGTATCATTTCGTGATTGGCTGTACTTACTAACAGATCTCTAATATGAACACAAATGTCGCAGAAAGATGACTGTTAATCTTAGGGATGGTTACAAGATTTCGTTTGTGTTTCAGAAACAAGTTTAGAATACCACAACCTACACAAATACTCGTAGAACCGTTTAATTTATATAAGCCCAAGGACGTCGGCTCACTAATTGTTCTTCATTTCTCAGTAATAACACAGTATCATCACAACTCACATTAAACCTTTTGAGGATTGATTGTCAACGTGGAAGTTTCCTGTTTTGTATGTACGTGTTAAGAGGAGATTATTTAGGGGGCGAGAGAATCCTTCTAAAATGAGAGAGACTGACTCTTATGAAAATGGATATCCCTCCATACAGGTCGGTATGAGAAGAAGCTTCTCCATTGAAAAAGGGTCGAAATAAATTTCATCCTTTGAATGTTATTAATCATATTTCTTTTATTACATAAGGTACTAGGAAATTTCTGAAACATTTTTTAGTTGTGATCAGTTATGTACTCAGTTGTGTAACAGAAGTTTAGACACAGATTTTAAGTTCCGATACGTGTTGCCCAGGGAGCCGGGATAGCTCAGTCACTATAGTGACTGATTAAGGGCTGGACGGCTGGGGGGTCCGAGTTCGGGTTCCGGTAGGGAAAACCTTTTCTTCTCTTCACGTCCAGACCGGTTCTGCGGCCTGTCCAGTGCGTGCTGATGACGTTTTTCCCAGCGTTAAAGTGGCCAGGGCTTGAAGTTGACCACTCGTCAAGAATACGCGGATCTATACATCCACTCCCCCTTATGTCTTCATGGCGCAGTGCTTACTTAGTTAAAAACAGGGACGACTTTATTTTTGTTTACCTTGAATATTGCCCAGAATTGCATTTGGGTCGAGTTCGAATGGGACCGACACTACTTTACCGAATCCGGTCAGAGTTGAACTGAGGACCGTGTCTGTCATGCGGGTCCAGTGTTTTGTCTTGTGCGGATGGAAGCTGGATGGTGGGCAGGGGAAAGCGGAAGTACTCGGAAAGGAAAAGCAGATCCTGTACAGAGGCCTCGAACGGGATTCTTTATGCAGAATTTCTTACCTTCGGACTCCTATCCTTCACTACAGATCGTTTGCGGTCCCTTCTGTTCTCTAAAATGTAAAATTACAAATTACCACCAGTTTTGTGTGAGCGTGAAACTTCATCTCTCCTTCTAAGGGGAGGACATAAGATTTATAGGCTTTTGAGAAATTGGTGTTGAGGGCCTAAGAGAGATGGAGTAATAGGAAGATGAAGGAACTTGCCCAATAAGGAACTTCTTAATTCGTACTCTAAACAGATATTATTAGGAAATCCAAGAGATGAGATAGGCGGAATTTGTAGCATGCATTATAAACACAGCAATTCCTTACACAGTATTCTGAGAACCTGAGGGGGAGTGACCAACTTGAAAACCCGGGCCTTCATTTTAGGATAATATTAAGATTGACTTAAATAACGTGACGATATGGACGGAATTCAAGGAGCCTGGATAACTCAGTCAGTATAGTGACTGGCTATCGACTGGACGGCCGAGGGGTCGGAGTTTGAGTCCCGATAGTGCCAAGAATTTTCTCTTCACGTCGTGCAGACCGGCTCTGGGGCCCACCCAGTCTTCTGTCCAGTGAGTACCGGGGGCTCTTTCCCCTGGGGTAAAGCGGTCGGGGCATGAAGCTGACTACTCACCTCCAACTATGCCGAGGTCAAGAAAACGTGTCTATACATCCACTCCCTCATACGTCTTCAGGGCGATATGCTTAATTACTTAAGCAGAGGAACAAATTTACGGATGGGATTCGGCTGACTGAGACAATTATTAAGTGGCTGGTTCTTGTGAATACGGTGATGAACTTTCGAGCTCTCTAAATGGCATGAAGCTGAAGGATCTCGCGGCGTGGAGGTAGGGGAAGTAGGGTGTGTGTGTACTTCCGGATGTAATGGATAATGAGGAAGGACAGGACATGAAAGAGGTGACTGTGAGACAGGACCGGAGGATGATCGATTGCAATAAGTGGGAGGACGTCTGTATGCGTATTATCCCTGGAAGTGGAGTTTTCTTACGTTGACAATGTACCGTTTTAACACGAGTGACAATTTAACAAAAGGGCGTAGTTTCGGTATATGTGCGGAACGAAATGAAAAAGCGTTGGAAAAATTGTCATTAGTCATTATGTCGCTCTCACTGTTTACACGTTCGTTCATCGCAGTTTGTAGCATGCGCTGCCCAGGTCAACAAGGAATAATGCTTTCTGTCTATTTGCCAGAGAACTTCTGGTTGTATTACACACTACCTTTATTCTGCTGTGGACCAGCTTTCGTCTATTCAACATAGACCATGGCGAAGTGGCTGTGAGCCTCTAGTTTACTGGGTAGGACATGAGACCAGTTGGCCACTTACCTAACTGTCATTTCGTTTGTGCCATATAGTAATGGGCTACGGGCTGGACGGCAGGGGTTCATTTCCTGGCAGAGACAAGAAATTTTTCTCTTCCGCGCAGTGTTCAGACCGGCTCTGGAGCTGGCCTAGCCTCGTATTCAGTGGGGCTTCTCGAAGGTAAAAGGACTGGGGCGTGAAGCTGACAACTCACCTCCATATAGTGAATGGAGCTGTACCTCCACTCCCCCATACGTCCCCAAGGCGTACTACTTAATGAATTAAGCACAGAGATAACTTTACCTTCATCATTGAACTGATACACTGATTAATCGTCAATTTAATTATGAGATTAATTTCACATGAAATCATGTAAATTAGCCATGTTGTCATATTTCGTAGTACTGATTCTGAATGGTTTTTGTCCCGGAGTCTTGTTTCTTCACTGGCTGTAGTTATTTTCATAGTTTCCCGATATGATGTAGGATCATTTGTTAAAAGAATTCCGATCAGTAATTCAGTTCTTTAGTTGTTAAAGGGTTGATGTTGACAGTATCAATTGTTCATTCTGATTTTCATTCCACATAATTACCGTATTTACGCATGTATAGGCCGCACATTTTTTGCCAAAAATTCAAGAGGAAAACTGGGGTGCGGCTTATATTCGAAATATTCGAAATCACACTTCATTTAAAAAAAATTATATTCATAATTAGTAATACAGGGTGTAATACTCCTGAAATAATATTCCAAGAAAATTATTTTTTCTATAATTTCTGTCTGAAAATTGTGCTGCGGCCTATACACGCACGCGGCCTATACATGCGTAAATACGGTATGCACCAGAATATTTTCATCCCAGTCCGTCCTCTAATAACCAACCTGCAGCCAGTAAAGTGATTGGCTATGGCTGGATGATAGGGTTTCGAATCCCAGAAAGGGCAGAAAACTTTTCTCTTCGCCACAGCGAAGCAGCCCACCCAGTCTCCTATTAATTGGGTGCAGATGATGCAGCGACCGGTCCATTTAGCTCAGCTATACCCAGTAGTGAGTGTAAGGAAATGCTGGGCTTTATCAACGTAACACTCGTGACGAAAGACTGAAATCACATGGACGGCTTTGAGCTCTTAATAAATCATTGAAGAAATAATACGGAGTTAGATGTTTACTATTCTTAAATTACTATTTGGGAAACTGTGAAGGCAGTGTTTTCTTATAAAGGAATTAAACATAATGAGGCTTGTTGATGCAGATGAGAGATTAAAAGTACTAAAAACTTGTTTTATCTACGTAGCGAGTAACAACACTTCATAGTGCTGGCAGGCAGGTAGCCCGACACTTAAAGGCTTGTCTGGTCATAATTACATTACACACAGAAATAACATGTGAAATCCCCACCCATTACAAGCATGTTGACTGTCATTTGGGCTGTCAGCATGGGTTACTCAACTACTTACTATCTGAATTAATTCAAACAATGTTGGATGCAGTTGTTACGAAGTTTGCTGTTTTGAGATTACGGCAGGTCATGTCTGCCTGGCTCATCCCCGAGTCTGTCGAACAGATTGAAGTAAAATCTGGTATGTTGGTCTGCATAGCATTTTCTGTCGAATTTTATTTTGGTTCGTGTCGGCCGTGTAGAGACTTTACAATACGTAAAGCTCAAATCGAACTTAATAATATTTCTAAAAAGAAACATTTCATTGCACATAATTGACAGAAGTTATTGAAGGAAAGATAGAGGGGAGGATAGAAGTGACCAGAAGACGAGGAAGAAGACGTAAGAATATGCTGGATGACCTTGGGGACAGAAGAGGATATTTTCAGTTGAAGGAGAAAGCTCTGGATCGCATCAAGTGGAGGAACTGTTTTGTAAGAGACTGTGGACCTGTCGTCTTGACAGATTACAAATGAATGAATGGACACACATTGTTAATCATCTTCTCAATATATAGGCCCGCAATTTTCATTTTAAATGCATATATTACATTGTATAGCTCAATCTTCTAGGATATAAAGCCGTGTAGCCCGTTGAAAATCAACCGTCGTTTCGGAGGAACATGTCGCCTCCATCTTCATGTTCGAAACGCAAGCTATTAAGAAATTAGCATGGAGCAGGTGGCAAGCAGAGCTCTGAAGATGGAGGCGACATGTTTCTCCGAAACGACGGCTGATTTCCAACGGATTACACGGCTTTATATATCCCAAAACTACCGTAACTACCCTTGTGTAAACCTTAGATTCAGCATATTTTATTGTAGTTTAATGAAAGAACAAAGTTAAAAGTAAAGCAAAGTTGTCCTTAATTAATTAATTAAACATCGCGTCATGAAGACGTGTTGTGGAGTGCAGATATAGCACCACTATTCTCGACCTCAGCACTAGATGGAGGTGTGGTTAGCTTCACGATTCGGCCGCTTTACTCCCGTGGAACAGCCGGCATTCACTGGACAGGGAGTTGGGTGGCCCCCAGAGCCGATATGGAAGCTATAGCATATAGAACAAATTATTTTTTTCCTGCCGAGAATCCAGTGTGAAGGCCGTCGTTTTAATGAGAGAACAAGATAGAATAAATAATGACTGCCGTACAATATCAGTAGCTGGTTAACTTCGCAACAACGCATGTGTATCGGGGATAAGTGAACATGCAGAACCACTGAAGTGTGGAAAATTCCGGAGAGAGCATTTGAGATAATTGAAGCAGGTCTGCTCATTTCCACTGTCTCATTGTTACACTCATACACTTTAAATCCGGAAAAAAGGTAAAGATAAAGCTATCCCTGTAACAGGCCATTAAGGCTCGTAGGGTTGTGAGACGTAGAGGGTCCCACAACTTCTAGACAATCGGCTCACAGATGGCGGTAAATTTGTCAGCCTTACACGCCGGCCGCCCTTTACCCCCCCTCCCCCCACGGAAGATTCCTCGTACTCATTTGTGTTAGAGGCTTACTCGACCTCAGGATCATAGTGCGCCTGGAAAAATGAGGTAAATTGAAAAATCTAATGACTTCATCGGGAATCGAACCCGCGACGTTTCGGTTTGTAGCGTAGTGCCTCAACCAACTACGCTCCCGCGTGTCCCCTTAAGTCCAGAATGTGACATTTTATATAACAAATGTCGCGGGGGGTTCCAGGCTAATGATGCGTATTAATAATTAATTAATAATTAGTAATAAGATATTTAGTGAAACTCTTAATAATTTGATAAAAATCGTTAAGTTGCGCTGCAGAACAGGCATGGACGAAGCGGCGAAGAGACCAGATCCTGTCATCATCATCATCATCATCATCATCATCATCATCATCATGTTCATGAGACAGAGCAGCGATGTTTCCAGCCCAGTAAATTCTCGAAAGAGAGAATAGACGATTCTGGAACTGATAATACAACTAACATGAAGTTCGCGTGCGTGTGTACGCATGCGTTAAATTAGCGAGTGTATTTTTCTCGGCTTTTTATATCTCGGGAGTACAAAAGTGTGTGCAAAGTGTGTTTAGTGATATGAGAGATCCATCTTACGTGAGGGCAGTTAATGATAATGAATGATCAAGGTTGATATCACTGCATGAAGTCTTGTCTGCGCTCATAAACCGTGGCAAATGAGGGTCTGCATTTTACAAGTCTGCCGTTCAGACATCCGCCTAAGGGCCTCGTCTCTCTCGTGCTGAACACTACGTAGATAGTCGTCTGCCTAATAGAATATATAACTAAGGAACAAGTTTGGGTTACTGTACAGGTTACACTTAGTTATCTGACGACACTTTATCAAGTAGACAGGTTATATAACGTCGAATTAAAATTGATGAAATGAATGCGTGTTCTGAAGTGAGTTGAGGGAAGATAATGTAAAGTTATCCTTGTGCTTAATTAATTAAGCACCGCCCCATGGAGATGCACTGGGGAATAAAGGTATAATTCCACCATTCTTGACCCCGATGCTAGATGGAGGTGACTAGTCAGCTTCACGATCCGGTCGCTTTTCCCTTTGGACAGGAGGCTTGGTAGGCCCCAGAGCCAGTCTCTACCTGTGGAGAAGGGAAAAATCTCTTGCCCGGTCATAGAGCCCGTAACCATATCCTCAAAAGAAAAATCGATAAATTATTGTATTTAACGCCGTTTGTCTGTCCATTGGTAAAGTAGTCTGATGAAGAACTGTAGCTGTATTGTAGGATTCTGCAGATGATCCGTTGAAATTTGAAGATCGCTGTTTATTCTTCGTTTTCATATTTGATACTAAGTTGATATCGTTATGGGGCACATAAAGGGTTACACTTAGTTGTGTAAATGCATGCCTGTTGCGTGAGAAAGTAAGGCTGGTGCGTGAGAACAGAAATTGAGAAAAGGAAATGAAAATGCTCGGGAACTTGAAGACCCAGTTCTAGTCTGTGTGAAGACAGGAAGGCGTAGGCAAATCAATCTTAATTTCGTGGATTACCTTATTTTACGATTCGACACTCTAAATTCGCCATGAAGCAGTTTCATTCTGGAGAAATACAGTATTAGACCTAACAGGGGAACAAACATTCCATTTCCAATTAAGAGTGTCATGTCAAAACAATGTATGTTCCGAATGATATTGTATTTTAGCACTCTGTTGCACCGATTATCCATTAATGTTTATTCACAATCTTGTTAATGCTACTTTTGCAGATGGTTTTGTTGGTGTGGCCGTTGAGGGAATAAGGCTGTGCCACAGCTTATAAAAATATACCTTATGATGACCTTATATGAGCCGTAACATGTTGTATAGATAGTGAAACAAGAAAATTGAACGTGGCAGTCATCAAGCACTTCACAAAATGTTGTATTAATCTCTTACGAAATTTGGTATGTTTACCTTAAAGCAGTCACATGTTTTTCTTTCAGTATCCATAAAGTCCGGACTTGCTTTCGGGTACACCGAGCCACTATACAGAGGGTACCAGGGTCTGTTTCCCCGGTGGTAAAGCGGCAGGGTTGTGTAGCTGACTACCTCCATCTAGTGGCGAGGTTAAGAATGTTAGAGTTATCACCCCACCCCCCCACTCCCACATAGTCACTCATTCATGGAGCTGAACCCTTCTTGAGAAGCCTCCAATTGTGCAGCTACTCAAGAAGTTCCCAGCATTTTACGGAACCCAAAGCATCATCACCGTGTTCACTAGAGCCCTCCACTGGTCCATGTCCGCAGCCAAATCAATCAAATCCATACATCCCCATCCTATTTCTCTAAGATCCATTTTAATATTGTACACCCACCTACGTCTTAGTCTTCCCAGTGGTCTCCTTCCTTCTGTCTTTCCCACCAATATCCTATATAGAGTCCTCCCTCATTCATGCTACATGCCATATGCATCTCATCCTCCTTGACTTGATCATCCTAATTATACTTCGAGAAGAGTATAAATTATGAAGTTTCTCATTATGTAGTCTTCTCCAGCTTTCCGTCACTTCATACCTCTTCGATCCAGATATTCTCCTTAACACCCTATTCTCAAACACCCTCAGTCTGTTTTCCTCCCTTAATGTCAGAGACCAAGTTTCACACCCATACAGAGACAGACAAAATTATAATTTTATATATTCTGCGTTTTATGTTTTTGGACAGCAGACGAGAAGACTGAAGACTGAATGGTAGCAAGCATTACTCGAATTCAGTCTCCTCTTAATTTCGTCATGGATTAAATTTTGATTTCTTATAGCCGTTCCCAAGTATCTGAACTGTGTCACAATTTCAAAACATTTGTTACCTATCCTTATGTCATGATTTTGCTTTGCATTCTGCCGATGAGACAGTAACATTACTTAGTTTTCTCTAGACCACCCTCCTCTTCCCACTCCCACATACTGCTTACGTAATTAAGTCCAGTTATAAATTTACCCTATACTGTATATTTGTATTCCTTTCTAATAAATGTCCAATTATTAGCGTGGCTGTATGAAACGAACACTTGTTTTCCCAATGTGAAATCCAATCCGAATCTAGCGGTTGTGTAAGTATTTTCAAAGTGTCACGTAACTTAAACATCTCACACCCTCGAACCCACCCCCTTGTCTGAAATTTTTCTTCTGCGCATTCAAGGTTACTCTTGGCCTTGTTCGAAGTTACGTGACACTTGCTATAACAGTTACACCACGGGTCGTAGACTACTGTAATACTGCAATAAAATTTTTAAAATAGTTTATGCCATTACATGTGATAGGCCTACATTCACCTAAAATATTTAGTGAAATAACAAATTAGCATCCTAGTAAACATATAGACGTGTTTGACCGGCGACAGAAATAATCTAGGCCCTTTAACCATTGCAACTGTCTTTAAAATTCTGAAATATAGGCCTAATGAGGGACCTTCTGCTTATAGTGCACACGACTGTTTGTTTTGTTACGATGTAACGCCGTGTAATTCAGCAGAAATCCACAGACGTTTCGGAGGATCGTAGGATGGCGCCAGAAGATAAGCCAACAGGAATTTTCCTTGCCGCACGCATGTTGCTGGTTTCCTTCTTGGCTTACTCTTCAACACTAAATATGGAGGCAGCGCAGTTCTCCGAAACGTCGGTGGACTTGCACTGTGTTATATGCCAGAAGACAATTCTTTTCATAGTCGTCGCTATGAAGGGCTGGATTCCAACAAATTATTTCTTTGTTTGCTGAAGACCCGAAGATCGCAACTACCCAAACGCAATCCTGTGAAGCCTAAATAAGAGAGAGAGAGAGAGAGAGATTGTGGTGGGAGGTGCTAATGAGAAATTACAGTGTGACTGGGAGGGGCAGAATTTTTTTTTTCTTTTTTGAAGGTTCCCAGGCAGTGCCCGCTCGTCCTTCTGGTATAAGTACGAGTATATTTGAGGAAGGGTAAAGCCTTAGAACATGGAAAATGAACAGAGTGAGGATATGGACTTTATTATGAGAAGAGAAAAGACATCGAATAGGGTGAAGCCTAAAATTCGTCTGGATAATATTTAAAAATGCTTATCCTACCAAACAGAAAATCACTGTCTCCATTACAGCTATAGTTCGGTTAAAATTGTGTAAGAAAATAATTTCTGTTTATTCTGAGAACTATACGAAGCTTATAAATATCCCCTGAGGACAAACTACAGGGTCCTTTTTAATGTAGAAGTAGGCAGTAAGTGTATATCTGCAGTAACCACTGCGTTTTGAAGGGATATTTAGGTCATGTTATTCCCGTTTCATCATTCAGGCAGGCAGCAACGTTAAAAATAACTCTCAGTCGACATTCCTGTTCGCAAGGATTTCGTTATTTCTGCAACTTGCTTCTCTCACTCCAGAAGGGATGGTAACTGTTGTCCTCTCATTCAGTGTATGTGTGTCACAAACTGCAGCATCCCAAACCAACTGAGCGATAATCATGACAGCGGAAAGGTCACGCGACTGCAAGCAACTTCATGTGCATATCCCTTAAATCCATACAATCAGTAGTACAAACATGACGCTAGTGATTTTTTTTTTTTTTGTGGTTTCGACACTCGCCGTCGAATATCGGGATCCTGAAATTCTCTGTTGTGATAAAAATATGAAGACCGCCTCTGTGGTCTAATGGTCAGAGTTCCTGGCTACAAATCCAGAGGTCCGGGTTCGATTCCCGGCTTTACAAGACTTTTCTGAGTAGTAGTGGGTCTGGAACGGGGTCCACTCAGCCTCGTGATGATAATTGAGGAGCTATTTCAAGGAAATTGAGGCTCCGGTCTAGAAAACCGAAATTAACGGCCGTGGGGATTTGTTGCGCTTACCACATGACACCCTCTATCCACTAAAGTTGGCACTAACTTCCGCTCGGTCGGTATAGTTCGCTTGCGGACTAAAACCACGGATTTTTTTTCGTTTGATAAAAATATGAACCTTTTGTTAATAAACTCGTTCTCTATTGGCAGAACGTAGTGTCCAACACCTTTGCTACTGAAGCCCGCCATTCAACACCTCTGATTCTCACTGATTATCTCACTAAGTTCTGTCTTTACGTTATCTTCGAATTTCCTTCTCGGTCTTCAAAGCGAACGTTTCTAATGGGCTTCCCGTCCTACATTCTGTACGCATTTCTCGTCTCTCCCACTCCGAACACACATGAACCAACCATTACTCATTATGTAGCATTCTGAGTTTCTCAGTTACTTCTGTTAAGAAGTTTTTTTTTCATACACGTGGTGTATGGGTGACAAAAGATGGGGTTCGAATTGGTAATTGGATTTATTAACAACCTACATGTCGTTAATGCAACTAATTATTACACTTGCTGCTTTACACAATTTACAGTCACTCCACACTAATCTATTCAGTCTATCTGCACTAGTCTTCACGGATTTATAACACAGGAGCTATAAAAGTCTCGCCAAATCACACACTCCCAATATCACTGTACTATTTCACATATAAAGTCTTCAAAGCACACGTTAAATATTCACAGGCTTACTCCTAGTTCCCATTCACTCTGAACTTACAGCTCACGGCTCTCGTTATGTAGCCGTGGAACGGACATGGACACACAGTAAACACATATCAAGTGATCGCTCCCCAGCCAGTCTATTGGCGCGTTGGTCGGATCTGCGAAAAGACAGCTTCTTCTATTGTTGCGTGTTGGACCGTGTTTGCAGAGATGTTACCTGGTAACGCGTTGATCAAATCCGTTACAATATAAAATAAAGATCAACAGAAGCAGGAATCTAGATCCAGGCTTTCTTGTAGATAACAGTAGGAAGTGCGCGACCACTGTGGCTTGGCATGTGGAAATAGCCAAGTCAAACGGTTCAAATTTCAAGATTCCAGCGGCGGAGTCCTCTAGAATTGTGTTCAAATGAAGCTCAGTTTCTGAACCTTTTACGCAAAGGTGGACATGTTGTCTATAATTTTTTTCCTTGGCACTACAGCCCCAGTGGGCCTAGGCCTACCTCCATGAACTTCTCCGTTGACTTCGGTTTTTCTAGATCTTACATATTCGGTAGGACTCCTTGGGCGGGTGATCAGCTCGTCGCAAGGGTTGTCTATAATTACCGGTCATAATTTTAAAGTTTTGCTTGTCTCTGTATGAAGTTGGAAGCGGTTAAAACAAAATGGGTAGAGTCGTTAATTATTGCAGAACTTCTTTCTGGAATGAAGCTTATTCTCCCGTCTTCTATCCAATAATCTACAAAACTCGACATATAATATAATATGCCTTTAGGTCTGGCTGCTTCATACAGGGGTAAAACTTGTTGACCCCAAGAGACGATCACGAATTGAACGGGTTTGAGAACACCGTTCGGAGGAAATTATTTGTACCTACGAAAAGAAGGTATGGAGGGAAATAGAGGCCCTAACTCGTATAATGAGGATCTTCGCAATTTAGTCTTTTCAACAAATATTTTAAGGTATAAAATCAAGGAGGATACTGGTGGGACATACAACACGCATGAGATAGGCCAGAAGAAACACACAAAATATAGATGGAAAAACTTAAGGGAGTGTTATTAGTGTGGTGTTGATGTAGGTGGGAAAAGATTTTAAATAGATCTTGCAAGGGTTTTAAGGGCGTGGACTGGATTTAACTGGTTAAAGGTGGGATTTAATGGCAATTCTTATGGACGTGGTAATGAACGTTTGGTTTATATAATGAGCGGGAAATTTCTTGAGCAGCTAATGGATTTTCGGCTTTTCAAAAAGGACTTTGCTCGGTGGAGTTGGTAGTTGTTTTAATTTAAATTGTAGTATTGTATAAGTCGTCAAGTAATCTGTAGGGTTCACAGCCAGGACGTGTTCCATCCGGCACTGCAACTAGCGGTTCATTAGATATCTGCTTGCTGTAATTGAATTTCCACCAAATAAATTGACTTAAGCCGGTCATGGTAGCCGAGCGGTCTAAGGGATGCACTGTCGTCGCTCGCTCGGAAGCCGGGATCTTTGGTTCGAGTCCCACTCAGGGCATGGATGTTCAGTGTGTGTGCGTGCGTGCGTGCGTGCGCGTGTGTGTGCGTTTTCTCTGTTTGTGTGCAGTTAGAGGCCTTGCGGCGAGCTGATCACCCGCCCAAGGAGGCCTGCTGATTGTCTAAGATCTGGTAAACCGAAGTGAAATGGAGAGTTTCATGGAGGTAGGCCTAGGCCCAGACTGTGGCTGTAGCGCCAAAAGAAAAAAAAAGTTGACTGAAGCAGCAAATCTTCTGACTTGTCCTCTTCAAATGTCTGATTGGAATCTCGGACGACACAACATTATCCTAAGTGAGAAATTTCGTGGTTAGGCATGTTCCGGAAGGATTCCTCAAGTTAGCTTACCATCACTTCATTATTTAACCCCTTCTAAATAAAAATGTACAAAATTTCAGTTTCTGCCTCACGGGATACATATTACTTCCCCGTTACAAAGGCCAAGCGGTTAATGCTGTTTAAGGCACAATGGTTGTTTATTGTCAGAACCGTAAGAAACAAGCAGGTACTCTCTGTGGGCAGAATGTAAAGTTCTGTTATGTTAAAGCTGGCAGTACATGCAGAAACCATTGGGATTTGAAGGGTTAATAATGTATATTCTCAGCTACTGTCAGCGTTATTGAATAGACCATAAATAAATCAATGAATCACCAGCTAAGAAATCCCCTAAGTTTAATGCAGCCAGCAGATCCAATACATTTTTACACTGTCCCTCAATTTGACCCCTCTCTGAATAAATTAAATTCGAAAAGACAATCTCAACGTACTCGTTTATCAAGCTCCTTTTATTTGCCTTGACGCATTAGGCCCTCTGGCCTGTTCACATTCAGAATTAACTATGAAATTATAAATCTTATAGACAATTGATAGATCCGGGATAGCGCAGTCGGTATAGCGACTGGCTAAGGGCTGGACGACCGAGGGGTGAGAGTTCGAGTCCCGGTAGTGTCAAAAATGTTCTTCACGTCGTTCAGAACGGCTAAGGGGTCCACATAACCTCCTATCGAATGGCTGCTGGAGGCTGTTTCCCTGGGGATAAAGCAGCCGGGGCATGAAGCTGACCACTCACCTCCAACGAGAGCCGAGGTCAAGAAAAGTAGGATCTATACACTCACTCCCCCATGCGCCTTCATGGCATTAATTAAGCACAGGAACAACTTTTTATAGACAGTTTGATAAGAGAGCTTGGACGGGGGAACAGCCCGTCACAAGGCAGATACATAGAGAGGACAACACAAACACAGAATAAATGCAGACGTCCATGCCTCTAGTGGGATTCCAACCCACGACCCCTGTGTTTGAGTGGGCGTAGGCAATTTATGCTTTAGACCTTGCGGCCACTGTGAATGGCTTCTCTGAGATTTATGTCTGTATTATCATCATCACTACTCTGGTACTCCCTTCAGGTTTCCTACTAACGCTTTGTACACACACCTCGTCCTAATCATCCTGTATGTCCCTCTCCTGCCAACTTTCTGGCATTAATTGCCTTATTACTTTAGAAGGAGTGAGGTTTACAAAAGTGTTCATTATGTCAGTGTCTGCATTTTTCTAGTCGCCTATTCCAGTGCAGAGTTCAGATTTTGCAACGACTGAGCTTGCTCCATGGCGGATGTTTTGATGGTTTCGGGGTCATCCACTTTGGTTCTGCGGCTAAGGGGGAAGAGGGAATTTGTGCTGAATGTTGGTGGAGGGGTAGTTTCAGCAACCGCCAGGTATTGCAGTAGCAGCCTGTACAATAATTTGCCCTCTACACGCCTCCTATCCTCCCACTTGGTCGACGAGGTTAGGATCGTTTTTCTCGTCCCTTCGTCGTCCTTCAAGGCGCAGCCTCCCGCTCTCTCGATGTTACCACCTTCTCTTCTTCAGTTGACGATGGCGGCTCGCACGAGCTAAGAACCAAAGCACATGCTACACGCTGCGTACTTACCAGGCGATTAAAGTAGGCTACTTTCTGGGATCTGAAGAGTCTGCTAATTTCATTCGTAGATAATTTAACAACTGCAGAAGTTCTTCATAATGATATTTTTAATGGGAAGAAAGTAAAGTAAAGCTATCCCTGTAACAGGCCGTGAAGGCCCATAGGGTTGTGAGACGTTGAGGGTCCCACATTATCTAGACAATCGGCTCAAAAATGGCGGTAAGGTTGTCAGCCTTACGCGCCGGCCGCGCTTTACTCACCAGGAAAATTATTTAATTAATTCCTGGTACTCATTTCTGTTAGAGGCTGTGTCGACCCCAGGGCCATAGTGCGGCTGGAAGGATTAGGTCAATTGAAAAAAATCCAGTGACCTCGTCGGGACTTGAACCCCGACCTTCCGGCTTCTAGCATAGCCCCTCAACCAACTACGCTACCGCGTGCCCCCTACTTCCTTAATTATTAAAGTATTAGTTGCATCCAATAATTGCATAAATTTTTTCTCTGACCTCATAAGAATAACGGATTGCACTAATGGAATTAGTATTATTATTACTATTACCACCTAAATAATACAAGTTGGCTTCTTTTGTTTGTGTGTATGTATTTGTTTCTTTTTGGCTCGTGATGACTTTGTAATTGGTCTCTGGGGTATTCAGTCAGCTCGTAATGACTTGAATTGTACTTAATTTAATTTTTTTTTTTCGCTAGCTCTACAGCCCCTTTGGGCCTTGGTCTCTGATTTTCAGTTTCATGAATATTTTACAGACGGTAGGACTCCTTGAACGTGTGATCGTCTCGTCGCAAGGCCTCTACCTAAACACAGGACAACACAAACAGAATAAACACATACACATACCAAGCATCGCTGCTTTCATGTGGGATTCGAATCCACGATCCCGTCTTCCGATCGAGCGAAGACAGTTCATGCCTTAGACCGCTCCGCTTATTATTATTATTATTTGATGTACGTGCCAAAAACTGTTTTATTTTAATCATGTTTTCTAGTCGTACTTTCTTCATTATCCAAATATTAATTATATTCGCTATGAACATACGTATATTTCGTCGCAAAAATGGTTGTTGCAGTTCCATGTGTTGAAATATTATTATCTAAATTATACAAGTTGCCTTTTCGTCTTTGTTTGTATGTGTGTATTGTTTTATTTTGCTCGTGTTTGCTTTATAATTTGCCTTTGGGATGCTGTATAAGCACGTATGTAGGTGAAGGATTGAATTGAAATTTGGTTATCCGAGTTTCGTGGCTTATGTATGAAGATGTACTCTCTCATATATTTCGCTTGCTGCTGATATATTTATTTATTTCCGAGGTTTCGTTGTCCTAAATGCATTGTGGTCTACATTAAACTGTTTTACGAATTACATGTGTCGCGACTAGGCTAAGGCCCCCATCCCCTCCCACTGTTCTCTACACTGTTTAGCTTATGGTATGAAAGAAATATTTAAGATCTTTTTCAACGAATGTTTATATTTGTAAGATCGATTCTGAGGTTGTTTAGATGTAATAGTCCGTCAAATGCCTTGTCATTTCTTTGGTTACGTTATTTCGTAATTGAACAAAATCGAGGCATAGGCCCTACAAAAGCTCTGTAAACTAATCCTCGTCCTCTTCACGAGTTAACTGTTTATTGTTGTTGTTGTTGTTGTTGTTGTTGTTGTTGTTGTTGTTGTTGTACATTTGCTTGGAGCATATGATTTCATACTGCGGAGTCCCTCTTGAGCTGATAGTCAAATTGCCCATATTTTGTGGAGCCCTCCACTGAACCCTTTCCTGGGCCTGTTGAATCCAATCAGCACACGATTTGTACGGAGTTATCGTAGTACTATCATTCCGTCTATGTCTAGATCTTCCTTCATATTTTTCACTGTGCTTTCTCATTACTCTGATTCTCGTAGGTCCTTACAAGCTGTTTTAAACTCTTCAATTCAGTGAATGCTTTAGTACTAGACACATGGTTGCATGTGCCTAATTGATTATTTAGCGGTACAGTAAGCGCATGGCTTGGAATGAAAGGTCTGTGTATGGTTTTAAATGGAAGTGATAGGAGATGAAAGCGTTCGGGCCTCAAGTACAATCGCTTTTGTGTCTGGATTTAAAATTATAGAAGTTTAACAGAAACACAAATACGGAACCAAAAAGAGAAACAGAAGAAGAAGAAGAAGAAGTACTATCCCGCTTAGGACTGAGGAAAATTAGGAAAATAATGGGATATCAAACTCCAACGAAGATTGGAAGCGCTAATCTATGAATAAAAGCTGGATGTGGTAGCCACTATGTACCAAGACAAGAATGTGAAGAGGGCATGGAGGTAGGGCTCCATGGTGTCTAGACAGAGGCACTG
>NW_019738977.1:153161-319257 GCF_002891405.2 Cryptotermes secundus
ATTGTGATGTTATGGCCGGGGTTCTCTTCCTGGAAGGGACAAGACATTTTTCTCTACTCCATAATGTCCATCAAGCCTCCTATCCAATGCGTGCCGGGGGTTCTTTCCCCTAAAGTAAAGCGGCTGTAGCATGAGGCTGACCACTCACCTCCATCCTTTCCCGAGGTCAAGAATATCGGAACTATACCTCCACTCCCCCGTACATTTTCATGGCGTGGTGCTTAATTGATTAAGCACAGGAAAAACTTTCACTTTTACCTTACCTGTCCATCTTCTCCCGTCAGATATCAAAGGATTCATAGCTTAGAATCAGTTCTTAGTTCCGAACAGGACGGACGAAATGATCCACGAAACCCGAAGACGGAGGAGGAGGAGAAGGAGGGGAGGAGGCGGAGCAGAAGATTGTCAGAGTAAAAAATTTATGTTGCATTTCCTTTGTTAATTCAAATTGTTGTGACATTTTAGCGATTAAATATTTTAAAAATTGCTGTGGTTACTAAAATTATATAGGACAAAAACAAGGCATGAAGAATGCTTTCTTCTGGGATGTGACGTAAAGTCTAGCGGCGCCACAATTCTTCCCACGCTTGGCTTACTATTTTACCCTGAAGATAGAAGCAGGACGTTACTCCGTTATGTCGGCAGATCTATACCACACTACACCCAGAAGGCAATGCTCTTCGTAATCACCTCCCTGAGAACTTGATATATCAAAAGAAACCATTTCTGTACACTAGAACCGAATGTGACAAGGCCAAGAAGGACTGTTTGCTATATTCATGTTACTTGCAATACTTATCGTTGTGAACATCCCGCCACAGTGCCGGAGAATTGCTTCATTGTTTCATATATTTATTTTTATCGTTTATTTCAGTTACCGCTTGCAGATCTGACACGATCGCTGCTCTTACACTAAAGAGTGAAACGCTGTAAAAGTGTGGACAGAGTTTTTAGAACGTTAGAAACACGAGCATATAGAAGAACTAACTGAGAAAATTGTGTTATATCCTCGAAAAAGTATAACATCAGTGAAGAAAGTAACCTCACTGCTTCTCTTTCTCCAACGTCACGTACACCTCTTCAGCTGTCTAATCATTCTTGCTTCCAAGATCAGATACAAAGGATGTAGCATGTGCAAGTATTTTTCATAATTACATGCGGGCCTAAACAGAGTAGAGTTTGTGTGCCTGCTTGCAGAAAGAAATAGAATGAAAGGCAGGAATTTTTTGCACCGGAACCAACATTATCGAGATCCCATCCATAATACACCCCCGTCCGAGGAGTCCTACCGACTATCTATAATGTCACGTGTAGGGTAATACGCGTGACGAAAGTAACGGGGTCTAGTTCGGATGACTGGATTTATTAGCACCGTGGTTAGACGGGTTACAAGTTCTCTTTTTTTTTCTTATTCGCATAATAGGGGGTGGAGTCCAGCTGGGTCCACTTGGCACGTCGGCCACTTATCGGCCTATTGTACCTGCCCCGGGTGATTATGACGAGTAGAATGAGAATTCGGTAGAATGAAGATTGACAGGAGAAACGAAGTACTCGGAGAAAACCTGCCCCAGCGCCACTTTGTCCACCACAAATCCCACTTCACCAGACACGGGCTCAAACCTGGGCCGCCGCGGTGGGAATCCAGCGACTAACCGCTTGAGCTATGGCGCGGCCATTACAAGTTCTCTTAATCACACTTAAATACAGCGCTATCGCTGATTTACACACTTTCCAGTCCACCGTTGCAAACATACTGGGATTCTGAGTTTCCACTGGCCGTCTCCTAGCAACGGATCTCAACACAGAAATTAGCACTTCAGATCACTATGAAGTCTTCTTCGTCTTCAATCAGTCTGGAATCTCGGAACTAAAAATTCTTCTGGACTCACTCCTCCAGCTTACGACCGACTCGTAACTGCCCTGAACGAATTGTCACTCCCTTCTCTTATAAAAACTCTGCACAGACACCACGGAAAACACAAGCTCTATTGCTGATGACGTCACAGCTTTCATAACACGGTCCGATATGCGGAAATGTGTTTACTGAGCCGTTGCTTAGAAACGGGTTGCATAACCCCGTTTTTCCACCGCTTCTCGGCGCGGATTACATAGAAAACACAGCCTCATCTATTCTTGCGTTTTGAACAGTATTTACATAGCTGTTGCCTGGCAACGCGTTGATGAAATATGTTAAAATAAGATTAAGAAACGTAAGTGAAACGGTGTTTCACAGATGCCTTATGCAGGAACAGAATGAATAATAAATAAGTAGTCCTTAATGCACCACATGGAAACTTAAACCAGAATGAATCTCCATCCTACAAGAATTCGCTTATTACTACTTCAAGCATTCGCACCGCACAATGATGTATTTTTCACGCTAAACCCAAGAGGAGGAGTTCTTGAGAAGTTAGTCACTCGAGCTAGTCAAAAGATTCCACAACTTTATGGAACCTAAAGGCTCTTTTCATTTCACGTTTGCAAGAGCCCGTCTCTGGTTCCTGTCTTAAGCCACGTGAATCCGAGAAGAAAGCACTCTGCTGGGATGTGGCACCGTGTAGATGTGGTGTTACCCGACGTTTCGGAGGAACGTATCGTCTCCATCTTCAGGGTAGAAGGAAAAATTAGAAAATTCGCAAGCGGATGGTACATGACATGTATTTGAAATCTCCCCTTGCATGCTACATTCCCTGCTTATCTCATCATCCTTGATTTCATAACTCATTCATTTGTTTTAATTTGTAAGTTACAAAACTCTTCGTTATGCGCCTCACCAAAGCCGCCAGTTCCTTTCCAGGCGTTCTTTACAAAGTAAAATGAGCGTCTCATGTGGAAGCCATGTCTGTCCATCTGTGACTTATCACCACTTGTCTCGATGGGCGGGATATGCTTCAAATTTAATATGGGAGTTCGCCATAAAAGGTGGCTAACAGTTCCGATTCTCAACCATACTGATCCGTGATAAAGCCTAGTTTGTATAACACTGTGAGTTGAATTTTCCGTGATATTCCATAAACCGTTACACATAGTTTGTTGAATTTCTCTATGGAAAACTTTCACTAATTTTCATTTCGTTACTCGCAGTTCCATACGCTTAAAAACAACTTAAATACCGCCGTTGGTAACTTTGTAATTTACTTTTTAGGTCCTTTCCAATATTGTTCTCCTTCAGAGCCGAATGTATCCTGCCAAAATATGTTTTAAGAAACTTTTAACCTAGTACTGTGTCTGCAAACCACTGGCTACTTTCGCTGGAGTACCGCCTACGACGTGAGAATTCATGCATCACAGCAAACTGACCCATCACGTCGCTGTTTACCGGCTCATGGAGAATGTAAATAACCTTATGACATAGTACTCTGTAATGATATGTCTGTCGAGAAAGAAATTGTAGTAAAATCCAGCGAAAGTTTCACAGAAAGGTGTTAAGGGGAGAGAGATAGTGGGAGCTGTAATGGCTTGTTCTCTGCCCTTCACGTGCAGATGCAGGGGAAATCAAGTCTTGTATACAGATATAAAGTGCAACCCACGTGAGTCCTGTGAGCAACCCCCGCAGTTTCGCTTACGTTATCGTCTCTATGACGACGCTGTGGCACCTATTGCAGCTGAATATTGCTCGTATGCACGTAAGCGGAGGCCCACTTCGAATTCCAAATGCATTTTTACTTTACGAGCAGGATTCTAAATAAATATTAATATAAATAATTGTCAGTCTACACTCTCAGTTCAATCAGTGCTTTTTTTAAGTAGCAGATTGTTCTATAAATAGGTGGATGTTTTTCTGTATCTGTGTTATTTATGGCCTGACGCAGGAACGGTACAAATACAGCAATCATGACTTTCGTACAAATATATAGGGAACCCTTCTTTAAAGAATATATTTATTTTAATAGGTCGGGATGTAAGCCAGAAAAGCTGGAGGAAATCCTCTTTGAATAGTAGACATAGCGTGTTTCGACTGATAGAATTACGTCATCCTCGTGGATGAGAATTTAAAATTAATTTTATACTCTTGTCTTTGGCTATTCTGCCTATATTTTCTTATCCACCTCTGTTTGTATGAAGCTGTTTTGTCTATAATAGCATGTATATACAGGCCTTGTGTCGTATAATTCCTTGCCCTATCCGAACGAGTATATTTTTTGACATTTCAGGATAAGCTCATTTCCGAAGGCTGCGTTCTGCTTTGGTGTCTCTTTATTTAAATCCAACTTTCATATTTTCAAATTAGAATAAATATTGTAAGTATTGTATTTGATAACATATGATTTGTATTTCCTTTGCCTTTTAAATTTTTTTTAACATTTGAACATATCTTTGTATTTATGTATTTTGTTTTTTAATATCTTATTTCTTTTAGAATAATTTGTCACATCCGAGATGATTCAAGTGTAAAGTGCCCTTTCGAATACAATTTTCATTCCAGAGGGAATGTGTTCTCCGAACCTTTGATTTACTTTTAGATATAATAATAAAATATAATAAAATCGAAAAAAAAAATGCTGATTTTTGAAGTTCATGTATTTATCTCTGTTACCTTATCTCGTAACTTTATACATTCACCTGATCATCTGCATATAATAAAGTTTATTTATTTTAATTATAGTATACGTTCAGATCCGTAGAGATTCATTAATGTATATGTTAAAACACTTGCAGCTGAGCTGCATTCCTCTTGCGGACTACTCCATTACAGTGTCATTGGGAGCATGGACGATTTCCGATGGCATGCAGCGACATTTATAATCCCAAAGAGCATCAGTAATATCGTTAAAGTGTCTTAAGACATAGTAGTATTTACAGTGTGCTTATCGCCAGCTAGATTCTATGGTGCTTATTGGCAGCAGCTCTGTAATATTTTATGAATTCTTCATATACCGGTTTCCAAATCCTGAAAGAAAAACGAAGCTTGTCAGCCGGAAAGAAACACGAAACTTGGGACAGCATTCGAGTGCTCCAGTAGTGCCTTGTACTGTTTCATGTTAGCAAGAAAACTTTCCTTCTAGTGCGAATGTCAGATACGGTGACTAGTAATATTAATCGCCTGTTTCTCTCTCAGGACTGGAATGTATCAAGAAATTTTGCACAGCCACTTCCCTTTGGATTATAAAGAGTGACATATGATTATCCAAGTGCATGTCATTAGTTTCAGATTTCTGACGAGCCAGTAACAGTGAAAGTATTGAAGCGTAATGGCCCACATTTCTATCCAGCCTTTCATTAATTTTTCGACTTCCATATTTATAACAAAGCTCTGGGAAGATAAGTTCGTAGGAAGTTTCAGTTTTATTGTTGACTGATTGTCCTAACCATATTTCCCCCCTCCCCAAGATTGTGGCTGACGCTAGCGTCATGTAACGTTTGCTTCTTCCTTGCACTTCACCTGTCTGTCGCTACCAACAGCCCTCTCTCCGCTCGCAGTTTGATTGGGACAAAGAGAAGGCAAAGCGAGGATCAACCTTAGGCCTATATAACCAGCAGCAATGAGGGAAAGGTAAGAGGTAGGCCCCGTGTCCTCCTGCTTGTCAGCTGCTTTATACCTTGGCCCGACCGACCACACCTGGCCTCAACCTTCTTCTTTTCTAGATCCGAAGGAAAAGAATGAACAAGAGCATTCCTTGTTCCTTTGGGGTCTGACCTCCTTTGCCTTGCAACTTCCTTCTTTCTACGAGACAAAATTCTTTCCCTTACCTACCGATGAAAGAACACGGTTCTGTAAGTTATTTCTCACAAGAAACTGTTAAGCGAACGTCTCCAGAGGCGCCCCGAGAGGACTTGCTGGGATTCTTGCTTGCTCAAAACAACCCAGCCTCGTCACGAAGCATTCCAAAGCCAGTTTCACTGTGAGACACTTTCTTCCTTTTTTCGTTTACGTCACTTCCAGATTTCAGATGTGTGTACGTGTGTTCTATTTTTACAAGGACTGCATATCAGAACCGTGCCAGCTTCCGGTTGAATGATACCCTTTCGCATTTACGCTGCGTATAGGTATTCGATTATTTTCGTAGAGTTGTATTTAGGTTTACTTCTGTGCTAACCAACTCAAATCGTTACGTTCAAATTATTTTGTAACGAGAGAAATGAGTACTTACACACATACAATACGTACAGGAGAGCTCAGCCGGTATGGCGACGGGCTACGGGTTGGGACTGACTGACTGTCGAGCCCCATCTCATGACCAGATATTTATTGCTGTTTGACAGTTACGGTCTTGTTTTTGTGGGGCGTCCTCTCTGACGAGAGGACGGGTCTGTCTTCTTTATATGCTGCTGGCCTGTTCGCCCGTGTTTCCCAAGAAACGATGCCTTCTCACGGCATGGCTGACACTGTTTCTATTCTAATCAGCAGGTCATGTGATATGACAAATTTTATTCATCCTTCGGTAGTTATCTGATTCCTATTTCGTTGTCTTATGAAATGAATATGTTTATTCAGGTTCGAATTCCAATGTAGAGTCTTTGATTTAAGCAGGGAGACTCAAACCTACATTGCCCCCTTATTCGTGACAGCAATATGTAAGCACATGCGCCGTTTTCACACCAAAGTTTCCCTAATTCCTCATCAGCTAACAGTGATCGGACCTTTTGACTGTCCTGTTTCAGAGTTCTGAAACTCTGGATCCTTTTACGCATTTGGTAATGGACTGCTCAACCCAACACAGCTCAGAGAAACTGGACACACGCGCACATCTATGTCCCGAGGGGATTTGAGCCCACGATCCCAGCGTTACAGCGTTCCAATGCACGCGACTACCCTGGCCGTCTTCTTGTTTATTACATATACACCTCCTTCTCTCTGGGGTATGAAGGAGAGAACAATAACATAAGAACAGCTAATAAGTCTTTTGAAAGGTTAATATATATATGGGAACCGTAATAATAGATCAAAATTGCATTCGCGAAGACATTAATAACTGTGTAAGAGTTGAGGCTTTCACGGCGGTGACTATGAAAAAAGCAGTCTTCTGGGATTTGGCACCGTGTATGTGTGGTGTTAACCGACGTTTCGGAGGAACTTATCGCCTCCATCTTCAGGGTAGAAGAAAAAATATATAAGAAATCTGCAAGCGGAGAGACCGTGAGAACCGGTAAAAGCAGTCTGCTTTTACATTAATGACTGATTAAACTCTGAGACTGCTTGATACTGCTCAGTTTCTAATCTCTGTAATTTCCTTCTGACGTCTAAAATCATAAACATTGCAACAAGCAGAACTAGAATTGTACCTGATGTTTTGTATGGGTGTGAAGCTTGGTCTCTCACGTCAAGGGAAGAACATTGATTAAGGATGACTGAAAAAAACGATGTTGAGAATAATGTTGGGGCCCAAAAGGGAGACAGGAGAAAGTTGGATAACGAGGAATGTCGTGATTTTCACTCATTGTTAGGATGACCAGATCAAGGAGGATGAGATGGGCACGGAATATGGCACACATTGGGGGGGGGGAGTAAATATGCACAAAGTTCTGTCTAGAGCACTTAGATGGCCTAGGAGTAGATGTGAGAATAAAATTAAAATGATTCTTGAAGAAATATGGCGGGAGGGTTTAAACTTGATTCATCATGATATAGACTAGTGGTAGACTCTAGTGAACATGAAGATGAATGCCATAAAACTGTGGAATTTCTTGACTAGCTGAGTGACTGTTTTTCCTCGAGAACGATTCTGCCCCCTGATGTTACCAAGAGAGTTGGTTCGTTATGCGAACGAGCGTTAATTTGTAAGATTTGAGGCTTTCACGGCGGTGACTATGAAGAAAGCAGTCTTTTGGGATTTGGCACCGTGTATATGTGGTGTTAACCGACGTTTCGGAGGAACGTATCGCCTCCATCTTCAGGGTAGAAGGAAAAATATAAGAAATCTGCAAACAGTCTGCTTTTACCGTTTCTCACGGTCTCTTCGCTTGCAGATTTCTTATATTTTTTCTTCTACCCTGAAGATGGAGGCGATACGTTCCTCCGAAACGTCGGTTAACACCACATATACACGGTGCCAAATCCCAGAAGACTGCTTTCTTCGAGCGTTAATTTGTCGCGCGGATACACAAGCCCAACTTTACTTGGCAGTCGCTCAGTCAGTGCATAAATATGAGAAATCGTCCCTATGTGTAATTAAGCCCGACGATTTGTTAACGTCCATGCTAGATGAAGGTGAGTTGTCAGCTTCACGCTCCGGACACTTTATCCTCGTGAGTAAACGTAGGCTGAACAATAGTAGACGATGGGAACAGTCCATCGACTGTTCCCTGACGCCTAAGACGTCTCATATATGCAGGGTAAGAGCGGCTGAAGCGTGAATTTCGCTGCTCATCTCCACATAGTGCTGAGGCTGAGAATTTATGGAGCTTCACCTCCACGTTCATATTGGTCCTGTGAATGCATGATACTTACGCGCAAGAGTTACTTAACTTTGATCTCTAAGAGCATCAGAGACACAACTTCTGAAGACAATCCACTACATAAAGAAGTCAGAAGTTTCGCTTTAGTGAATGAATACTTCCCCACAACTTAAAACGCTTGAAATGAGGAGTGAAGAACTATTGCAACACATGAATTGTATCTGCATCCTTAAGACCGGGGACCAAGGATACGGAAGAATGTTGTCGGGGCAATGCTTAAAGCTACAGTAATGGGGTCGAGGTGGGAAAGATCACTAGAGGTTTTAGGGGTATAAGTTAAGGAGAAAAACACATTTAGACGGTGGACGTGTCTGAGGGTGAAGACGTAAGTGGGATCAAGTAAGCCAGGTGTGAGGCGTGCTGCTAGTTTTCCTCACCAGGTGTCAGGAGCAGAGCACGAGCGACAGCAGCAGGTGTTCCTTGTATATTCCATGTGGACCAGGTTGCTGGCAGACGGGCCAAATTGCGCCAATAGGGACAGTGTCGATAGCCGGAAGGCAGTTAATTTTTTTACTGACTACAATGTATATGGTCAACTCTGTACTTGAGATCTTCAGAATTTTAGACACAGGTGACGGGTGTAAAACCTTATGCAGGTTCTATATGTATAATTTGTTTTAACCCCTTTTGTTGAAAGTCATGTCTTCGCATATTTGTCCCCCATAAATTACTTTTAAATGTTTAGAAGGATTTTAAAATAACTTGGTGTGAAGTGCATGCCACAGATGTCACATCAAGATGTTATTGTATTCTGTGGCCACCAAAAGCTAGGACACTTTTATGCCGTATTCAGTAGAGATTTGTGAAGGTGTGTAAGTTTAAGTTGGCAGAGCTGTGAGAAGTCCGTGCGGTTACCTCATGCCTCTTTTTTATTGCTAGTGGGGTGGGACTAAGTCCCTTGTACTGCGGCCACTTCTGGCCTATTGTACCAGCCCCAGATGATAGGTGAGGGTGATTGTGGAGCAATTGGTGGAATGAAGATTGGCAGGGGAAACCGAAGTACTCGGAGAAAACCTACCCCAGCGCCACTTTTTCCACCACAAATCCCACTTGACCAGACCCGGGATCGAACCCGGACCGCCGCGGTGGGAAGCCAGCGACTAAGCGCTTGAGCTATGGCGCGGCCATTACCTCATGACAGTCATGCAGACAGGCATTTAATTAGTGTTGCGCATTCCCCCCACAGTTGTTATATTTTTGACATGTTAGCATAGTTTCGAGGTCGGTATGTGTGGCTGCTGTTTTTGACTGTTATCAATTGAACTGACAATCGTATACTGTTTCATTCTTTCTCCTTCTGTCAGCTGATCCACAACAATTAATGGCAATCTGTGTATGGCGAGCCGCTGCTGTAGTGATCAAAAGGAGGACGTGCCACATTTCCTGGTGCCCGAAGTAGAACTAAACGTCCAGTCGCAAAGTGTGTGGGATTCATTTTATTTGCTCAATTTACGCATTTAGGGGGTGATATGATTTTGTAACATCGTGATTATATGCCAGTATCTCTACCAGGGATAATAAAACTAGCTGTACAGTCACAAGAACGAGAATGTATTCGATATTGCACGTCTTGCAACAGCAAACCTGCTTAAAATTAAAGGACAGTGAAGTGACACATTTTCCAATTATATTTTAAGGCTCTGAAGAAGGTTTCATAATTACTCAGATCACCATTGTTGGAGTACATGTGCCTGTCCGCTGTCCATTTTACCTATCACAGCACTTTATAAGTTAGGCAACATTACAAAAGAAGAATACGTGTATCTTCACGTTTATTCGTTAAATTTCGTAGCCCTACAAATCACTATTTCAATATTTTCTTTACAAGTACGTTAATAAAGTCAGCACGCCGATTAGATTGATGTAACTGTAACACTCTAGTATAGATTAGGTGCTCGGTTCAAATCTCGGTTGGGACATATGTTAGGTAAAGTTAACCATGTGTTTAACTATTTAAACACTACCCATTGGATACGAGGTTTGGTGGACCCCAGAGCTGGTTTGGACGAAGTAGAGAAGAGAAAATTCTTGACCCTACCGGGAATCGAACTCCGACCTCTCGGTCGTCCAGACCATAGCTAGTCGCTATACCGACTGTGCTATCCCGGTTCCTAGGGACGCCTGTTATATTGACTAAAGTTCTTCGTGGTTATTCTCAGTTCCTCAAGAGAAATGCCTCGATGTCATTCGAACCTATTGAGTCTATATATAGCGTCGTAGAACATCAAAAGCACAAAAAAGAATATTAAAGATCATAAAGTTTTTAAACCCACAAATTTTGTTAATTTTAGTAGCAAAATGCTCATATAATTTTAATACAAATATCGTCCCTATCAGTTATATGAATTCTTCAGTACATTTCATTTTCTCCTTTATCTTCTTCCTCTTCCTCAAATTTTACAAATTCAGTTCTCTAGCTTCTTTCAATTCGAAATTAACTTCTGAAACTATTAACAACGGCTTCAGAGACTGGCCTGCTCAGAATCCATATGTGATTTCAATTTATGTTGATGGAGAAATGACGAAGTATATACCCGGCAGTTGCATAACTCTGTCAGCGAGTTCTGGGTACTGCAGGAATCATATGATTTCAGAATTAGAACTATAGAATTGTTTTATTGCTGCATATGCTACTGCTGGTAACTGAGAAATGATTTCTTGTTAAAACGCACCTGCTGAGTTCACTTAGCTTTAATTACAGTAAAACACGAAAGTTAAATACAAAGCTAGGCTTCTAGAATGACTCCCCCCAGTAAAACTGACCTCAGAAGCCTTATCTCATGATCGCCTGCATAATTTAATGTCATTTAAATAGTTCTACTTTGCATGCATACGAGTTTAATTAATTTCAACAAAATTTTCATCTGAAAACCTGAATAGAAGGGAATATTTCGGAGATATATATGCGTAGGTGGTAGGATAATATTAGATGGGTAATAGAAAAATAGGGATTGAGGGTGGAGACTTATTTCGTCTAGCTAAGAGAAGAACCGCCGGTCACGTTAGCCGAGCGGTCTAAGGCATGTACTGTCTTCGCTTGCTTGGAAACCGGGGTCGTGGATTCGAATCCCACTCAGGGCATGGATGTTTAGTTTGTGTGTGTGCGTTTTTCTATGTTTGTGTACAGGTAGAGACCTTGCGACGAGCTGATCACCCTCCCAAGGAGTCGTACCGAATGTGTAAGATCTAGAAAAACCGAAGTGAACGGAGAAGTTCATGGAGGTAGGCCTAGGCCCACTGGGGCTGTAGTGCCAAGGAAAAAAAAGAGAGAGAGAAGAACGAGTCGCTTTTCATGAACACGGTAATAAGCATTCGCGTTTGATAAGAGTCCAGGAGTTTCTTACTAGCTCTCTGACCGTTAGTTTCTCAAGGGAAATGAAGTGTTACGTAAGAGTTGAAGCCTTCACGGGGAACACAAGTGCTGAAATCTTCTCGGGCGATAACCAACATTTCGGAGATCTGCTCATTCTCCATAATCAGAGCCGATGTGGTGAACGAATGTGTGTCACTAATATCTGTACCAGTTTGCCAAATCGATGCCTCTCCCTACTGGTGTACTATGTAGTAGGAAGGCGGAGTCAAGCTGTGTGGTCACCCATCCGACTCTAACCTATCACCATGTTGCTTAACTTAGTATTCCTCTTGTTAATTATTTTGTTTTATTTTTAGCGTCCTCTGCTCTATGCGTTATTAGAATTCTCGTGATATACTGAAGTGCTTCAATAAACTGGTGCTGACCGAATGCTAACTTCTCAAGAAAAATTTCACTTCGTGGATCAGTTACGACTTAATTTCGATCCGTTTAAATCTTTATAAGTAAAAATGTCTGTTCAAGGGAGAATTTCGGAGTAGAACAGAGCTATTTCGGGAGGCGGGATAATTAAATCGGTATAACGAATGGGCTACAGGTTGAACGACTCTAAATCAGGCTTCCATTCCTGGCAGGGCCAAAATATGTGTTTCTTCTCCATAACGCTCAGACTGGCTCTGCGTCCACTCAGCCTCCAATGCGGATACCGGGGGCTGTTTTTATTGGGTTAGGCATAGGCGTGAAGCTGACCACTCTCCTCCGTCTGCTGATGCTTAATTAATTAACTAAGACCAGGATTGACTTAATCTTTACCTTTACAGAGCTCTTTCTATACCAGAGCGTACATCTATTAGTGACGATAGACGGGGTTTGGATTGGTGATTGGGTTTATTGACAAATGACAGATGTTAACTACGAATAATTATGACGCTTTCGCTAATTCATGCACTCGTCTTCTCAGTACAGCAGACACTAAGTCTTTTCGTCTGTTGTATCTTCACCAGCCGTTGCCTGGTAGCGACTTCCAACGGAGGACATTGGGCTTACTCTGGGTTTCCTAACTATTCCCGTGCCTCAGTTAGCAGCTTCTAACAGCAACAGCTCACAAGGACTGAACCGCAATAGTTCTCTAACTCACTCACTCACTCACCAACCAACTCGCTCCACTCCTCTGAACTGCATTAATTCATCTCAACTCATCTCCTCCATTGAACGGCCTCAGCTGAACTGCTAACAGAACTAACCATCTACTGCATGTCACTTCACTCAACCGACTCGAACTGGACTGGACTGGACTTAAACGTCAGAGTGAAAATCATAGTCATAGTTACTTTGCGACTGGTGGCTTGCCGCCAAACAGTTCATCTTGGCGTCAGACCCCTTGAGACCCACGACCAAAAACATTTGTTTCAGCTGAACCCTTGCGACAATAATCCTTATGTAACATACTCTCCGACAATAATATGGGTTTGTCTCTTAATAATAAGCTTGGCCTTTTGTAAAGTGTATGTATCGCACATATAGCATGCTATTGAAAATTCTTCCTTTTGCACTGTATACAAGTCCTCTGCCAGTACAGGCTTTGCAGAGCAGATCATGTCTGTCCTCTTTGTCCTTTTTATAACCCTTCGACATGGACCGCGCGTATGGGTTTCCGCAGAAACGTGTGTACTCGACTGTTCCATAGAAATAGCTGTACACGTCATATCTCGTTTCGTGGCAATTCCTCTATTGTTGCGTGCAAACGTTACGTAGCAACGGCCGTTTCTTTGGCTCCACAGTTCTTCGAGCAGATACCCCACAATATGTAGCTTAAATAAACGACATTCCCACGAAAGTTCGGCATGTGTTTTCCATCTTGAAAGTAAAAAAAAAAAAAATAAAGCTATCCCTGCAACAGGCCGTGAAGGCCCATAGGGTTGTGAGACGGTGAGGGACCCACATTATCTAGACAGTCGGCTCAAAGATGGCGGTAAAGTTGTCAGCAGAAGTCGAAATTCTATAATGAATTGTGAGTAGCCATGGAGTTAGGGAGATGTCGCTGCCTGTTGCAAAGCACTATCCTAACTTTCGCCTGAAGAGTCAGAGAAAAATGAGGAAGAATCAGCGAGGACAGCCGGGTACCCCTTCGAGACTGGACTCTTGCTCGGATCGAGCTCTATGAACGTAGTCTTTTAGCGACATTGCGGAGAAATTGGAGTAACTACGTATAAGTCAGGATATGTGGGTGAGTGAAAGGCAAAGCTTAAATTTAGTCTGATGTCTGTACACTGTAGTGCTGTTTGAAGCGTAGTTGTTACTATGTATATCACCTACTTTAACGTTAAGAAACTCTCCTTTTGCCTACAGAAAATGCATTTATGTGTTTCCTAGGATTCCTAGAATAAATAGTTATTATATCCCTATAACTAATGAATTCCTTGTAGTTGGATCCTTCTTGAGAAGCTACCAGTTGCTCAGTTACCCAAGGTTCATTACCGTGTTCACAAGGGCCCACCACTGGCCCCTATCCTGAGCCAGATGAATCCAGTCCATACCACCTATCGAATTTCTCTTTAATTTCATCTTAATATTATCCTCTCAGCAACGTCTAGATCTTCCTAATATTCTATTTTCTTCTGTTTCCCACTGTAACCTTGAATTCATTCCTCTTCTCACCATGCATGCTACATGTACTGTCCGCCTCATCGCCCTTGACTTCATCATTCTAATTATATTTGGCGAAGAGTACAAGTTAGCTAGCGTTAACTAGTTCTTCGAAATGGACTTGCAGTTTGTTTTGTGTGAGGTAAGAACTGGAGGTTTAAATAGTATTTAGATGGGTTTTGTGCTTCAGAGGGTTAAGCATGTTTTCCCATGCTTAGTAGATTGATTTATCAACGAAACATTCGACGTTATTGAATGCTTATGCTTTCAGACGTGGTTTTTGACCGTAATGACGTAAAGGTTTGAGGAAAAATCTGATCTCAAATCCGAGACTTCCTGAATGATCTTACGCCTAGATCACCAGGTCTCCTGTGAGAAATGTGCACACATTTTGCCAAGAAAGAAACAACTAATTAACTGACTGACTAATCACCTACAGAATAGCTTTGCTCAAGGCGTAATTCTTGTGGTTCCCCGATTTCTCAGGTGTTCATAAATATCATGTAGGCCTAATGTAATATCGGCAGATAAGGCAGTTCTTTTCAGTCTGTCGTCGTCGCCGCAACATCTTAAACGACGCACAAAATTTAGAATGGAGGATGCCCATTAACATGCTTTAAAACCTAATATTTAGACGTTAACTACGTCCATACCCACGGCTGCGGGCAAATTGAAGTTCATCGGATGTCACTGAACGAAAGAATGGTTGCATGTTACAAAATATTTTTTGTTTACATACAACTTCTGCCCGAAGTATTACTAGGTTTGGAATAGGCGTACGCATTTTGGTGGTTTCTACGGAGATGTGATTAGTTCTCTGTTCAGAGAGAAGATCGGAAGCCCACGAATTTTAGAAGTTTTTACCGAAATGTGGTAGCTTCCCTATTTAGATTGGAGTCTGTACGCCAAGGCCTTCGGAGTTTTAAGGGACATGACATTATCTTCTTTGTTTAGGCAGATAATCGTAGGTCTACGCATTGTACGGTTTTATACCGAGATGTGGCTAGCCGCACTGTGTAGACGGAAGTTTATATGGCAGCTCACTTCGGAGATTGATATGGAGATGTGGCTAGCCGCACTGTGTAGACGGAAGTTTATATGGCAGCTCACTTCGGAGATTGATATGGAGATGTGGCTAGCTGCACTGTGTAGACGGAAGTTTATATGAGAGCTCCCTTCGGAGACTGATATGGAGATGTGGCTAGCCGCACTGTATAGACGGAAGTTTATATGACAGCTCCCTTCGGAGACTGATATGGAGATGTGGCTAGCCGCACTGTGTAGACGGAAGTTTATATGGCAGCTCCCTTCGGAGATTGATATGGAGATGTGGCTAGCCGCACTGTGTAGACGGAAGTTTATATGGCAGCTCCCTTCGGAGATTGATATGGAGATGTGGCTAGCCGCACTGTGTAGACGGAAGTTTATATGGCAGCTCCCTTCGGAGATTGATATGGAGATGTGGCTAGCCGCACTGTGTAGACGGAAGTTTATATGGCAGCTCCCTTCGGAGATTGATATGGAGATGTGGCTAGCCGCACTGTGTAGACGGAAGTTTATATGGCAGCTCTCTTCGGAGATTGATATGGAGATGTGGCTAGCTGCTCTATTTAAATAGAAGTGTCCCAAGAAAAGTAAACGGAACTGAGCTCAAACTTGAGATTTCCTTATAAGAGTGCAGAAATTTAAAAGAGAAGAAAATACATCGCGCACACTTACTTATATCCTATGAGGAAGTGCGGAAAAATTATATAATAATTCCATGAAATACGTTCCTGTTTGCAAAGATAATAGTTTCTCAGCTGTTCCAGGAGTTTTCTCGAGTTTTATGGAACCGGGAGAATTATTAACATGTTCACAAGAGATTTCCACTATATTTTATCCTTAGCTAACTTAATTCAGTTCACATCCTCTAACCTCACCTCTTTATTTAATATCCAGCTTAACATTATACTCGTAACTGTTCCTAGATCTTCCAGTAGGTCTCTTCTCGTTACGTCCTCCGACCAGTGCAACTGAGCATGTTCATGTAGAAGTACAGATAACCGGCTGGGTTGCGTACAGTCTTGTCGACTATTCATCCACAAGTTTCGTGATTTTCGTCAATGTCTGTAGGTTAATTGAGTGACGGTGCCATAAATTAGTCAACAACTGCCATCTCTTCAATCATTAGTTACCATTTTTGATCCATTTCCAATCCTATTTGATGTATGTTACCTCTGCAGTTTGAGAGCCGGGATAACACAGTTGGTATTAAATTCGCTTAGTGGTGGGTGGAGTCCAACTGGGTCCACTCGGCAGGGCGGCCACTGATTGGCCTATTGTACCTGCTCCGAGTGATTATGATGATGGAGAATTTGGTGGAATGAAGATTGGCAGGGGAAACCGAAGTACTCGGAGAAAGCCCGCCCCAGCGCCACTTTGTCCACCACAAGTCCCACTTGACCAGATCCGGGTTCGAACCCGGGTCGCCGCGGTGGGAAGCTAACGATTAACCGCTTGAGCTATGGCGCGGTCACGCAGTCTGTATAGAGATTGGTTACGGGTTGGACGACCAAGGGGTCGGTTTCGAGTCCCGGTGGGGGCACTCACCTCCAACTAGTGCTGAGGTCAAGAAAACGTGGGCTTATACATCCACTCTCCCAAATGTCTTCATGGCGTACTACTTAATTAGTTAAGCACAGGGACAACTTTACCTTACCTTACCTCTGCAGTTCTGAGATAACACATTATTCAGTCCAATTATTTGCGTTCTCTTTCTCCATCCCATTATAATAATTATAATTATAATAAGGACACGTGTAGCTTATGATTTGGGTCTAAAGTTAAAGCGCTTGTGGTCTCTGTACTCTGCTTGACTGATCTTGGAGCAGATCCTCGAATTGCTTGGATTCAAGTTAACCGTGTCTGGGAGTTCATAACATTCATCGTATGTTAGAAACATATTGAGACACCCGGTTGTTAGCCTAATTAGAACCGGTGCATCAGTTAGTTCATGCGTGCACCTTGCGTGGCGGACTCTCAATCCACACGGCGTTACCACCGGCTGCTGTCTTGCGGACGTGTGGACGGAAGAACAAATAGCTCCATATATTCCCACATGGTCATCATCAGATGTGATCAGACACAGAAACGCTCTCATAAGTCACAACACTTCATGAACGTCTTGTACATTGAGCCTGTAAAAATACGTGAGTAGGAGTAGATGGTTTGAAACACCATCCTGCACAGCAGCAGGAGAGCAGGTAGATCGGTATACCTTCATTTCACTCTTTGTGTGGTACATCTGTCACTATTTACTGAATCGTCCAAAAGAATAAAATAGACCATGGCATACATACCATTTCAAATCTGATTAGTAAATCTGTCTTTGCATGCAGTAAATTCACGATATTACTTCAGAACAGACTGAATATTTTTATATTTCATTCGTTGAACTCAGAAAAACACAGGCTCTGTGAAAGCCGTAAAAGGTAAAGGTAAAATTGTGCTCAACGAATTAAACACTACGCCACAAAGGCTTATGGGGGAGTGGATTTATAGATCCACATTTTCTTGACCACAGCACTGGCTAGAGGCGAGTGGTCAGTTTCACGCCTCTGCCACTTTACCCCCCGGGGAAAGAGCCCCTGGTACCCATTGGATAGGAGGTTGGATGGACCCCAGACCAGGTCTGGACGATTTCGAGAAGAGAAGATTATTGACCCTACAGGGACTCGAACTCCAACCCCTCCGTCGTCTAGCCCGTAGCCAGTCGCTATACCGACTACGTTACCCCAGCTCCACTGTGAAATCCCTAGGCATTCTAATAATTGTTGCAACAAATTAAAGGTAATGTTGCCATTTGCTTTGATTGTTCATCACGTTGTGAAGATAAGGGGAGTGGAGGTATAGCTCCACGCATTTTTAACCTCGGCGCGCTAGCAATCAGATAGGGTATGTACCGGTCAAAAGTTCTTTTGTGAGCACGGTAATGAAATTTTGGGTTCCATAAAATGTTGGTAAATTCTTAAGAAGCTGAGCCACTGGCGGCTCAAGAAGGACTCAGCTGCATGGCGTTAGTTTAATTTCCTAAATCGTAAAGACCTTAGCCAGAACATCCGGTGTTCCGGCCGAAATTCTTTCCGGTTACCGCACACTAGCCTGCTCAATACACCGAAGTCATACTACTTTTATAATAACACGATCTTCGCAGTATGAAATTTGCTTTGCAATTTGAACTCCGGAAAAAAAGACATCGCTAAGGATACTTTCGTAAAAATATTTGTTATCCTAATTGATGTATGGCCACGCCTTATCGTCTTGTTATTATAACGCGTTCCTGACCCTGCGAAGTAAAACAATTGCATCACAGTCTTCCTAACAACGAAGAATATTGCAGTTAATTTAAATGACTGCAGAATTAGTTCTGTGAAATTGTTTCTATTATTTGTTTAGATCACGGATGGGGGCAGCCGGCTTGCTGGTCTGGTACTGCCCAATATCACTTTGCGAACGTTCCGCGAGTACATACTAATGTCGAAAAAAATTAGAACTGTGCATTTTCTATATATGCTTACATTATAAATATAATGTAATTGTTTAATATCAAGAAAAAGATATATTGGGTTTCTGGACTTTATCCATCGTCCTGGTTTTTAAGATAACAAATAAAAACACGACGTTTCGGAAACTGGATCTGTTTCCGTCCTCAGGTGAAGGAAAAGGGGAAACACCTATTCTGTTGGGTCCGTTAGAAAGAGCTAGCCTCAATCACTGGAAGTCCAGAAACCCAATATGTCAGTGTGTTATACACCATCGTCAGAATCCTGTAGTAACTATCAAGAAAAAGCCACCAAACCTTCTATCCAGTGGTTACCGGGGGCTCTTACTCCGTGGAGTAAAGCGGCCAAGGCGTGAGGATGACCTGTCACCTCCATCTTGTGGCGAAGTCAGGAATGGTGGAACTATAGCGCCCCTCCCCTATACGTCTTCATGACGTGCTTAATTAATCATATGGACAAATTTACATTTCTAAGAAGAGCCGGAGTAGCGCAGTCGGTATAGCGACTGGCTACGGGCTGGACGACCGAGATGTCGGAGTTCGAGTACTAGTAGGGTCAGAATTTTCTCTTCTCCATATTGTTCATACCAGCTCTGTGGCCCACCAAGCTCTTATCCAGTGGGTACCGGGGGCTCTTTCCCCGGCGGTAAAGCGGCAGGAGAATGAAGGTGACCACTCATTTCCAGCTAGTGCCGAGGTCAAGAAAACGTGCATCTATACGTCCACTCGCCCATACGCCTTCATGGCGTAGTGCTTAATTAGTTAAGCTTTTACCATTTTTTTTCCTTGGCACTACAGCCCCAGTGGGCCTAGGCCTACCTCCATGAACTTCTCTGTTCACTTCGGTTTTTCTAGATCTTACACACTCGGTAGGACTCCTTGGGCGGGTAATCAGCTCGTCGCAAAACCTCTACCTGTACACATACACAGAAAAACCCACGCACACAAACTAAAAATCCATGCCCTGAGTGGGGTCCGAACCCACGATCCCGGTTTCCAAGCAAGCGAAGACAGTACATGCCTTAGACCGCTCGGCTACCGTGACCGGCGCTTTTACCACTTTTTTTTTATTTTTTCCTTGGCACTACAGCCCCAGTGGGCCTAGGCCTACCTCCATGAACTACTCCGTTCACTTCGATATTTCTAGATCTTACACACTCGGTAGGACTCCTTGGGCGGGTAATCAGCTCGTCGCAAAGCCTCTACCTGTACACAGACACAGAAAAACGCACACAAACATCCATGCCCTGAGTGGGATTCGGACCCACGATCCCGGCTTCCGAGCGAGCGAAGACAGTGCATGCCTTAGATCGCTCGGCTACCGTGACAAGCATGATTTTACCATTACCAAGGAAAATAATATTTTTGGACTGTATTTGTGTTTTGTTGGATTTAAACGTTTTTTAGCTCCTAGTAATTATGTTTGCTTAATTTCCTTCGTATACAAATTGGAGACAGAAACTGAACGTATGCTTTGCTAAGTATGTACGGTCCGTGAAGGTTACCTCAGCTGGCAGAGTGGCCCATGATTCCTCTCATCACACCGAACACTTGAAATTCGTCTAGGAGCTTACGAGATCTTGGGGAACGTCGGGTTTTGTAATTGGAATGTCTGTTCAAGGTTAATCATGCAGTTCTGTTTCAATTACGCTAGGCCTCATGAATTGTTTTTTCTTGCAAAATTCATGCTGCATTAACACAGTTAACTTGCTTGCCTTGTAGCCTATCCACATCCTGCCTTATGCAATTCATAGGGTCTGAGCTATGTCTCGCAGTGGTCGTGCGCCTTGTAAACTGCCTATGGAACTGAGCCAGTTCCTCAATCTGTACACTTCAACACTTCGAAGCGTCCGTTTTCGCTTACAAGACCGCGTGGTGTGACAACCGGTAAAACCAGAATCTTCCTGCTCTTATATTCATGATTCATTTTCATTATTTTCTGTATCGTTAGAGTCGCAATTCGAAATAAATCGTGCGCCTAAATTATTGTCTCATTAAAAATGAGGAAAATGGGATACCGTTACCGCACTCATAGCTAGGTGTGTTATCTGCCAGTTTACCTATCAAATTTCCCTTGATTTTAATTTGTTACAGACAGAAAATCTCACTACAGATATCACATTGCATACAGTCAAATATATACGTATTTAATGTATTTTGTTAAGTATTCACTAATTAGAAATAAAAATATGTTTGAAATAAAAACCGTAGATTTTTAATGAGATTCATAATTGTGCCATAACAATCCTTTTGTATTATGAGCCCGTTTCGATAAAATGAACTCCAGTTTGAGCTCCTCATTCGACCACTACAGTTGAAACAGCTTTGCAAAATGACCTCAGAATCAGTGAACTGGAATATATATTTCCCATTTATGTATTTACTGTCAGACTTAAAATATAGAGCTCTTAAGTTATAAATAATTACGAAATGTTGCCTTAAATGCGTATAAAAATCAGACATGTAATCTCAAAAAAAAAAACTTTAAAATACTAAAGTACCGTTGTATTTGACGGAGAATGTAGGTATGATTAATCAATGAACTGTTTTGATAATTTAAAAGTCAGGATAGCACATTCAGTACACCGACGGGCCAGGGCTGGACGGTCGGGGTTCCCATCCCCAAAAAGGAAAGTTTTTTTTCCTCCGTAGTGTTCAGGCAGGCTCTGGGGCCCACCCAGCCTCCTATCCAATGGGTACCTGGGTTAAAGCGTCCAGTTTGTGAAGCTGACCATTCACCATCTAGTACTGATGTTAAGAACGGAGGAGCCGAACCTCCAGTCCCCCATTTGTCTTCGTGCCCTAGTGCAAGGACAATTTTACCAGTACTGCTTTGATAATTTACATTGTTGTTGTTGCTGTTGTTACGTAACGTCTGTGGTTTGCTGAAGTAGCCACAGGGATTGTGTAACACAGTACTGTACTATCAGTTTGCCATGGGTTCAGTAATGGCATTGTTTATCAGTCGTGACGAAGGAGTAATGTTACCAACACTAATTTGTGTTCGAATGTGATTCGAGACACATTGGCGCAATCTAGCGTGTTTGCAGAAATGTCTCACCTTCCATCCGGTACCTTTTTTTTTTTCCTTGGCGCTACAGCCCCAGTGGACCTAGTCCTACTTCCATGAACTTCTTCGTTCACTTCGGTTTTTCTAGATCTTACACATTCGGTAGGACTCCTTGGGCGGGTGATCAGCTCGTCGCAAGGCCTCTACCTGTACACAAACACAGAAAAACGCACACACACAATCTGAACATCCATGACCTGAGTGGGATTCGAACCCACGATCCCGGTTCCCAAGCGAGCGAAGACACTGCATGCCTTAGACCGCTCGGCTACCGTGACCGGCCATCCATTACCTTACAAGGACTTCATTTATGGAAGATGGTGTTTTGAAAACTCATTTAAGAAGAATTGTGTTTTATTACGTAGATTCACAGACATCTCGCTTGCGTTGTCGATGTATACCTTTTTCTTCTTCTGTTGTGCTGCCCTGTTTAACTAAAGGACCTGCAGTGGTCTGCGAGTCCTGTTATGTGTCTGAAGTTTCGAAATTTAAAATTAATTCTAAATACAGGCCGGAAAAGGGCCTACTCCTTGCTAGCTGAAGACTTTCATTTCTATCTCTAACTCCTTCCCATGCAAGCATTATTTTGGATGCTGAGGTTTTCAGGAGAAATTTTCTGGTGTTTATATTTTGGCGTAACTTATAAATTCACTTGCGAGGTGCTGAGCGTAGTTGGTTTACGATTTCAAAGCTATGTTAAAGTGATTCCCTTTCATTAATGATGTCTCCCACTGAAGATACATATACACGGTAGCCGAGCGGTTTAAGTCATGCACTGTCTTCGCTCGCTGGGAAGCCGGGATCGTGGGTTCGAATCCCACTCAGGGCATGGATGTTTGTGTGCGTTTTTTTGTGTTTGTGTACAGGTAGGGGCCTTGCGACGAGCTTATCAACCGCCCAAGGAGTCCTACCGAATGTCTAACATCTAGTAAACCGAAGTGAAACGGAGAGTTTCATGGAGGTAGGCCCACTCCCAAATGAGGTATGTAGCCCCAAAGGAAAAAAAAATATATATATAGAGCGAGAGAGAGAGGTTTTAAAGACATATATTTCATTGCAATCGTGGAAAATGAACAGTGTGTTGTGTAATGGAACTGCCATTGTCTTCTGACTTCGCAAATTCTTCGTGACTTTTCAGTGTGCAGAACAGACACCTGTGTGGTTTTTGCTGGACAAGAAGTATCAGATGACGAATGAAAGTTGTACAGCCCAATGAATTTTGGATGACGGCCACTGCAGTCTCTGTTGCAGCAAGAGATTCTTCCAAACATTTGTTTTATAACAGAGCCTCTGCATGTCCCTTCTGTTTGGGAATGATGAATGGGAAATGTTTATGATGTAATAAAGAGGAATAGACGATACTGATTTTTTACGTTGGTTATTTAACGGCGCTGTCAGTATTGAGACTATATACTGGCGAAGGGGCCGCGCCATAGCTCAAGCGGTTAGTCTCTGGCTTCCCACCGCGGCGGCCCGAGTTGGATCCCGGGTCTGGTCAAGTGGGATTTGTGGTAGACAAAGTGGCGTTGGGGCAGGTTTTCTCCGAGTACTTCGGGTTCCCCTGACAATCTTCATTCCACCAATTGCTCCACAATCACCCTCACCTATCATCTGGGGCTGGTACAATAGGCCAGAAGTGGCCGCAGTACAAGGGACTTAGTCCCACTCCATTAGCAATAAAAAAATATATTGGCGAGACAATGTTCCATAATTAGCTACACCTAAAGTCATATATACTGCTGTTTCAACAGTTGTAAAAATCGTGTGTACACATGCGTTGTATTTGCAATGCCTAATTTGACTCCATCGCTGTAATGCGTTGTTGGCAAATGTCCTGACAATTAGTGATTGAAGTTGCGAGTTATGTGCTCTTACTGAGAGTTGTTGGATATATCAACAGTTAGTTCAAACTGAGACCCCACTTACGTACCCAAATAAATGGTACAATTCTTTATTGGTGTGATCGTGTAGGAGATGAAAATTACTTTATCGGAACCTTGAAATTGATTACACATTGCTGAAGCTCTCGAAATTATGTAGTTTTTACTTCTATATTCTCTGTAGACCTGATGGTTTCTTTCAGTTCCTGTTATCAATTTAAATCTTATTTTATTAACTAATTGTCTGTTATCTGGGAAAACATTATCTATGAGCAATAACGGTGTCACTGTTCGGGGCAAAGAGATCTGTTCAGGTCACAGCAACTTGTGGCTTCTTAATTTCAAGAGCGGTATTCTTCAGATGTCCAGCTGCAAGCTCGCCTTCTGTACACAATAGAATAGCATCAAGTTAGCAGTTAACTAGTAGGTTTACATATTACTGTAACCCACACACATTTCAGTTTCTGGCTTCATTTTGACTCCGACCGGGGACCTCGCAGTAACAAAGCATGCATATTAATTACCCAACCTCCATGTTCTGCCACTGAGCATGCTTTCTTCTGAGTATTAAAAACCGTATTTCACATTAAGCTTTAGGCAAGGTATACTCATAACCTGTTAAAAGAGTTCTGAAAACGCAAGTGTGTTTGTTAACATCCGGTCGTTGTTTCTGATGATGTGAAGGTTTTTGGTGTCATATGAAACATGGCCTAGAAATACCTGTTTACGGTCATACTTCACTGACAGTAAACATAAAGCATGTTACGTAAGCAGAACGTCAACTGTCAAGAAACGAGAAGTAATGCTAATGTCAGCAGAACTCACAGCTGGTTGCCCCATTGCGATGCGCACGTCTCAGTGGCGTTTCCAGTTTTTGGATATTAATGAAGTTTGTGACAATCTGACTGAATTTCTTTTGTAATACGGCATTTGTCCTTCCCTGTTTCTTGATGTATTTGTTTGTTAGTTCATTTAAGTGCGGTTGATCAGCTACTTAGGTTCTTTAGCAACGAATGTGAGGACATGTCCATGGTTTATGCTGACCGTCTTACAGTGTATACACTTTTTTCACCTTATTCTTCACTTCCACACTACATATTTCGGCACTAATGTGCCATCTTCAGGTGTCTTTATGCACGTTAAACTATTGTACTGCATGCCATGATCTTCGTTCTAAAATGACTAAAATCTATGTTCGTCATATAGGACGATGAATTCTAAATAATAAAACTTTTCAGGATTCTTCCTACGTCGCACTCAAACACGCGAATTACACCAATCCTCTTTTATGTGAGCATTCCTCCTACATATATTTGTGTATCGTGTTCTGTGTTGTGTTTTGCTCCTGTTACTGCATGCGTTTTATTATTTAGAATTCATCGTCCTATATGACGAACACAGATTTCAGTAATTTTAGAATTGAGACACTATGGCATGCAGTACAATAGTTTAACGTGCATAAAGACACCTGAAGATGGCACATTAGTGCCGAAACATGTAGTGTGGAAGTGAAGAATAAGGTGAAAAAGTGTATACACTGTAAGACGGTCAGCATAAACCATGGACATGAATCAGTGTAATAGGACGCTAAAATATAACATTAAGAATGTGAGTACCATTGTGAATTATTAGACCCGATTGGAAAGAACGTAAAAGAGAGCCTATTTGACTGTATCACTCCTGTCAGAGTAATCCGCTGCAGGCTTTCTTTTGGTTCTTGGTTTCTTAACAACGTTTCATCAAGTGCGTTGGTTGCGTAGCGTCGAGACTATGACCGTAAATGAAGGAATACGATGAGCATGGAACAGTGGTGGTCCCTGTCCTAGTTTCAGCTCATTATGTAACTTAATTCCGAGGAAATGATTTCTTATTGAGAAGCAGCCAGTCGCTGAGCTACATGAATTTTCGAACATTTTACGAAACCCGAAGGTTCATTATCGTGTCCACAAAAGTCCATCACTGGTTACTATCCTGAGACAGGTTCTATTTCAGTATTTCCTAGGAACAAAATGATTTCATCTGTATAGCCAGACTTCCAACCGAGATTCGAAATAGATGTCTTCGTGGTATAAAGCAGGATTGATGGCCACTATGTCCAGACTCTCGGTACTTCTTCTAGAATTCCATAAATTTATCCCCGAACCTGACTTTCCTTGTCATTACTTTTAATGCATATGTATGAAGCAACGGCAACTGGACGAGTAAGCGGGGAGACTTGTTTCTGTATTGAATGTAGCATCTGAATGTAGGCCTAGTTCTGTGGGCGAAACAGTGACGCGCATTGTGTCAGGATGTTGGCTATCCTGACAAGCACAGACTGAACAATCCTTTTCTGAAAGGAGGAAAACGCTGAAGTTAATCCTGTAAGCCTTAGCCATGCGACGGTGCTCTCACTTTATTATGTTTGTTATTGATGTTTTGTTAGTCTCTCATGTTAAGGGACGAACCTAGACGGTAGGCTTTTGAGAAGACAATGCAGAGAATGTAAGATCTGAGGCTCTCACGGCGGTGACTATGAAGAAAGCAGTCTTCTGGGATTTGGCACCGTGTATATGTGGTGTTAACCGACGTTTCGGAGGAACGTATCGCCTCCATCTTCAGGGTAGAAGAAAAAATATAAGAAATCTGCAAGCGTAGAGACCATGAGAAACGGTAAAAGCAGACTGTGCAAACAGCAAACAGTCTGCTTTTTGCTGTTTGCTGTTTGCACAGTCTGCTTTTTGCTGTTTGCACAGTCTGCTTTTACCGTTTCTCATGGTCTCTACGCTTGCAGATTTCTTATATTTTTTCTTCTACCCTGAAGATGGAGGCGATACGTTCCTCCGAAACGTCGGTTAACACCACATATACACGGTGCCAAATCCCAGAAGACTGCTTTCTTCAATGCAGAGAATATTTGAACCTATGAGTGAGGAAATTATAGCAGGCTAAAAAAAAAATGCATGGTTGAGCTTATTAACTTGTACTCTTCACCAAATGTTGTTACGATGAACAGGTGGAGGACGATAAGATGGAGTCTCGTCCAGAACATCGGCTATTCTGAATTAGGTTTTCTTTGTTTTACTCAGTCCTTTCAGTTAAATTCTGGGTCAATACTTCGGGTACGCCACTGCTGCTTCCTACCAAATGCATTCCAACTGATTCATCAGTCATCCTACCATTTGATGCTGTGAATCCTCGTACTGGCAGCAGCGTAGTGTACTCCCCCACCCCAAAGAGGCATAGTAGACCCATACAAATTTTTGGTCAGTTCCAGTTTTCAGCCATATTTATTCACAAATTACCTTATATTGACATTCCTATATATTCCGTCAATATTTAACCAGTTTTGTTGAAATTCGGTATGGGAGATTCCGTCAGAAATTATTGGGAAATTCCGATTTTCAGCCATATTTCTTCATAGTAAAGCCTAGTTTACTTAAGGCCATGAATGGACCTTTCCGTTTGTCCCGCAAATAGATCCAAATTTGATGTGCGACACTTCCACTGAAAGGTATCCATAAATTTCGATTTTTCACCCCTACTGATTCGTATTTCGTGTTTGTATACAATTTCGAATGGAGTTTCAATGTATCCTACCCACACATTTTGCTAAAATTCGGTGTGGGAGACTTCTACCAATTTGCGTTTCATCATTCCAGTTGCTATTGGTAGTAACCTTAATAAACTTCAAAGAACGCCACTGGCAATTACATGTCTGTCTGTTTACCTATGGCTCTACGGCCCTTTTGTTGGACTTTGGCAGCTGTTTTCAGTGGCTTGATATTCTTTACACAGTTGATAGGACTCCTTGAACCGGGGATCAGCCCATCGCAAGGCCGCTGCCTGCACACAGGACAGCACAAACTCAGAATAAACGCACACAGACATCCATGCCTCAAGTGAGATTCGAATCCACGATCCCAGTGTTTGAGCAGGCGAAGACAGCTCATGTCTTAGACCGCGCGGCCCCTGTGATCGGCATAACTGTATGTAGGCCCACTGCATTATGCAGTGCACTCTTTGTAATCTTATTACACAAAGAGTGGGGGCACGCGGTAGCGTAGTTGGTTCAGACACTATGCTACAAGCCTCAACGTCACGAATTCGAGTCCCAATAAGGTGGATTTTTTTTTTCAATTTACCTAATCCTTCCAGCCGCACTATGGCCCTGCGGTGCACTCCGCTTCTAACAGAAATGAGTACCAGGAATCTTCCTGGGCGTAAAGGGCGGCTGGCGTGTAAGGCTGATAACGTTGCTACCATCTGTGAGCCGAGTGTCTAGAAATGTAAGAGCCTCGACGTCTCACAGCCCTGTGGGCCTGAAGAGCCTGTTAGGCCTCACATACACACAGTTTGGCCTTCCGATCGACCTTACAGGCAAAACTGTGACAGTTTACCCCCTCCCTTTCCTCCCAATACACGCGCAGATAAAGCGGCAGGCTTCATGAAACAGTCACGGTCTTCCAGCCTATAATGTTGAGTCACACACGTCACGTGCTACGGTCCTGCAGGCAGAACTGACGGACTGACGGATTTCCCACAGGCCAACAGTCCAAACGATTGGCCGGCCGACCGCACCACACACGTCAGTTTTGCCTTTCAGTCTTCAACTGTGCAGGCCGAACTGGAGGCCAAAGTGTGTGTGTATGGGGGCCCTTACGCACATACACACTGCTGGCAAAATGTGGAAGATTTAACGCTATGTCAAGTGAAAGGCCTGCGTGCATTTACTACGTACTATGTTTAAAATTGTTGAGCGGGTGAATTTATATTGTGAGGACAGACATGAAATTGTGATTCAAGAAGTAATTCGAAAGATTTTCTATTCAGAACATTTAGCTATACAATGATTACAAACGGCAAGAAATTAAGAATCTTGTCCTCGTTAGTAAAAGGGTTTGAAACCTGATATATGGTCGTCAAGAGTTATCATGTTGCGTTGCTACAACCTGGCCAATATTACAGCTCTTACGTATGTTCGTATCTCACATGACGTCAATGTAAGAAGCATGGAACTTGCTGACGTACGCATAAATGAATTCTATTAGCCCCTAGAATTGTCCGTTTCACGTTACTGCATTTCTTATTTATACGTCTTGCCATATTAACAAGGCAAGTTTTATCCATTTTACGATAAATTTATAGTGGCGCAGGCTACTATTTTGTAGTATGTGACGTCATTTATTCTGGAAGAAGAATAACGACGTTTGGGAGGAACGTATTTCTTCCGAAACGACTGTGAACTTGTGCCAGAATGCACGGTATAAGATTCCCGAACATACGACTATATGTTTCGTACTTACAGCCTTAATAATTTGATGTATATCGTATAACGGTATTTTCTGGAGTGTTGCGTGTTTAATGACGCTGTCAGTAATGTCGAGTAGTGGGACGGATGATGAATGATGAATTTCTAAAGGATCTGGAAGGAAGCGGCCGTGGTTTAATCGAGGTGCTGTACCTGATGAGGGTCTGATGAAAACCATGAAAGTCTACAGTTAGGATAGCCGTTGTCTCGGCTGAAATTCGAACCAAGAAACTCGGGCGTTACAACAGCTTAACCCGCTTGATATACGCGAATATAGCGGTGTACTTTGCTTTTACTGCAGTTTCTTTGGTAATATTTATGTTTTATTATATCGGGTAAGTTATGCGGATTATCGCAGATACATAATTAAATTCTGGGGTGTCAGCGTTAGCCTAGGCTCCGATTGTGGCCTCAGTTAGAGTCATTATCTGCGCTCTTTGTGTTGTGTCGTATTGGCTGAGGATAATCTCTCATCGGTGAGGTCGTGCCGCGTGTCGCAGAAATTCGCGACCTCAGACATAGGTGTGATTCTGAAAGGAGAACAATCCAGATGGCTGGTCGGTCGGAGAAGAAGAGGAGGATTAACGTTATGCTGTCGAGAATATCAAACATCTGCCTCTGAACCTTACCTAGCGTAATATTATCGGGAATAATACGCTGGTTTCCCTCCTAGGAAAACGTTCGGCGTAAGTGACATGCGCAAATGACGCCCTCTTCTGTCGTGCAAGCATGCATTTCGTAAGAGGCATTGCAGATATCAGATAACCATACGAGTAAAGTTACTGTGTCTTTGAATACCAGTTTTTAAAGATCATTATTTGCTTCCGTGACGGGATAACTCGGAAGGGGCTGGGGGGGGAAAAGATTTTTCTCTTCGCCACCCCCTCTTGAGGCCCATGCACCTTAGTGTCCGAGGATACTGATGGTTCTTCTCCGGATCGGGGTATTAGAACTGATTGCTCACCATCATCTGATGCGTAGAGCTGTACCTCCACTTCCCCTGCGTCTTCATGGTGTCGTGCTTAATTAAGCGCATGAACAACTTTATATTTTTTATTTTCAGATTTTCGTACACATTTCTGTTGTATTCTGTATGTTTTCCTACGGAAAATTGCTAACTGCAATTTAACGAGAGGTATCGTGGTTTGTTTTAAACATTTTCAAATTNTCATAGTGGTTAATTAGTTAAGCACATTGACAACTTTACCGTTTTACACATAAATACACGTGCGTACGTAGGTCAGGTTAAATGGCTGATGAAGACACACCTGTTTCAGAAAACTGAAGTGCTTGCAGTAGACCTGTCTACACAGAACGAAGCAATCAAACAAAAAGAAATACGAAAAAGACAACCAGACAACTAAGTTACAGGCACGAGTAATATATGGTCATTGCAACATGATACACGTCATTATTAAATATTCGGCTATAGCTCTAAGATTATATATACAAACACGCTATCAGGCAAACAAAATAGTACATCGTAAGCAAAGCTGAATCGAACTTTAAATAGCCTGTACAGGGACATACGCGATATACACGTTGATAAGAAGCGAGAGGACTATTAAAATTACATAGGCCCCAGTAGATAAGCGTTTCATTCTGGATTAGAGGCTTCTATACGATTGTTAGACATTTGGTATCTGTCCTGAGCCTGCTGAATCAGGTCCACACCATATTTCCTTAACATCCACTATAATATTGTTCTGTGAGTTAAGCCGGTCCAGTGATGCAGATAGTGCAATAAGCGAACATTTGAACTGCATCGACTGTTTTTTTTTCGTAACTCATTTACCAGTAAGCTTTTGTCCTTCCGAATGTTAGCAGTGCTACTTTCGTTCTGTGTAGCACATGTATTGCTGTCCACTCACTGATATGGTGATGAATTTGAGCATAGCCATGATACTGATTACTCTGATTATTAAAATTACTGTTTAAGGGGTGGCGGTCCTGAGATCTCACCTGTACAAGTAATGGGACAGGGGCAAGGAAACACCAGCGCCACTCTTATGGCTTAGGAGTCAAAATAATCACTGAGTCTACATCTCATATTTCATACTTACACTGTCATTACTACCGGCCACAGTGGTCACGCGGTCTAGGGCATGAAATGTCTGTGGCCTCTCAAATGCTGGGACCGTTGTTTCGAATCCCGCTCGAGACATACATGTCTGTCCGCGTTTCTTCTGTTCTGTGTGTGTGTGTGATGTCCTGTGCAGGTAGCTGCCTTGCGTTGGAGCTGATCACCTGCCCAAGGAGTCCTACCGACCGTCTATAAAGATCCATAGTTCCAGCTAAATTCTTATGGAACAGGAACAAAGGGTCTAACACGTAAGGAAGAAGAAGAAGAAGAATGAACTAGTATTTGACCACAAACACAGATTCACGATGAGGGACTTGGAATTCTCGGGACGGCGACTGAACAGAATTAGCTCTGTTCATCTGTCGCCATGTAGATGTCTACAGACGAGTCAGAAGAACACCTGCAGACTACATGGCGTCACATTCCAAACGGTAGTGTTCTTCACTGATTCAAATTATATTCTAAAGGTCTATGGGAGTGGTCGATTCGTTACGTTGCGGTCATGTGGGACATTTTATACGTTGTCTGAATAATAAGTGGTAGGCATATACACAAGATTTCGGGAATTGGATGTTCAGTGGTTCTCATTGTAATGATATTAGTTTCCCTCATTCGGACGCGTCCGTTACCACGAATATTGGATGATATGTTAATATGAAGAGATCAGTATAGTGACAGCCAATAGACCCGGAATAACTCACTCATTATAGTAAGAGGCTACTGGATGGACACTCTGTAATCTACTCCCTGCAGAGACGAGGACGTGACTACGTCCAAAATGGCTTTGGGATTTCCTGTCCATTGGTACCGGGCGCCCTTCTCCCCGGAGTAAAGACGCTGGGGCGTGAAGTATACCACTCAGGTCCATCTGTTCGCTAAGCTGAAGGCCAAGGCTCCCTGTGGACAAAAAACTATACCGCCACTCGGTCATACGTTATAATGGCATGGTGCTTAATTAAACACGGAAGTGCCTTCTTTAAAGAGGGATGAAATGGTTGGAGATTGGAGAAAACTGCATAATGAGGAGCTTCGTAACTTATACTGTTCAAATATATTTTGACATGTTGACCCCTACCTCCACAGCGGTACGTGGCGGTAACGTAACGCTCGCGTTACTACGGNAATGATATTAGTTTCCCTCATTCGGACGCGTCCGTTACCACGAATATTGGATGATATGTTAATATGAAGAGATCAGTATAGTGACAGCCAATAGACCCGGAATAACTCACTCATTATAGTAAGAGGCTACTGGATGGACACTCTGTAATCTACTCCCTGCAGAGACGAGGACGTGACTACGTCCAAAATGGCTTTGGGATTTCCTGTCCATTGGTACCGGGCGCCCTTCTCCCCGGAGTAAAGACGCTGGGGCGTGAAGTATACCACTCAGGTCCATCTGTTCGCTAAGCTGAAGGCCAAGGCTCCCTGTGGACAAAAAACTATACCGCCACTCGGTCATACGTTATAATGGCATGGTGCTTAATTAAACACGGAAGTGCCTTCTTTAAAGAGGGATGAAATGGTTGGAGATTGGAGAAAACTGCATAATGAGGAGCTTCGTAACTTATACTGTTCAAATATATAAATGATGAAGTCAAAGAGGAGTTGGGCAAGGCATGTAGCACGCATTAGGGAATGAGAGCAAGAATGCACAGAGGATTTTGGTTGGAACGCCAGAATGAAATGGACCACTGGGAAGACATAGGCGTAGGTGAGGGGATGATATTAAAATTGATCTTAGAGAGCTAGAATGGGGTGGTATGGACTGGATTCATCTGGCTCAGGATAGAGACCAATAGCGGGATCTTGTGAACACTGTAATGAACCTTCGGCTTTCATAATATATTGGGAAATTCTTGAGTAGCTGAGCGACTGGCGGCTTCTCAAGATGGACTCAACTTCATGGAGTGCTTTCTTTTTACTTTTCGCAATGCTCACCAGGCGTGAAGACGGAGGGGAACATCGAGTCGTCAGGCAATGGTAAATGTCCAGCTACATTACATGAACGGCCGCCTGCATGTTTCACTCCGAAACTACGAAACGGATTTATATAAATCTGATACAAGACGGTGTTTCTCAACTGCCGGGCCCTTGCCTTATAGGAAATAGAATATACTGGGCCTCGATCTGACAAAGGTTGAGAACCATTGGTATAAGGGATCTGCCCTAAGGTCTTCAGGCCTCATATGAACCAAACAGTGAGCAGTAGTTCTTCTTAAATTAGCAGAAGTTCCTCTTAGATTAATCACCTAATGAGAGGCGAAACCAAAGCTCTTGTACGTACTGTCACACCTCGCCTTCTTCTAAAGGTACTTCATTGCCTGCATTTGTAAGCATACCCATAACAGAGTGAAGGTAAGAGGCATGAGACAAACCGCAGCGTGAGTGAGTGGGTAATATTGTTGGTAACACGTAACCACATCTTCCGTATCTGCGCGGGTGCTGCCCCCAATCTGCATAAACCTACTAATGAACATTTTAGATGTCCTTTAATGTACCGATACGTAGAATAAATGGACTGCTTCCTCTTTTGTGTAGCCAGGCCGACTATTCAAGCGAATGGAGGTATTTCTTGGCCAACATGGCTCTACACACATATGCAGAATCACAATGGCGGAGACTGTGCACTGTACTTTACGATACGGAATTGAAATTCGAGAATGTAAGGTCGTGAATGGAATAGAAGGGGAGACTGTGGTGAAAGTGGAGCACAGCGCAGCAAGTGAAGTCTTGAGCAGTGTCGGACTGAACCTTGAGGAACGAGGCTGACACCGACCATGGGTTGTTTAATCCGCCGGACGTACAGTTTTTTTAATTAACGTAAATGCTTTTATACGCCTAATAGCGTGCTGAAATACGTTTTCCTTCGTTACTGTAATTGTACTATTATGCGAAATTCACCGGCAAGACAGCAGTCAGCATAGCCTCTGTGATGTGGGGGTCTGAAAAGTGTTAAAATTTTAGCTATTTCGTATCCGCCTGAATCCCCTAATTTATTTAATTAAGAGATTAGCCGAAGTATTGAAGTAACACGACAATTTAACCTCTTTAATTGTTACCTGCAAGTTAGCATGCTGCAAGAGACACACATTGAAATATTCATATATATTGGTAATTCGTAATGTGGCGAACTGACTGGCTTTTTAACACCGTCACGTCATGTGTGATAAATATTGTACTTACCGAACAGATGGCGGGCACACGGTAGAGTATTTGGTTAAGACACTATGCTACAAGCCAGAAGGTCGCCGGTTCGAGTCCAGAGGATATGGATTTTTTTTTTTCAATTAACCTAATCCTTCCAACCGCACTATGGCCCTGGGATCGACTCAGCCTCTAAATGAAATGCGTACCAGGAATCTTCCTGGGGGATAAAGGGCAGCCGGCCCGTAAGTCTGACAACATAACCGGCATCTGTGAGCCGACTGTCTACAAAATGTGGGAGCCTCGACGTCTCGCAACTCAATGGGCTTTCGCGGCCTTTTACAGGGATTGCTTTACCTTTACCTTTTTACCGAACTGGTGGCCTGCATTAAGGAGTAAATGATGGTTAATCTTTAGTATTAATAATGAATAATGAACTGAAAGTCATTCACTCCATGTACGAATATTTAACATTAATGGATTGAACCAAGTAAAATACACGTAGTTATATTGCTTAGAATATGTCGAGGATGTTGTATGGTGGTGATTCATGCCGTGTCACTCATGGTAATCTGTCGTACTGTGTTGCAAAGTGAACCTGCAGCACCCTACGCGCTTGAAGTTTCTTAGTTTAGAGCTCTAATAGAAATATTTAAACGTCAGTAACATTTTGACTGATGTACACTATTGTATTCATACACATGAAAGATTAGCTTACCTCTTCAGGACACTGTAATTAAAAAAAAAAAGTAAAGCTATCCCTGTACCAGGCCGTGAAGGCCCATAGGGTTGTGAGACGTTGAGGGTCCCACACTATCCAGACAATCGGCTCAAAGATGGAGGTAAGATTGTCAGCCTTACGCGCCGGCCGCGCTTTACTCCCCAGGAAAATTATTTAATTAATTCCTGGTACTCATTTCTGTTAGAGGCTGAGTGAACCCCAGGGCCATAGTGCGGCTGGAAGGATTAGGTCAACTGAAAATAAATCCAATGACCTCATCGGGATTTGAACCCGCGACCTAAACCCCAGATAAACAGCGCCTCTCATGTTGAGAGGTTATATTTCTTAAGTTTTGATTAATTAATACGAATAATAATACAAGAATAAACTGTTGTCCTTAACTGCACGTGTGACGATCACTTTGCAAACTCGCCGTCAGAATTCAGTAGAATCCACTTTAGTTTCGGATGTAAATTAATTAGTTTGTTCGATTCTGTTACGGCGTTTCAGTGAGGAGCGGAAGATGGGCTGGAGTAGACTGGCGTATCAGTAACGCGCCGGAATCCTATTCAGGATCTACTCGGCTCAAGTCTCAGCCAGGATCGGCCGGGACTGAAATTTTTCCTTGATTCCCTCAGTCCTTGCAGGCAGATGGTAGGATAGTACCTCGATTTTGCCACGGCTACTTTCTTCCAAATCCTTTCAGTTTGTCATTATTCAGTGAACCTGTCATAGAACAGCATTAGGACAGACACTGACAGCGCAGTAAGAACAACCCATCAAAAAAGAAAAATATCATGGACACAGCAAATGCCATGTAACTTTTGGTTGGGAAATTTCAGAGGAAGGGTTCTCTTGGGAGACATAGGCGTAGATGGGAGGGTGATATTTGAACTGATCTGAAATTGTGAACCGTTATCTTTTTCAAACTTTTTCATAAGCACTTTGAACAAAAGCATCACTCATTACAGATAGCCGACCACTTCACTCTTCTTCGTGAACATTTGTTCGTCCGCCCATCCTTGAACATTTTGCACCTTTGTGTTAAAGTTCCTGTACTCAATACATTTTGGCCGTAAACCACTGGCGCTCGGTTTTCGCAGCACTCATGTTTTTAGCGTGAAGAAAGCGGATAACAGCTCTAATTTCGCAGCTGACAGGATTATCAGTCGCAGGATACATTAACTCACCCTGCAGAGACAAGAACAAACACTAGGTGACCAGTTAATATGATGGTTTAGAAGGCAGTGAATTAAGTGACGCAACCTCGCATGCGCGAGCTCTCCCCCGCCCCTACATTAGTTGCCGAAAATAAATGGAGGTTACTTTCCGAATAGCCTTAATATTAAATCTGTGCAAACCCACTTTTGGATACTAAGAGAATGTGATGTCACGAACCGGCCTACCACTGAACTGTTATAGAACGCTCACGGTTCTCCGCCGTGCGCCTGCGCCTTTATGTTCTGACTTATCCTTTTGCACCTAGGCGCTACAGTACGTTAGAGTAGACATTTTCTTGCTACTTCGGCCATTTTGTGAAACTAAAGCAGTGGACGTATTCCGGGAGGTTTGTTATGAACTGGGTGGACTTTGGGATGTTCGTGGTAAGGTACGAAAAATGAATGTTACGTTTTCTCACAACTGCTCAATCGAAAACGGAAGTCACCGGCTAACTAATGCTTTCGGGCCTGTATTTGAACTTGGGCCTGTTTCAGACCCCATATTTTAAGGTCTCACGCTTTTGTGTTTAGGTGCCCATACATTGTTTGAAGAGTGAGGAGACATCATATTATGTAGCAGAAATATTATATGGAGATTTTGTTCACAGTAGCAACATAATATCAATAAGGGACTTCGTAAAGATTGGTAATATATCAAAGTATGTTTATGATGACCATGATAGGTAACGTAATATTGCGTTGCAGGATGTGAGGTTCTCACAGTGGTGGTTATAAAGAGTTCTTTCTTCTGGGATATAACACCGTGAAGTCCGTTGTAAGTCCACCGACGTTTCAGAGAAACATATCGCCTCCATCTTCATGGTCGAAGAATGAGCAGCTCTGCTTGCTACTTATTTTCACGCTGGTTTATTCTTCAACCCCGAAGATGGAGGCGACATGTCTATCCGAAACGTCGGTTGACTTTCAACGGACTATACGGCGTTATATTCCACAGAGGATAGAACTCGTAGTGTTATATTTTATCCATCATCGTGTCAATAAACCATCCAAATGTTCCGATTAATTTGATTAACTAGCACTGACACCCAAAGAGCTTAGCCACTGTCACTCGTATGATTAATTTTAAGTAATGGGATTATGTCATGGATGCTACGATTTGTGTGCTGTGTCATTATCCAGGAGGCTTTCGTTGATTCATTATAGCCATAAGATGTCGTAAGCATGTTTACCGTCGTCAGCAAAAGTCTCATGTTAGGATCATTTTAAATGCTATGCGTGCCTTGAGCAAGATACCGCGTGTTTATGTTAGTGGCATTAAATTACTTATTCGGTAAATAAGTATTGCATAATGCAAAGGAGGATTATAGAGCGGTGAAGTTGTTACTTTGAACTTCTCAGGACCCCATTCCTTTTTACGCGAAAACAACTCTTTTAAAGAAATTTACCACACGCCTGTCAGTGAGTAGTACCTTGCTAGTGTGATGTTTACCCATCAGTTTGTCCCTATACTAACATCTATCACATGTTTTACGATTTTGTGCACAACGACGCATTGACTTTTAATAAAGAATGTCAAACATGACACAAAGGAGTGGAAAAACGTGTAGAAAAATGTAAAGTGATAAGAAGTCTGATTTCTTTACTAAAGTACAATAGTAAAACTTGTTTATTTTTTACTACTTCACCCCATGTGTATATGTGTTAAACAGAACTGGTTTGTGTTTCGTATTTTAAATGGATATTTAAACTCAGTTGAATTGGATATGTGTGATGTAAGAGAAGACGATAGTGCGCGCGGGACATCATGAATGCATGCTATGCTAGTCGGAAAATCAGAAGAGACCATTTGAGAGACATGAGAATCGATGGAAGTATAATATTAAAACTGATAGTAAATATTCTGTGAAGCTGTGCGGGCCTATTGGGAATGGAGAAAATGGTAACGTACCTTCCGTTTCACATAAAAGACAGGAAATGTCTTGTCGAACTGAATTATTGAGAGCTACTTTTAAGATCTAGCATAGAACCACGCAGTATTATGTGAGCACTAAGCCAGTACTAGAGCGGCACTTACGAAGTTCTGCTTGTCCTCTTTAAATTCGCACTTGTAGGAGTAAAGTTGTCACTGTGTTTAGATAATTAAGCTCTGTGCCGTGTAGATATATCGCGACGTGACGGTATAGCTCCACCATTCTTATCTTCGGCACTAGATGGAGGTGAGTAGTCAGATTCACGCCCCGGCCGCTTTACCCCCGAGAAAGGACCCCCCCGGTACCCATTGGATATGAACCCGGATGGACAGCAAGGGCAGTCTGGACGAGAAGAGAAAAATCTTATACAGCTGGGAATCGAACCTGAACTGTCTAGCTAGTGACCCGTCGCTACACCGACTGATCTATCCCAACTCCCCGCGCACTTACGGTATATTCAGTTATTCATTATTGAGGGGGTGGGTTTCCCCATGCACCGCGACTGATAGTGTATTGTACATCCCCATTTTAATTTCTACTGTCTCCATCCCCTACCGGTACTGGTGCTCGCTATCAGCCCCTTTCTGCCAGCGAGGTTTCTACCCTCTATTTGGCAGTGGTATCTAATAGTTAGTCCCTTTCTGTCAGCGAGGTCGTCCCTCCTCTGACAGTGGTACCTAATACTTCCCCATCTACCGGAGGCATTGGAAACTACTTGGGCGGGAAACTTTTTGGCCTAATTTAGCTCAGAGGTCTCATAGACACGGGACCCACGGCTTAAAGTCCCTCCCGGAGGACTTGTTCCCTGAATTTTTCCGCCCTTAAAAATTCCACGACCTCCACCGGGTTTTTGAACCCGCATACCTTAAGTCATGAGGTGGGAACGTTACCCCTAGACTACGGAGGCCGCTCACTTACGGTATATAATTTCACTTCCAAAAATTATTTGAATGTATTCATGTTACCGTTATTTTTATAAATAAACAGTTAACCAATTATTTGAGCTGGCGTTCATATTCGAGTTACTGCAGGATATGGAGTGGCCTGAAGTAAGTTATTCGAGATTTTCGTATCTGTCGGAGAAAGAAGCGTAAGTGAAGCAAAGCAGCGCTTTCTAACTCGTGGTCTCCCCCGTCCTGCCTGCCACTGCATCACTGAACCTGACGGAAGGAAACGAGTCAGTACACCAACATCCCTGCCCACTTCACGCCCGTATGAGGTTCTCAGGGTGACTAGGAAGATTACTGTCCTCAGGCTTGTGACGTAGTGTAAATTGATACGTGCTTACAGGCATTTCGAAGGAATCCTCTTCAGGGTAGAATAGGATATTGACGATTAAGGCAGTACGTCCCTCCGAAATGTCGATAAACATCTACCAGGCTGCACAGCGTCACATTCCAGAAGACAGTAACCTTCAGTGCTAATGACTGTCCAACTCTCTTGTTTTCCAATAGGACCATCGGAAAGAATAACAAATTATGTTTGGTTTAACAAGTAATCTTGATAAACGGATAGGTCATTACAGCTTAATTTAGATTAATTTGTTACAGAATACTTAAAACTTTCTGAATATAATAATGTGTTTGTTATGATTCATAATTGTACAAGAAATTTAAAGAACAAAAATATCGATTGTATTAACAGGGGGGAGGGGAATTGCATTTTCAAGAGCTTCACTCATTCATGGAGCTGAGCCCTTCTTGAGAAGCTGTCAGTTGTGCAGCTACTCAAGAACTACCCAGTATTTTATGGAACCCGAATGTTCATTGGCGTGTTCACAAGAGCCCTCCATTGGTCCCTGTTTTGAGCCAGGTCAATTCAATCCATACCAACCCGTCCTATCTCTTTAAAATCCATTTTAATATTGTCCAACCACCTACGTCTTGGTCTTCCTAGTGATTTCTTTCCTTTTGGCTTTCCCACCAATATCCTACATGCTTCCTTTTCATCCCCATTCGTGCCACATGACCTACTCACCTCATCCTCCTTGACTTGATCATTCTAATTGTACTTGAAGAAGAGTACAAGTTATGAAGTTTCCTCATTATGTAGTTTTCTGCAACCTCCCGTCACTGCTTTTCTCTTCGGTGCAGATATTGTCCTCAACATCCTGTTCTCAAACATCCTCAGTCTTCGTTCCTCCCTTAATGTCAAGAGACTAAGTTTCACGCTCATACAGACCCATAGGCAAAATTATAGTTCTGTATATAGTGAGTTTTATGTTTTTAAGCAGCAGACGAGAAAACAAAAGGTTCTGGGCTGAATGGTAGCAAGCATTACCTGAATTCAATCCTTTCAAGAACTTACGTGTCTCAAATTTAATATCAGTTTTGTGTCCCATTTTCCTTCGTTCTTGCGTACATGTACAGGGGAGGGTGGTACAAATGTCAATATTATACCCTCTGCCACAATTTTATTTCAACATGACTTTTATTTTCAATGTCTGTGTTTCGGAGGATTGACCTCCCTTTCGAATATTTAAATACTATTTTTTGTTTTTGGGGAAGTGATTTCCTTATGTGCCCCTCGTCAAATTGTTGCTTCAGTTTGGTGCAACTGATCTGCCAGTCCGACACTGAGTTTGGCAACTTATCGTATTTGCTGCGGGGCGATAATGAGTGGCCCGGTTGAGCACCACCATTGCAATGTTCTGTTATTGCGCCATGTTGATCTGCGCAATGCTGCGGTGGCGGGCGAGACGTGACAGAGAGGCCGAACTAATTATGTTGTCAGACCGCGGGAGTTCGCTCGCGTGGTGACCGTCTCTGGTGTATACGTTTCGCATGGCCGCTCGGCGCCATGAGCCCTGGAGGAGATGAATGAATTGCTGAGGTTATAGTCGTTTCGGTTATGTGGGTCATTGAACGACGCTTCTTCGAGTGCATAGAGTCAGATAGTATTATTAGGGACGATGAGATGAAGCGGTCGGGTTACAACTAACAGAGAGGTGAGAAATAACAGAGAAGTTTAGTCGGGGGCCTAAGGCAAGAGACCATTTGGGAGATGCAGGTGTGTATAGGGGAAATAATATTAAAATGAATCATAAATATTTGGCTTTGAGGTTGTTCACTGGGTTCCTTTAGTTCAAGATAGCCAGCGACCATCTCTGTGGTGAATTTCTTGGCCAATTAAGTGACTGTCAGCTTTTCAGAAGGATCCTACTGTATGGAGTTGGATAGTTACAGTATGGGTCAGATGTTCTTGAATGCGGTACTCAAGTGGATTTGTAAGGAGGCGACCATGGTCTGTTTTTAAGGGACTAGGGATAGCTCTGTCGGTATAGCGACAGGCTACAGGATGGAGCTATACCTCCATTCTCCCATACATCTTCATGGCCTAGTGCTTAATTAAACACATGGCCAATATCTTTTACCTTTATCTCTTCTTATTTAAATATAGCCTACGTCATTAATTTTGAAAGTGAAGATTAGACCAGTGCTTATGATATTCTATGTCTGAGGCCTCTGATGGCTTTTGGGCCATGTACACAGTTTGGTTAGCAATTCATGTCGTTGGAGATCTCGTGCCTCTACTTTTCATTCCCTACCGTAGCGGCCATGCGGAGCTTTTGAGATTGGAGCGACGTTAGCATATGTCAGCATGTCGACTATGAGAGATCTTAAAAAGAAACCGCAACAGTGACTAAGCTACAGACTGGACTGCCGAGGAATCGAGGTTCGATTCTGGGAAAGGACAGCGATATTTCTGATCTCCATCGCTTCCAGAGCGGCTGTGGGTCTCACCCGTCCTCAGATTCAGTGGGTACCAGAGGCTCTCTCTAGCAGTAAAGGGGCCAGGACTGAATGCTGATCCACTCAGCGTTCAGTGACGAGGTCAAGAATGCTTGGAGCTGTGCCCCACATTCTAAGGAACTGAATCTGCATAGACAGGGGCCGTATGAAAGGTTCTGTAACAGGTTGTTTTAGCATTTTGAAGTTTACGTGACTGAGTATTATCGATCGAAGGAAAAGCAGAATCTCAGATTTATTATTGCAGACGGTATTAAGTGCCGCTAGGATCTCAAGCCGCCATTAATTCAAAGGAATGTATTTGATTCACGGTGAGTGATTCAGTTAGCGTAAACACATGCCGACAACAACGTACAAACAAAATTTGTCTCCATATTGGCCCCTGGGATATCTCAGTTGGTATAGAAACGGGCTACAGGCTGGACGTCCTGTGCTGGATTTCCGACAGAGGAAAGCAATTTTTCTCTTCTCCACAACTTCCAGATCGGCTCTGAGACCCACCAAGTTTTCTTTTCGGTGGGTACCGCGGGCACTTTCCCTGGGGGTAGTGCCGAAGTCAAGGATAGTGGAGCTATACCTCCACCCCCACACGTTTTTATTATATAATGCTTAATTATTTAAGCATAGAGACAACTTTATTTGCCTTTTTTGGCCCCCAGAAAGCTCCTTAATTTCAGCCCATGCCACGTACCCTTCCAACAGCACAATAGGCTATAGAATGACCTGGCAGGTTGCTTTACAGCAGTGGTCGTGTGGTGGTGATGCATGACATTAAGAGAATGATTGGTTATTAGTTGTGATAAGTGACATAATTTAGCAACGCCTTGTTACAATTGTCGACTCATTGTAAAATAGTTTTCCCTGCAGTCGCGCCAGATGCCATGTCAATGCTTGTTCACTGAAAAGATATCTTAACACAAGCAGAGGCTGGGACACTGCCCATTGTCTGTGTTGCTATATTTTACATACCCGATGTTTCAGGAATGTATGTGAAATATACCTCAGATAATAGGCAGTGCCCCATATACGATGTAATACTGGTACAGTGAATTAAAGAACTGGAATAGATCAGACGATGTAGCGATGGGCTACAGAGATTTGCTGGGTTTTCGGACTTTGTCCATCGTCCTGATTCTAAATAACTAAGAAAAAACACAACGCTTCGGAAACTGCATCTGTTCCCGTCGTCAGGTGAGGGAAGGCATCTACTCTGTTGGGTACCTTAGAGAGAGCTAGCCTCAATCACTGGACCTAAGGGACCCAACAGAGTAGATGCCTTCCCTCACCTGAGGACGGAAACAGATCCAGTTTCCGAAACGTTGTGTTTTTTCTTAGTTATTTAGAATCAGGACGATGGACAAAGCCCGAAAATCCAGTATCTCTGTGTGTTGTACACCATCGTCAGAATCCTATAGTAACTACTTGATGGCCTACAGGTTCGACGGCCGGGGTTTCATTCCCAGAGGGGCATCAGATTTATCTTTACTCCACAGTGCCCAGACCAGCTCTGGGGCCCTCCGAGCCTCTTATCCTGTGGGCACCGGGGGTTTTTCCCCGGGGGGTAAAGCTGCCGGGCGTGTAGTTGACCACTCACTCCTATCTAGTACCAAGGTCAAGAATGGTGAAGCTGTAACTCCATTCTCCCATGCGTCCTCATCACGTGGGGCTCAAGTAATTAAGTACAGGGACAGCTGTACTTCTTAGCCTACTTTACTAATGTAGGCTTATGCGATCTCCATCCTGTCTGTTTACCATCCCCTAATAACATTTGAATGCCTGGATCAATCTTTATGAAACTTGGTATGTATAACATAACAACTGAGCCCATCTCAACGACGTACTTCATAAATGCTTCCCTTCCGTCTGTGTGTCTGTAAGTGTATCCCGCCTATTATCACAAGGCAACGGTTCGGTTAAGTGAGTGTATCCCTCCTTCCGGTGCTAGGCAACGGCTCGGTGAACACGTTTCCGTGGCAACAGATACACACAGCAATAGAGGAATTGTTGGATGCGTCATTTTCTAAGCGATCTGTGCCTATCAAAGAGAGGCTGTGGGTCTGCCTGTATATCCACTAAGGTTTGGTAGATAATAAATCGGTAAAGATGTTCTCGCTGCGGCGAAGAATTGTTGAAAGAGTCGTTTTCTGTGCGGTCTGTGTCTTATCAAAGGAACGTAAGCGATTAGTTATTCCCATAAAATCTTGACTTATAATAAATCGGTAGTAGATCTATATAGAAGCCATTGTCAGTGGGGAAAGAACGTTGACTATCGCTGAAAGATGTTTCGTGGTGCGGGATGTTAGTCTGGGTGTTGCAAAATGTCAATTGTGCAGTCCCCGTAGTGCGAAGACAGTCACGCCTTCGCAGAGGGCAACCGCCTCTAGATGTCTTCGCATTTCCGGTCGGACTACCTACAGAAAGTCGTGGTGTGTTGGTTATTAGTTTGGAGGTCTCCTGCATTCCGTTCTGACCGAGGTATCTCATAGTTGTCTAATTTCCTTCCTTGAGGCACTATGCTACAAGCCAGGAAGGTCACTGGTTCTATTCCTGGATAGGTTATTAGATTTTTCAATTAACCTAATCCTTCAAGCCGCACTATGACTCTAGCGTCGACTCAGCCTCTAACAGAAATGAGTACCAGGTATCTTCCGGGGCGTAATCGGCGGCCTGCACGTAAGGCTGACAACCTCACGCCATCTGTGAACCGATTGTCTGGAAAATGTGGGAGCCTCGACCTCTCACAATCCTATGGGTCTCTATGGCCTGTTACAGGGATAGCTGATTTTCTTCTTTTTTGGGTAGCAATTTAAAATAGGCGACGGTACCTTGTAGCCACATCATCCCACCAGGTAGGTTATTGTTCTAGTAAAGCTCTTGTGTTCGGGAGGTATCCAGTTCGTATCTCGGCTCTGCTATCCGGTATATTTATTGAGTCTCTTCGTGTCCTTTTTCAGTTTCTGCTTGAATCTCGTGATGGTACTGCCTAGCTTCAAGTTGCCCTGGGCTGTCTCCATAATAATATAATGTGTGTCATCTTTATAAGTTGAAATAGCATTGTTAAATAACCGAAGGATTAACCACCCCACAACCTTTTCGTTACTCATAATTATAATTATCTTGATGCTTCTCATTCGCAGCTGTGTACAAGGTATCATAAAATGACTCAAGAAACAAAGAAATTTGTCTTCTGGAACCTTCTAACTTGCGGGATACCCTTCTCATTCTTTCTTTGTTTCTTTCTTCATGTCGCCGCTGACTTTGTCACCTTTCAGCTTTTATTTTCAGTTCCAAGTTTACAAGGAATAGTAGGATTTGATGTTCTCACAACGGTGGTTATGAGGAGTACTATCTTCTGGGATACAGCTCCGTGTAGTTCGTTGGAAGGACCAGGTTTCTTAGAGAGCCCCTTCCTCGGTGTGTATTTCATGAAGATTTTTTAAATATTGCATTATGTGGTTGCTGGATGAGGCGACAGGGTAAATGGTCGAAGCTGTGGGATACAGACGATTTGAGGACGGGCCTGTGTTTCTTGAAGACAGTTCTTAAAGCTGCTGTCCAAGGTTGTCATGCAGAACGTTCGAAGACCTGCATATGTACTAGTCCAACCGAAACTTTGGAGCGGGTTAGTAGGCGCACTAGGGTTCAGCAGGTATCAGCTCGAAATTAATTCTCCGGGTCCTGTTCGTAGTTTTTCACGACTTAATGAGGCAGATGCGAGGGATGTACCTTAAAATATGCTATTACCCCCTACAACAATCATGCCAATTCATAGCTAACAATGTTTTTCCTGTTCCCTTGATACAGTAGTTGTAAAATAATTTATAACTTGTCCTACTACGTTGTCATTTGGAAAACATAAAAATGTTCATTTGCTGTTTTTCCGTACTTTGAGATTTTTATTAATCTTTAAAATACAGTGTTTCAGCATTCAAGTACTACACCTTGCCCACGTAATGTAATTGTGTTCCGTTTGTTCCCTAAACAGCATTAACCGGTCCGACACGCAGCGTATTTTCTGTGTTCGTAAAAGCTAAAAAGTTAATCTATCTCAGTTAACAGGCCGTGTGGGCCGCGCCATAGCTAAAGCGGTTAGTCGCAGGCTTCCCACCGCGGCGGCCCGAGTTCGATCCCGGGGTCTGGTCAAGTGGGATTTGTGGTGGACAAAGTGACGCTGGGGAAGGTTTTCTCCGAGTACTTGGTTTCCCCTGCCAATCTTCATTCCACCAATTGCTCCACAATCACCCTCACCTATCATCTGGGGCTGGTACAATAGGCCAGAAGTACAAGGGTCTTAGTCCCACCCCACTAGCAATAAAAAAAATAATAGGTCGTGGTGTCCCGTAGGGTTGGGAGACGTCGAGGCTCCCACATTTTCTAGAGAGTCGGCTGACAGATGGCGGTGAGATTATGAGACTTACGTGCCGGCTGCCCTTTACCCCCAGAAAGATTCCTGGTACTCATTTTTGTTATACGATGAATAGATTCTCGGGCCATAGTGCGGCTGAAAGGATTAGGACAACTGAAAAATCTAATGACATCATCGGGGATCGAAACCGCTACCTTCCAGCTTGTAGCATAGTTCCTCAAACAACTACCGTTCTGCGTGCCCCCGTCTTCTGTGATGTAGGAACTTAATTTTTTAATGTTGCTTAGATTGACTACAGGCATTAAAATAAAGCAGTAGTCCCAAGGACACCGCTGTGGATTCGTTGTGTATGCGAGTGATACATACTGTTGATCTGGGTTCATCTGCGGTGGCCTAAGACGGGAATCCCCATGGAGCACAGATTAATGTGAAGCCCAGTTTGCTTCATGGGTGTGTCTTTGTAGTGACATCCCTTTTCGTAGAACAGCTTTCTGAAATGATCAAGCCTCTCGTTTTTGTCCGCTCGTATTTTGTCCTGAAGTAGAATTGACGCGAAAGAAGTTTCTGTTTTCATTTTAACTGAGGCCACTTCGAAGTGTTCTGTAAATGTAACAATAACGATGTAGCGACTGGCTACGGGCTGGACGACTGAGGCGTCGAAGTTCGAGTCCCGGTATGGTCAAGAATTTTCTCTTCTACACTTCGTCCAGACCGGTTCTGGGGTCCACCCAGCCTCCTATCCAGTGGGTTTGGGGGCATTTTTTCACCGGTGGTAAAGCTGACCACTCACCTCCAGCTAGTGCCGAGGTCAAGAGAATGTGGATCGGTACATCCACTCCCCCATACACCTTCGCGGCGTATTGCTTATTTAGTTAAGCACAGGGAAATTTTTTTTTTACTCACGCCTCTTAGGTCTGTACTGTTAAGAGCATGATGTACGGTACATACTGAACATTAACATTGAAAGAAATTCTTGAGATAGAACTGTAGCAAGACAATTATTCCCGTTTATTTCTCTCTTCCCTTATATGCTGCAAATTCTGAAAGTCTTCAGTCATGAAGCGGGAATAAATTTTCACCTGTGTGGCTTTGAGAACGATTTGGAAGTTGTACTAGGATGTATTGGGGTTTTGTTGCACACACCGTATTGAAACTTACAAGATTCTTGGTTTTGTGTTTTTGAAGTAAAGAACTTTGACGGTCTTATGAAAACGGCTAGGACAGATTGTTAGGGAGTCGGGATAGCTCAGTCGGTATAGCGACGGGCTACGAGCTGGTCGGGCGGGGTTCGAATGCCCGCAAGAGTCCTACCGACTGTCTTAAATTAAGAAACTGAAGTGAAACAAAGCATTTCACGGATGCACTATGCTCCAAGTGGAAGCAACAGGAATAGAAGAAAACTGTGCTTAAGAGAGGCTTTAATTTAGTCTTAAGTGCCACCAGCAAGTGTTACAACTTCCATATAAATTATTATGAGCTATGGAGGGCGAAATATTTCCACCATTACTGTTATTATGATTATTATTGTTGTTAAAATATAAGAGTCTGAGAACCGATGACGCGGTTGAAGGCATGAAACACAGCTGTTGCAATGTGCACGGTACAGTTAATTGCTTGCTTGTGCAGTAACGGTCGTTCAATGGAAGTCATGCAGAAATATCATGGAGGCCCCGGAGAACGTGAGGTGTGCCACAGCGCATAAGAGGAACTAATTACAAGACACGCCTTATGATTTTGTGTGTTTATGTTCCTGAGTGGTTCTGTAACTACGTGGAGCAGAGATATTTTTGAGAAGCTGATAGTCACATAGCTAGTCACAAATTCCCGATCTGTATGAAATCTGAAGTTTCGTTACCGTGTCCACAAGAGACCGCTACTGTTCCCTGTTTAAGACCGATGAATCCAGTCCATAAACCCCCCTCAGCACACACATTCCCTAAGACCCAATTTAATATTATTCTCTCATCTTCTCTTTAAGCTTTCTGAGTAGTAATTCTCATGTTGCAGATTTCAGTGAATCTGTTGTGTAGAGACCCTGACATTCCAAGCTCCAAATGGCATTCTTCTTCACAAAGTCATTCTTCTTCCTGTACCACTTAGTCATGCCATGGAATCTGTCTAAATCCAAAAACCCTGTGTAAAAATGTAAATAAAATAAAGTTGGCCCTGTGCTTAATCGATTAAGCACCACGCCATGAGGACGTATAGGGTAGTGGAGATATAGCCACACCATTCTTGACCTCGGCATTAGGTTGGGATAAGTGGTCAACTTAAAGCCCCAACCGTTGTACCCTCTTGAAAGAGCTCGCGGTATCCATTGCATAGGAGGCTGGGTAGGCCCCGGAGCCGATCCGGATGCTGTGGAATAGAAAAAATCTCTTGCCTCTGCCAGGAATTGAACCCCGCCCTTCCAGCCCGTGACCCCTCGCTATACCGGTTGAGTTGTGCCAGCTACTGAAGATCAGTGTATCATTTTGTAAATTGTTTTGCCGTTAGAGGATTATTAGTAGGGTGGCCATATTTTTTTGGAAGATTGAGTAGGGCGAGAGAGGGAATTTAGAGGACACACTTACATGCTGAAAAAAAATATCACTCCTTTTCTTCAGACAAGAAAACAGCTCACCTCGCAGTCACCTAAGTAATCCTCCTTTTGTCATCGTTGTTAATTCCTTAGCTTCTTCAGAAGGGAAGAAATAGACTATCATTCCATACGCTGCATTGTGACATGAAGACTAATACAGTCATTACTACGCAACGGCTGAGTAAACACCGTGTCGCAGCCACGAATCAACAAGCCAGAGTAGAGGAACTGCTGGACCATTGCCAGACATCACGACGTTTAACGGCTAGTAAAGACAAACTAAGAAAACTTCGGCTGTACTGTAGTGTGAAGTTGCCGCGTGGTCTGAGACATGAAATTTCTTCGCCCGGTTGAACACTGGGATCCTAGCTTCGAATCCCATTCAAGGCATGGATGTTTGTCAGCGTTTATTCCGTGTTTGTGTTGTCCTGTGTAGGTAGCGGCCTAGCTTCTGGCTGATCCTCCGTCCAAGGAGTCCTACCGACTGTCTAAAATTAAGAAACTGACGTGAAACAAAGCGTTTCACGGATCCCCTATGCTCCAAGTGGAAGCAGAAGGAATAGATAGATGGATGGATGAACGGACAGATAGTATGAATTCGAGTTTGTGAATTAGCGAGAGCGTTATAATTACTTGTAATTATGATCTATAAGAGTTCAGTAAATCAAATTACCAATGAAAACCCCGTGACTAGTCACTGATACGTGAAAGTATTTTATTCAAAAAATTATCCTAATCGTTGTATAAAAATGGCGACCAGAACTTGTTGCTCTCATTCTGAAAGAAATTAAGAATGTGTGTCGGGAGCTGTGGCTCACAAATTACACAGGCTTCCAGGGCTCATACAGTTCTGTACGTTTCGCTGTCCCCGGAAAGAACGAACGAAACCGCGTGTTGCAGTAAAGCAGCAGAGTTTTGTACTCAGCATCAGCATTGTTATTTCAGTAACATGCGTGTACACTGTGCAGGTGCGGTCAGCTTCTGTTTCTGGCATATCGCAGCCACTTTGTACACAGCTGTGTAAGGTGTGTGCTCCACAGCCCATTCCGACTATGATCCTTTTCATTCTGCCGTACAGTTTTGTAATTACATTAGCTTATGACGAGCTTCATAACTTGTACTCTTCTCCAAGTATAATTAGAACGATCAAGTCAAGGAGGATGAGGTGGACAGGGCATGTAGCACGAATGGGGAGACGAGGAATGCATATAGGATATTGATGGGAAAGCCAGAAGGAAGAGACCACTGGGAAGACCAAGGCGTAGATGGGTGGACAATATTAAAATGGATCTTAGAGAGATAGGATGGGATGGTATTGAATGGATTGATCTGGCTCAGGATAGGGATTAGTGGAGGGCTGTTGTGAACACGGTAATGAACCTTCGGGTTGCTGGGAAATTCTTGAGTAGCTGCAGAATTGGCAGCTCCTCCAGAAGGGCTCAGCTCCATGCGTAAGTAAGTTACTTCGAGGAAGTTTCGCACCAGAATTGATATTACTGCTGTCAAAATAAATGCTGACAACTTGCTGTGTGATTTTGTACATATTTATGAACCGACCTTTGAATAGCATTCGCAGTGATTTCAAGTGTTTCTCTCCTGACCGAGCATACACGCCTTATAAATGTTGTATTGACAGCTTACATGGGATGAAACAGCCGAACCAATATCGATTTTATTTTTACCGATTTCCTGTTAGATGCGATTGTACTTACGATAACAGAAGTGACTCAGACAAGTTCATCGAGAAATCTTCATTACCATATTGTCACATATTAAGGGTTTGCATGACTTAAAAACTGGGTTTGGATTTGATCGAATTTATTGGACCTTTATACAACTTGCTACATTTCACAAATGCTTATCTTCGACTGGACACACTCGACTTCTGACCACACTACACTAATCCACTACTCCTGGAGCCAGAGTCACTCACTGTTATATAGCCTTGGGTCTGACCTCACGGAAATGTTTGCCTTTTAATCTAGCAATTCTGGGCCGTGCGCAAGGAAGATTTGGCAGAAATGCGAATATTACCTACGTCCTGTCGGCTTGTCTGTCCTCCCCCCCCCATATTAACAGATCGAGTCCAGCCAAATAGATTCTCATGAAATCTGGAAGAGCGAAATTTAATAACACTTCTCGACAAGTTCCAGTTTTGTTTAAAATGAGACGACGCATGCGTTTCTTTGCACATATTCAAGGCGAAACTTCTTTCGAGCATAAGAAGTAAAGAACAAGAAATTCTGGGAAGAACTAATTGCATACTTTCTTTTGATACGACACGGACCGCATAGAAAAGGACAACTCAAACCTCCGTTCTCGCGGGAACGTCTTTACCGAGTTGTTACCTAGAAACGATTAAGGGGATACTCAGACAGACCCACAGACTCTTCTTTCATAAGACACGGAAAGCATAGAAAATGACGCGTCCAAGAATGCTTCTATTGTTGCCGTTGCGTAGCAAAGAAATGATAGGCCTTTACCTAGCAACGGTAGGAAGGCTGCACATACAGATACAGTCTGACGGGGTGGTTTATGAACTACGCCGTTAAGATGGGTTCAGTTGCCATGATATACAAACTAATTTTCTTAAAGACTGGTTCAGGCATTCAGAAGTTGATCAGGCACACAGACAGTATGGGGATAGCATAAGCCTAATTTAGGAAAGTGGGCTAAAAATAAAACATATTGTGACGAATATGACCATTGCTAAGCCACCGTACAGTAAGCACGTTCCTGCTGCAACGAATAGACGCGAAATAGTCCATTACTGGGCAACGGTTCTGTAAGAACGTTCCCTTGGCAACGAATAAACACAGAGAAACAGAATAACAGTGTAAATGTAAGACATGGTGACTTATATTCGGTTCGTCCCGAAGTTATGAAAGAGTTAGTTCAGTTCATTCGAGAGAATGAATCGTAATTCATTCTTAAGGGAGTTCACAGAGTCTGAAGGGATTCTTCATTCGTCATTCGTCACAGAGGAAGAGAAGACACTCGTAGTCCAGCAAGGAATCGAGCAAGTCGTAAGCGGCCATCGATTGTGAGCTGTTATAATTTAATGTAGTTGTAAAGAAGTGCCAAATAATCCAATCATCCAATTCGGAACCCGTTATATTCGTCACGCAAACCCCTCATTCGTGACAATATAATATGAGCAATACAATTGTTACGTAAACCGTACGGCGTTCGAGAAAATTTAAACAAGAAAGAAGAGCTTATTCCCGTCCATCTTCTGGCTGTGTGCCCCGCCAAAATTCGCACTCACGAGTTCAAAGTTTGAAGGCAAAGAGAGAGAGAGAGAGAAGGCGCCAGAACTGTTATAGGCCTGTTAGACCAGACGTTTCCTTTCCTACAAATTTTTGACAATTAGAAAACAGGAATGCAAGTTGCACACTCTTTTGTTTACAGGATTTAATAGCCATAGCCTTCTTTCCCATAGACTGGACAGAACGCATATTATAACGAGTTTATGTTCTGCTGAAAATGAGAAGCAATGGACATGCATACTTCTTACCGGGCCGATACCGTACTGAAAGGACAAACTTGTCCTGCACGTCTGACAAGATGCCAAGGAAAACGCAACAAGTATACATTATGAATACGTCTCCTTTATTCCCTCACCATATGTTGCGAAGATAGTCTGTGCTAAAGGAGCTCTGTGATATCTTACACCCAAAATTTATGTCACGAATGTTAGTATTTCTAGCGACGTAAGTTCCATAGCGAATTTCTCTGAGAAGGAAAATTCCAACTTAACGGTATTTCATGGGAAGAAAAAGAAAACTTCGCCTTTCCGCTTACGCTGTAAACAAAATTAATAATAATACTCTGACTGTAGCCGGTCACGGTAGCCGAGCGGTCTAAGGCATGTACTGTCTTCGCTCGCTTGGAAACCGGGATCGTGAGTTCGAATCCCACTCAGGGCATGGATGTTTAGTTTGTGTGTGTGCTTTTTTCAGTGTTTGTGTACAGGTAGAGGCCTTGCGACGAGCTGATCACCCGCCCAAGGAGTCCTACCGAATGTGTAAGATCAAGAAAAGCCTAAGTGAACAGAGAAGTTCATGGAGGTAGGCTTAGGCCCACTGGGGCTGTAGTGCCAAGGGAAAAAAAACTCTGTAACCGTGTATTTAATAGATAGATCTTTTTTTATTGCTAGTGCGGTGGGACTAAGTCCCTTGTACTGCGGCCACTTCTGGCTTATTATACCAGCCCCAGATGATAGGTGAGGGTGATTGTGGAGCAATTGGTGGAATGAAGATTGGCAGGGGAAACCGAAGTACTCGGAAAACCTCCCTCAGCGCAACTTTGTCCACCACAAATCCCACTTGACCAGACCCCGCGATCGAACCCCGGCCGCCGCGGTGGGAAGCCAGCGACTAACCGCTTGAGCTATGGCGCGGCCTAATAGGCAGATAAATGCGAGGCTTCTTTGAGGACTTGCAGAAAGCACACGAACCTTCCTCGGGTACTGCATTCGGTGAGTCTGTGAAGAGCGAGTTTGCTGGATTTGAGATTCATTTCACAGCGGTGACCAAGAAGATTACCGCTAGGAGTCCACCGATGTTTGTGAGGAATATGCTGCCTCCATCATCAGGGTCGAAGAGCAAGCCACACAAAAGAAACGGGAGCAAGCAGAGCTCCTCGTTTATTATACAAGCTAATAATTTAGGCACCATTATCGGACATTTTTTACCGTTACGCCTGGTACACTCAAGCTCATTGTATCTATGCATTGACAGTTGAACGGTGAAGGTCACCCATTTTGTGCATCACGTTTCTGGCCTTCTATTCATTCGAGGATAGTACTAATGCCTTTGTGGAATCCGCTCCTTTTGTATGTCCTTGCTTGGAATGGAATTCTGAAAGTTCTTCAAACACTTGATAACAAACGTTACTCTCTGCACAAGTACACATATCTACGCAGTTGTTTTTATGTTCTTTGACTCAGCATAAGCCAATGAGTAGTAAAAATACGGTCACGTATCCTGGTTTGCGTGACTAATAAGATGGGTTTTGGATTTGTTGATCGAATTTTTTGGACGTTTATATAATCGGTTACAACAGTGCACAGATCGCTATCTGACACACTGTCATCATCTTCCGACTGGGCACTCCACTGGAACTATTCTGACTTCCAACTGAACTCCCTTGTATTCCTACAATTCTGAACTGAACTGCGACTGACTCTGCCCTCTTATAACTCCTCAGCACTGCCTCACGGAAAATTCCGTCTTCTGTTGTCAAGAATGCGTGTGTATTGTCCCGCGCCTAGCAGTGAATGTCCTATTGAGACCGTATGCTTCGGTAATGTGTTTACCGAGCTGTTGCCTAGGAATGGGCATGCGTCACAGTACTTTGGCCTACTGAATATCCCTGGACATTTAGCTTCGATTTATCAACTGCACACCCTTGCCGTTTAGTTTTAACAACTTCAGAGTCCTCCATTCAGCACCGAAGATTCATTTAGAGGTAGACGATATACACGTACGTGTATGTTCCTTCGAAACCTTAGCAGGGGACACCAACTTTCAGACTACATGGCGTCATATCCCGAAAGACTACAATATAATTCTTCAATTAATCCGTGCAGCGAAGATTTTGTAACCCAAGTAAATAATGCTTTTACGAAATCTGCATCAATGAGCTGCTTAGCCGTACAGAATATTTTGTAGGGTTGCAGGAACAGTGTTATAAAATGTGTGCAAGATATAATTTTATTCTTTTTGTGCCTCGTTCATTCCTTTGCGATGTTTTCTGTGAGAGTAGTTCGAATATCGAACTCAGTGCTTGCTGTCATGACAGAGGTTTATCGTAGCATTTTTCAACGAATCCAGATTAATACCGGGATCGTATCTTGTAAAAGGCCATGTTCCCAGTCGGTATAGTGACTGGCTACTGGCTGGATGATCGAGGGGTCAGAGTTCGAGTCCCGGTAGGGTCAAGAATTTTCTCTTCTCCACGTCGTCCAGACCGGTTCTGGGGTCCACCCAACCTCCTACCCAATGGGTACCGGGGGCCTCTTTCCCCGGGGGTAAAACGGCGAGGGCGTGAAGCTGATCATTCATCTCCAACTAGTGCCGAGGTCAAGAAAATATGGACCTAAACATCCACTCCCCCATACGCCTTCATGGCATAGTGCTTAATTTGTTAAGCACAGGGACAACTTTGTCTATAGTCGCTTGCTTCAGATCTTCCTGTCCGTGCGCTCAACAAACTCGTCCCTTTCGACAATAAATGAATTCGTCTTTTGGTGTCATTGGTGTTCCACTGATGTGAACATGTTTGTTCAGCTGCACAGGTAGCCTAATATAGTGCCAGACCACAGGGTGGTTACACATAATGGACTTCAAAGAGTCTCGACCTTTTCCTGCTCTTGTCTGTAACTACTGAATGAAGGCGTGAACAATCGCCGGTCATGGTAGCCGGTTCTCGAGTAGAGATTGAAGCCAAGATTTCGCGAAATATAAAGCAGGAGTGATGACTGCTGCACCGAGAGGTTCTTATTGGTGTTGGTGAAAATTGTCCAGCAACTCTGGTAAAGTGTAGAATGTGTGAAAATTTCAGTCTGAATGTAAAGACAGCTAACACACCTTTGAAAATATTTTTTTTATTTAACTCCAGTAATTATACAATCTATCCATTAAGTGTGGATAATAAGTACATTCGAAAATATAAGAAGATATATTTGTTCTTGGGCTTAACTAATTAACCACTGAACCATGAAGACATATGGTGGAGTGGATGTATAGATCCACGTAATCTTGGCCCTGGCACTGACCTGTTTTTCGCCAGGGCCGCTTTATTCTCGGGAAATGAGCCGACAGTACCCATTTTATAGGAGATTTGGTGAGCCCCAGAACCAGTCTGGACGTTGTGGAGGAAAGAAAATCTTGCCCTTACCGATGCTCGAACTCAGACCCCTCGGCGGTCTAGCCCATAGCCAGTAGCTACACTGACTGCGCTTACCCATTCGAAAATGGACAAGTACAAATATATGGGAGTGTCATTAACTCAAACTCACATTTACCAAGAAAGTAACAGTAAATTAAGTTCATAAAATTTTTTTTTGCTAGTGGAGTGGGGCTAAGACCCTTGTACTGTGGCCACTTCCGGCCTATTGTACCAGCCCCAGATGATAGGTGAGGGTGATTGTGGAGGAATTGGTGGAATGAAGATTGGCAGGGGAAACCGAAGTACTCGGAGAAAACCTGCCCCAGCGCCACTTTGTCCACGGAAAATCCCACTTGACCAGACCCGCGATCGAACCCGGACCGCCGCGGTGGGAAGCCAGCGACTAACCGCTTGAGCTATGGCGAGGCCTCAGGAAATACTTGTCCCCATTCCTTTCAGATTATTTTGCCTCGGCATCTGCTGTCTAATCACAGTGATTAAAATGTACAAGATTATAATTTTACTGTACGAAACCTAGCCTCCTGTCGAGGGTATCTGAGAACAAGGCGCTGAAGAGAATACTTTGAGCTAAGAGATTGGACGTGACAGGAGGATGGGGGCTACAGGAGTTGCACGGTGACTAGGGGCATAACTTTATCTCTTGAAATATTATTACAGTGATCAAAGTACGGAAGGTGAATTGGAGGGAACATGTAGCATGCATGAAATAGACGAGAAATTGGTGCACAATTTGAACTGGAAAATCTGAAGATTAGATATCGCGTAGGAGGCCTGGCCGTAGATGGGGAAAATAACATTGAACTTAATCGCCAAGATGTAAGGTTTTAGGCTGTGAATTGAATTCGCCTGGCTCAGTGTAGGTTTCAGCGTTAGGATCGTGTGGACGCGGTAATAAACCTCTCTGTTCCATAGAAGATAAAGGTAAAATTGTCTTTGTACTTGACCAAGTAGCCGATCACGGTAGCCGAGCGGTCTAAGGCATGTACTGTCTTCGCTCGCTTGGAAACCGGGATCGTGGGTTCGAATCCCACTCAGGGCATGGATGTCTGTGTGCGTTTTTCTGTGTTTGTGTACAGGTAGAGGCCTTGCGACGAGCTGATCACTCGCCCAAGGAGTCCTACCGAATGTGTAAGATCTAGAAAAACCGAAGTGAACGGAGAAGTTCATGGAGGTAGGCCTAGGTTCACTGGGGCTGTAGTGTCAAGGGCGGGGGGGACTTGACTAATTAAGCACTATGTCATGAAAGCGTATGGGGCAGTAGATGTATAGATCCACATTTTCTTGACCTCGGCAGTAGTTGGAGGTGAGTGATCCCTGCCGCTTTTATCTCCGGGGAAATAGCACCCGGTACCCATTAGATAGGAGATTGGACTACGTTGAGAAGAGAAAATTCTTTATCATACCCTGACTCGAACTCCGACCCCTCGGTCATCCAGCCCGTGGCCAGTCCCAATACCGACTGCGCTATCCCGGCTATCTTCCAAAGAAGAGAATAATTTTTTTTTTCCAGCTGAACGACGTTAGTTTTGAAGAAGGGCCCTTCTGTGCGCAACCGGTAATCTCACGGCACATTTTACTTTCATAAAGTAAATCTTTTCCACATTAGTCTTGATAGTTCTGTATAATTTTCGTTAATATTTTTCCAATATAGGAAACTGCGCCGGTCACGGTAGCCGAGCGGTCTAAGGCATGCACTGTCTTCGCTCGCTCGGAAGCCGGGATCGTGGGTTCGAATCCCACTCAGGGCATGGATGTCTGTGTGCGTTTTTCTGTGTTTGTGTACAGGTAGAGGCCTTGCGACGAGCTGATCACTCGCCCAAGGAGTCCTACCGAATGTGTAAGATCTAGAAAAACCGAAGTGAACGGAGTTCATGGAGGTAGGCCTAGGCCCACTGGGGCTGTAGTGCTAAGGGGGGGAAAAAAATGGGAAACTCCTGGAAGATACAACATTAAGACGGGCATTTTTAGAACGTAATATCCCACAACTACAAAGAAGGAACAAACATCCAGACTGCAGCAATCCAAGCTAGCGAGATGACGGAATAGATCTGACAAATAGCTCGCTGCTATTACCACTGTGTTGTGGTATACTGGTTGGAACACGGTGTCTTGTCCCAAGCGTTTTAACGTTTTGAAACAGCCGGTACTGTGCCCACCGTCTAACTGTCACGAAATGAAATTGCAGGCCGCTTTGCTTAATATAATTACGTCAGGTGAACCGTTCGGAAAACAGTGCTTCTACTTACAGGATGGGCTAGCTGTATTGTCTGCACATCATGACCAGCCCTTCACACGCAGATGTAGGCGAGGTCACACAGCGGTTCGATGCTGCTGTGTGTCTGTTTGCACCGTGGCGGAGTAGAACCTCTCTCGCAAGCGCATGTGCATTTGCACTCCCCCCCCCCACGAAGTATTTAAATGTATTCTTTCTTAGTCTCGTAGTTTGGGACGTAATTCTTAAATACTGACAAATAGTGATTGACTGACTGAATGATTCTTGAATTATATAACTACGTTTTACACCTTCATAGGTTATACACAAAATCAAACTCCGTGGCCTGTAGTCCGCAAGCGAGCTATAGCGACCGAGCGACCGCCTCTTCTCGGCGAAGTGAGTGCCAACTTTTGCGGATAAAGGGTGTCACGTGGTCAGCGCAACGGATCCCGTTAATCTCGGTTTTCTAGACCGGATCCGCTATTTCCTTGAAACAGCTCCTCAATTATCCTCACGAGGCTGAGTGGATCCCGTTCCAGACCCACTACTTCTCATAAAATCCGGTGGCGCCGGGAATATAATATAGAATTCTTGTGAAATGATGAAACAAAGTGACATTGAAGAAAGCGATCATGGTCTGTTTTAGGGTCCTGTCCGGAATTTGTTTGTAGTGTCTGAGTAAAACGGAAAACTCAGGATAGCCGGTTTCCAGGGTGAGTTCCGAAATCAGGACCATACGAACAAGAAACAGGAATGTTAACCACTGACCCACAGCTTTCGGTGGGGCGGACATGTTCCCTTATCTTTACATAATCGATAATATTCAGATTTTAAACACTGAAATGAAGTTGATTCATTAATTAATTTTAAACATACTACACGACAACCGATAAGAAAGAGTGTATGATACTGAATCTCCAAAACACTGAGCTCTCGATTTCGAATCTCACACGGGACATGGATATACGTCCCTGTTACTGCCGCTTTCTCAAAGACAAATTGAAAAATTCACATGACATTTGGTATTGGGGCGATTTGCTCAAGTTCGCCTACACATCACAGTTTGGATGACAATCTTATGAAATTAACACACAGTTTTCATCGAGAATTTCTGGCGCTCATCTCGGGCGTGATTCTCTAAACTATTTGCCGGAGAAACAATTTTTTTTAAGAACAGTTGCGGATAAAAGCGAAACAAATCATTTAAGCTTTATGCACTTTTCCTGAGTCTTGCGGTTTTCAAAGTAACTAAACAAAAATCAGCAGACGTGCCAGAATATTCATTTTATGCATACATTTCCCACCCTGTTGAAGTGTGTTTTGTGGGTGGAGCTCCCGTCCAAGGATTCCTGTTAATTATCCCGCTTTGTATCTGAAGAAGGAGAAAGTAAATTTCTCCGAAGCGTTAGTATTACCTTACCAGGCTACGTGAAGTAATAACTCAGAGATTATAATCTGAATCTTCTCCATGAATGTCTAAGAATTCATTGTTTCAGAATTAGTTCAGAACCGGAAGAGCCCGGAGGACATATTACGTCATAGAAGAAAAAGAAGAAGTTGACTCAAGTAGAGTGGCTATTTGCTGTTGTTGGCAATAAAAGTTAAGACAAAATCAATGAATAAAATCAAAGTTGGGTTACAGCTATCAAGTAGAGTGGCTATTTGCTGTTGTTGGCAATAAAAGTTAAGACAAAATCAATGAATAAAATCAAAGTTGGGTTACAGCTAATATCATTGGAGAATGCCAAGTATGCATATATACGTAGGACTTTAGAGAGGAAGTCTCTTGGGAAACATCTACTCAGGTGACCGAGATGGGAACGGGACGATAATTTTAAGATGGTATCAGAGAGACTGGCAAGGAGGTGTAAGGATGCTCAGATTTGTTGTCTAGTTCTGCTACCACTGTGTCGATGAGTTAAGCGTAAGTTTTGGTATTGAAATATCATCCTGTAGTTGCAGCTGTACCATCATGAAGTTGGTCACTGCACTGTGGGGACTGTAATAGCATACACTATGGAAGTGACTGAGGCATTATGCTATCATTGTCTTAATTGTTTAGTGCTGGCAATGAACGTTCTAGAACGTATATAACTATGGTTCATTAATACAATTATTGTGTTTCTTGATATGATCTATCGTCCGTCCTTTATTTAAAACAACGTTTCGGAGATTGATTCTGTCACCGTCATCAGGTAAAAAGCTTACTCAGCTGGGCCCAAGCGATGCAGCTAGTCCCCATCTCTAGCCAACAGCGCCAACGCAAGATAGAATACACAAACCAAGCACAGTATAAACCATCTTAAGGAGTTAAGACAAACATTAAAAACTCCACAGATGAGGCCTAGCACTTATGTCAATGCATTATTTAACGTCTAGTGTGTATAAAAGCAGTGTACTTTCAGATTAAAAGCCATCACTAAAGAGACAAATTATCTGTATAGTACCAACATAAAAACACAGTTTTCCCACTCCATCTACACTGGACGGAGTTGTAGTTGCCGCGATAATGGGAGTGCAGTAAGGTGAGATGACCAGATTGGGTTGACTGATCGGATAGTCTATCAGAGACAAGTGGGCGGATTCCTTGTATTTCCTGTATGTGGTGTTTGGTTCAATCTGCAAGACCTTCGCTTCATTCCAACAGATTTTACGACCTTCTTCTTATGCATGTTGTTGCATAAATAGAACATGACTCAAGGTCTGCTCGAAAAATCAAACATAGCCCAACGAATGTAGTATATACCTAAAGTATATACGTCAGCTTCAACTTCTGCCACACACCGAAATCTAAATTCTGAGCTGCCTGTTCATCCAGTAACTCGAATTGCGCGTGTTCGACAGTAGTTTCATAAACTGATATGTTTTCATGTATTTTTTAATTAATATGTGGACTGTTTTATTTAATTTACTTATATTTCCAGGTTCATATATGTTGTTCCTTTGGCGCTACAGCCCCAATTTTGGCCTTGGGCGGGTGATCAGCTCGCCGCAAAACTCTATCTGTACACAAACACACCAAAAAAACACACACATTGAACATCCATGCCCTGAGTGGGATTCTAACCCACGATCCCGGCTTCCATGCGAGCTACCGTGACCGGCCAAATTCATATGTACTATTACAATATCCTGAATATTCAATTTAACGTCGGTATTCATTAGTAGCTTCGACTCGAACTGTGGCCAGGTAGAGGGGACCGCTAATGCGGAAATGACAAATGTTGACCTGAATAGCGTTTGAATATTTTAGGTAGGCCCATGCGTGTTTTCTATATCTTACGGTCTAAATGTTCCAGCTGACGGAAAGAACTGCATGTTCCCAAGGTTGCTTCGTTTTGGCGGTACACACAGACATTAATCAATGCCTGGGCGGGATCCGACTCCATGACCTAGTAGCACGGGGTCGACTTCAACATACCATAAATGCCCGCATCGATTTATCGAGCCGCGCTGTGTAGTGATTAGTATTCGTGGTTCGTATCTCTGCAGTCTGCAGCCATCTGCTTACGCTGGTTCCTCGCTAGAGGATTTTTCTACCCTGAAGAGGGAAGTGATATGTTCCTCCGAAACGTCGGTTCACACAAGATCTACATGGCGCCACATCAAAGAAGACGGCATTCTTCAACTTTAAAATAGACTACGCCCGCCAGCATGATCACTTTCTTCATCTCACTGATAGTACAGTGGCCATTGTCAGCCACTGCCATACACCCAGTTCACTTTGCTCCAACCCAGTGTGAGAGAGCTGATCCACATATCTTAAGAAGGCAATAAAATCGGCCCCATTCAAATGATTCAGCTCGTCATATAAATCTCCATAACTATATGAATCACTATAGGAGAATACATACAGTTCTCAAAATTTGATGACCAAGCTTGAATGGTAATTAAGTTCGAAGTATCGAACTGTAAATTTATGAAATATTTTTAAAGGCCCTTTTTTTAAATAGTAGCTGGGATAGCGCAGTCGGTGTATCGACTAGCTACCGGCTGGATGACCGAGGGGTTTCAGTTCGAATCCCGGTAGGGACAAGATTTTTCTCCTCTTAACGTCGTCCAGATCGGCTCTGGGACACACCCAGCCTTTTATCGACTGGGTACCGGGGGCTCTTTCCCTGGGGTAAAGCGGCCGGAGCGTGAAGCTGATCCCTCACCTCAAACTAGTGCCGACATCAAGAATACTTAGATTTATATATATCCACTCCCCCCCCCCCATACGTCTTCGTGTCGCAATGCTCAATTAGTTAGACACAGGAACAACTTTACCTCACCTTATTTGAAACAGAAATGTCACGCCTTTTCATGAACATTTGAAAATGACTTATTCACATATGCGTACTGTAATGAGTAAGTACGAAATTTTGTCTGTCCTTCTGAGTATCTGTCCAAACTTCTCTTTTATCTATCCGCTCTTCATGTTTTGTCTCAAGTGTTCACTAAATGGATTGACCGCCTCTGTGGTCTAGTGGTCAGAATTCCTGGCTACAGATCTAGAGGTCCGGGTTCGATTCCCGGCGATACCAGATTTTCTGAGAAGTAGTGGGTCTGGAACGGGGTCCACTCGGCCTCGTGAGGATAATTGAGGAGCTATTTCAAGGAAATAGCGGCTTCGGTATAGAAAACCGAAATTAACGGCCGTGGGTTTTCGTTGCTCTGACCACGCGACACCCTCTATCCGCTAAAGTTGGCACTAACTTCGTCGACAGGCGGCGATCGCTCGGTCGGTATAGTTCGCTTGCGGACTACAGGCCACGGAGTTTTTGTTTTATANATTTTTTTTTGGGGGGGGGGGGGTTGGATATGTTCACTGAACTTTACTTTTTGCTCCTTATTGATACAGTATAAGTAGCAAGAAGCTTACACCGAACTGCCTTATGAACTTCCCTCCTCCAGTCTGTGCAGCAGCATAATACAGTTTGATGCATAAGATGGAGTAATTTATACGTGTATTGAGATCTGAAATGTTGCCGGCTTTCACGGACGTACAGTGCTAACATGCCTCATATTTCTGAGGGATGGCACTGTGCAGATGTAGAGCAATATTACTGCAGGTATAACTAAGGATCAAAATTTTTATTTCAAACACTTTTCTGCATGAAGAACATGAAATGTAAAGGAAAATAATTTCTTGCTCTAATCAGTGTAATGTTGTTGTGATTAGCTTCCTCATTTGTATCCGAAGCAAATAAAGATGTAATAAATACATTGAAAGGCTAATTAGGTATGCAGCATTAGAAATAACGCATCTGGAACATATGTTACATCTTTCTGTCTGTTTGCTGTTTGGACTTTCGGAATGTGCCGAAATGCTGCCAAGACGGAATATTTCTGCTAGTAAAACATCCGGCCCTGTCTGTGCACCGTGGTTTGGTTTCCAGCTTTTTCCCTTTGGTTAATCATTTGTCTGTTCTGTTTGGTCAAGTGGCTGAACTTGTCTCCCAGTTCCCTGTTGAGGCGCGTCCACATTACTCGTGCTCGTGCTCGTGTGACTCGCTATGCTCTCGAGTAATGTGGACGATATAACAAGTCACGAGACAAGCAGATTTTTAATTTAAAAACTATAGCCAATAAATTAAAATACAACTACAGCCTATGCACTCTGCGAGTAAATATACGGATCCTGGCGAGCAACTGAAGTAGTATGGAATGAAGATTTACGGGCACAAGTAAAAGCCAGACGAGTCTCCCGACGAGCACAAGCCTGGCGAGCACGAGCACGAGTAATGTGGACGCACCTTTAGTGTCTTGCCATGCCGTCTGTTTGACCTGCAAATACTTTGATCTCATACAGAACCAGTAAAACGTGTTCATCACTTATATCGAATGCGTTCTTTCGACAAAGTGTTCGAAGTGGGCCGCGCCATAGCTCAAGTGGTTAGTCGCTGGCTTCGCACCGCGGCGGCCCGGGTTCGATCCCGGGTCTGGTCAAGTGAGATTTGTGGTGGAAAAAGTGGCGCTGGGACAGGTTCTCTCAGAGTACTTCGGTTTCCCCTGCCAATCTTCATTCCACCAATTGCTCCACAATCACCCTCACCTATCATCTGGGGCTGGTACAATAGGCCAGAAGTGGCCGCAGTACAAGGGACTTAGTCCCATCCCACTAGCATTAATAATAATAATAATAATAATAAGTGTTCGAAGTAGACGCATGTAGGGGAGGCCTTGTCCGTGTATTACATATCCCATACTTCTGAACGAATTTCTATTAAATTTGGTACTGATATCTACGGAAAGCTTGTCGCTCAAAATAAATTTTGGTTTATATGAATTCATTAAATACGGTTTATTGTTCGTGTAAAAATCACCATATTTCCCTTTGTCTCTCAACACTTGAAGAACACAGCTATGTATGTGTGTGTGTATGCATTTATGTATATATGTAGATAGATAGATAACAGTACTTTCGACAGTTATTTTGAATAGGTGCAATAAATTAATCTCTTATTTTGAAACAAAGTATAAAATTACAACTGGTCATGAAAATGTTTGGATCTACGAAGAGATACGTAAGGGTGTAATTTAAAATAGGCCTATCAGATAAAGAGGAACTTATTTGTGTACATATATTGCCTACGATTCTTAGGACAGTGAAATCTAAAAACACCGCCCTGTTTATTTTTCAAAACTCAACATTTCGGAGATTGGGTTCTGTCTCCGTCTTCAGGTAAGACCTACTCACTTGGGTCCAATTGATAGAGCTAGGTCCAGAGATAGGGACTAGCTCTATCGACTAGGCCCACCTGAGTAGGTTTTACCTGAAGACGGAGATAGAACCCAATCTCCGACAAGTTGTGTTTTGTAATATAAACAGGGCGGTGTTTTTAGATAAAATAGGACGATGGATAATGTCCAGAAACACAGTATTTGTGCTAACGATAGGCAAGTTGAAGAATGTGTGAAACTAGATGGATATTCGGCGTGAGTGGGAAGCGAATAGTGGACTTCATTCAGAGAGGCCACGCAAGTACACTGATATGCGTCCTCTACAGCAATGTTACTTGTTTCTTCTTCTATTTCGCTCAGGTGCATGTAGCAACGGCACTAGCAGTGCGGGCTTCCTAGTTTCACAGCGTAGTTAACGGTCTGACCGAATGAACGAATGCACACGGAAATACAAGCACGATCGTTCTGGAGCAAGACAGCTAACTTCTTTTCAAGCATATCGGTGTCGCTCACATGAGAGGGCACCGATATAACTGAGAGGAAGGTAGTCGAGTGACGCATGTAAGACTGAGGTGTCAAACTGTTTACATGTTCTTTGTCTGTTGCCGTGTACAGGTCCGCTCACTACACAATAAAATAATTATTGACCGGCTAGTAACTAATAAGCATGAACCCATGAAAGTCACTTCTGAGAAATTTGTAGAGGGGTTTCTTCTCTGAAATCCCTTTGTATAACCCAAGACAAAGAAATATCAAGAGAAATGTTTATGCTGCTGAATGTTACATGCCTTTTCAAGCTGATATCCATTCCGTGTCAACATCATTCACACATGAAAGAGACCCATTTTTTTATCCTTCAATTATTTTTTAAGCATAACGTGAATGGCCAGAGCGTTTCTAGGCAACGACGTGTAAACAACCTTGAGTTGAGTGCGTTACAACAATAGAGTAAATGTGTATCACACCGTTGCTAGGCGACAGACAGCGCCAATTGGCGAGGTAGCTATCACGTGACTGGCTTTCTGGGGGGTCCGTGCCGCGACCGTTGCTAAGCAGTCGCTCGGTAAACCCGTTTCAACAATAGAGGCTGTGTTTTCTGCGTGGTCGGTGCGGAGACTATATAAAGACAGTTACAAATATAAATATAGCTCCATCATCCTTAACCCTGATATTAGATGGAGGTGAGTGGTTAGCTTCACGTCCCTGCCGGTTTAATCCCGGAGAAACATCCCTCTGTACGTATTCTGCAGGAGGCTGATTGGGCCCAGAAACAGTCTGGACGTTATGGAGAAGAGAAAACCGGAAATGGAACCCCAACTCCGCCGCCCAACCCGTAGCCTAGTCGCTGTACCGACTGAGATGTCCCGGCTCCTTTTATAAATTTACGAAGATAAATGTATGTGTGGAACTCGTAACTTTCCTGTCAGTTTCATGTTTCCTGCTGCGGACCTACTAGAAAACACCCAAAGACAAATATGTTACAAGTTTCTTCTTTAAATCTGTACCTACGATGTAAATCATCATGATACAGGTAAGGGAAGCAACCATATCCCAGCGACGAACTGGTATTTCTGCTTATTTGAAATCTCTTCGGTTTGTTTCCGGTATTAATACCATACTGGTAATGACAACTAAATAAAAATTTAGTGTTTTATCGAAGCTGGCTTTATCCGCAATAGCCGTAATAATTAATTTTGTCTCATAATTCCTGTGACTTTTGGTGGTCATGTGGTATTTCCATATCTGAGCAGGACAGTTCCTGCAATAGGAATTTTCATTTTCTGCATTAACGTGCCTACTGCAACGGCTCTTGAAGAATGTTGCAGTGTCCTTGGAGCATCACGGGAGCATTTTCTTATTCTGTTGCCCATTGTATGGACAAAAAAAAACTGTTGGAGGGTTATCTTTATTTAATGGACTACGAAGATGGAGCTTACTACCCTTTCTGTATAAAAAGGGAAACAAAACTAGTCTCCGAAACGTCGTCTATTTTTATCCAGCCACTGGATATTACAGAACAAAAATATTCCTGTGATATCACTAATTGTGTCTGCATCACAAATATTACTTTCTGTGGAGCATTAACTAACTCAGTTGATCGGAGACAGTCCTTAACAAACAAGTAATCGCTCAGTTACTAAAAAATATTCCTCATTTCTGCAACCCGAAGGTTCAGTAACGTGTGTACAGGAGACCGTCACTAGTCCCTAGCCCGTACCAAATAAGTCCAGTCCACAACTTCCCATCCTATTTCTGTAAGCTACATTTTAATATTATCACCCAATCTACATCTGGGCTTTCAAAGTAGTATTTTCCCTTCAGGTTTTCCGATCAAAATTTTGTATTTTTTTTTCTTTTCTTCCATATTTGCTACCTGTTCTATCCATTTCATTATTCTGGATTTGATCATTATGATATTGTATGGTGAAGAATGCAATTTATAAGGCTTCTGAACTTATTATGCAGTTTTCTTTCAGGCTCCTTTCACTTCCCTCGCTTAGGTCCAAATATTCTCAGCAAAATGTTCCCAAACACTCTCAGTCTGTGCTCATCTCTTGGTGTGAGAGACAAAGTTTCTCACTCATACAAAACAATATGTAAAATTATAGTTTTCTGTATTTCATTATTTGCGTTTAGAGGTAACAGACGGTAAGACAGATGCTTCTAAACTCAGTGGCAGCAAGCATTCCTCGTCATTAATTTCTTTGTCGGCCCTGTTTTGAATTGTTACTGTCGTTCTCACGCCATTTAGTAGCCTAAGTGCCAACAGTTCTGGCGTAACTAAGCTCCGCACCGGGTGAGAAATTCTGTACACCTATTCGGCCCACGTAACGTTAAGAAGTCCGTTCGTTAGGAGGAAGCAATACTTTTTATGGCGGTCTTGTGGATGATGACACCATGTAGTCTGGTAGGTCGGTGCAAACGTTTCCGTGGACTGTACTCCATCTATCCTGAAGCTGGAAGGATTATGCACCTTCCAAACGTTGGTGCCCGCTCGCCGAACTGCATATTATCATAACCCAAAATACGACAAATGATTCCTCGGCGCCTTGGAACTTAAAATATTCTATAAGCAGGACTTTGTTATTTGTTGTTATGCGTGAATAAGGGACTTTGCCGCTTTGGGTTATTAGAAAAACAAGAATTTCTATTTAAAATAAATAGAAAGATCACTAAGAACTCCGTTTCGTGTTAATAAATCTCCACTTTTAACGTTGTCTTTTTATTCAAGCCAGAGCTCATTTTTCCAAGGCTCCGAAGAGAACGCACGAATATGCTTTAAGAGTTCCTTTTTCGGCTCTTTTTAATACAAATCTGGTGTCCTTTTGAAGCAAACAAAGACGGGTTTTCTTCAAGGTTTCGAGAGGACGTCCTACTAATATGATGTTGCTTTGTGGTACTGTGTTTAAAAAGGCTTTTGTTGTAAGGAAGTTAGTAATATCAATGGTTGTTTTGGAACGAAGCATACGTTTTGCAGGTGGTATCAATTCACTAATTTGTCTTTTTTGTTCCCCTTCTGATTGCAGGTGTCGCCCCATCCCTGAGGTGGCGTGAAGGCGAGGAGAAGGGTATTGGCCCCTGCGTGGCGGCAAACTCGCCAAACATAGCCGCCTTCAGCATGCACCAGCAGATGGCTGCCATGAATACAATCAACAAAATGGGACCGCAAGGGTAAGTAGGTGCAAGATAAACACGATCAGATGCTACTTGTGTGCAATAATTATGTGGTTTCGTTGATTGATGACGACCTGTACTAAGCTGATGATACTGTACTTATGTCTGATAAAAGAACAAACTCTTGTGAAATTGATGGGCACAAGAACTATTCGAGCATAACGGGGTATCGTCAGAGCAGATCTGTTGGTCCCTAATTTCTGATAATTATCAGGTGGGGGTTAATAGCCTCGTCTTTTGCCAAATCTTAAACAATAATTTCGTCATAGATAAGCAGTAGTAAGCTAACGCCACTGATGAGTTGCATCGAAGTTTTAAGCGGTGCGAGATGCTCTACACTTTGAGGCAAAACCGTAATGAAAGTATTATATTCACTTTTAAATTAAATTCAAGGCTCAAGGTTATTATATCATGAAGCGAAATATGTGATTTCCTGTTAAATGGGTAAACTGAGGTTTAGTAACCTTGGCGACTAGCCTTTCACCTTATCACCTTCGATGATCCGGGTCGTCCTGCTTTCTGCAACATAGGTCAGGTTCCGGCCGCGTCATACCTCAAGAGGTTAGTCGCTGGCTTCCCACCGCGGCGGCCCGGGTTCGATCCCGTGTCTGGTCAAGTGGGATTTGTGGTGGACAAAGTGGCGCTGGGGCAGGTTTTCTCCGAGTACTTCGGTTTCCCCTGCCAATCTTCATTCCACCAGTTGCTCCACTATCACCCTCGCCTCTCATTTGGGGCTGGTGCAATAGGCCAGAAGTGGCCGCAGTACAAGGGACTTAGTCCCACCCCAGTAGCAATAAAAAGAATACGTCAGGTTCCAATACATATGCGGGGTGTACTTGCTGCAAGGGTCATAACGTCTTCCGCCCCTAATAACAACCGTTCCATCGCATATCCTCCAGCGCGGTTATCCTCTTAGTCTGGGTGCAAATTCGCTGTATGAGCCATTGAAATATATACGAGTATACCATCTTATGGGGTATAGTACGATTACTACTATTTCGGAATAAGTAGGAATGTACGAGACCATCGTGGCTTGCTTCTTAACTTTCTGTGGATAAAGATGCATTTGATTTGTACCACATTTTCTCCGCGGTTCATCCCTGCGAAGTGAACTTTCCATTCAGGGGTAAATGGCAACTGCAATTCTTGCCTCAAAATTCTGTTCTATATTCGTGGTTGAAAAGTACAGTCCAATTCATATTATGCTGAATCATGTTGTATCGTAACGTATGGGCCGTTTCTATAACAATAGATGAACATCCGTAAATATTCTCACGGCAACGAAGAGAGCAACAGTAGAAGAACTGCTGCTAGGCAACGAAGCTGTAAACACGCATTCTTAAAAAAGATTGTATTTTCCGTGGGGTCCGTGCAGAGGAGATATCTTGAAGACAATTGGCGCTACAAGTTCACTTCTCGGTAGGAGATAGCCACTGAAGTTCGTAGTTGAAGAAGAATTAGAAGTCGGCCTGTGAAGTCTTAACGTGGATGTGAAGACTTTATGTGTGCTGTAGTACAGTGATATCTGGAGTGTGACAGTTATAGTTCCTGTGTTAAAATCCGTTGCCAGGAAACGGATAGGGAAATTTTGCAGAGGAATAGCCATTGTTTAGATCTGTTGCCTAACAACGACTAATATAAGAAGATATAGAAGATTTTATTTATGTGCTATAGTTAACAGTAATCTTGAGAGTTAAGAAGTAATTGTAGTTACGACTAGTGAAGGTCCCATAGACCGATTCACCAATCGAAACTCGCGTCTTTAGTCACTGAAACACGTGACAGTATTAATAAATAAAAATAATTCGGCTATGAAAATATTAAGATATTCCGACATCTTCTTGAAGGAAATAAAGCAAACCACGAAAACCCTCCGTGGCGATGGTCGGAATTCGAACCCGATACATGACTAATACGACTGAGGCATATTCATATTGATGATTTATGGAACTGAAACGAACGATCACTCCATCGCATTTCATAATTATCTTGTTCATTGTGCAATAGAACACCAAAGCTAGTGTTTATGTGTGTTTGTGTGTACTTACACAAGGAAGCAACACCTAGATATGGTCCATCTTACTTTCGGAAATGACTTCTCGGTTGTGATGCATGTTACATGCAACGTTATCGCCGAAATTGTCATCATGAGAAACGTAACTTAAGAACCTGTATGACAAAATTTCATAGAAAACTTGATATGTCTGAAACACTTTTTTTTTATTGGCTCTACAGCCCTCATTTGGGCCTAGGGCTACCTCCATGAAACTCTCCGTTTCACTTCAGGTTTACTAGATCTTAGACATACGGTAGGACTTCTTGGGCGGGTGATCAGCTCGTCGCAAGGCCTCTACCTGTACACAAACACAGAAAAACGTACACAAACATCCATGCCCTGAGTGGGATTCGAACCCACGATCCCGGCTTCAGAGCGAGAGAAGATAGTGCATGCCTTAGACCGCTCGGCTACCGTGACCGGCCTGAAACACTTGTATTTAGGACAAATTTTCCACATTAAGCCTGCTATAATTAGCCTGTAGTTTGAGGCTATCAGAAACGACACGTAGTCAACTGCGTATTTAGACCTTAATTTCTATGAAGTTATGTCAAAAATTAAATGTAGCTTTATATTTTTACCTGAATCTCTTAGATTTTCAGTTAGTTTTGCCCATCACTCCATAAGGCTCTCATTATGCAAGAATGAAATGTTTAGAGATGGCTTGAAGACATTCTTTCTCTGCTTATTTCCAATATTTATTTCATACGCAGTTTCGTCAGAGACGAGTTTTCGGTTCTCCTGGATAAGTTGAGGGATCTGCTTCTCGACCTCAGCATAGGTTGCAGCAGATGAACGCAGAGATAGAGAATCATCAGCAAAGTTTATACGTCGTATTTTAATTTTTTCACCCATTTGTAGGTATACGTGTATATTTATTTATCTGTGACTTTTATCTGCATGCTGAGTTCTCATTGTAAATTTTAAGAGCTTTCGCCCTGCATTCTGCTCTGCAACATTAAGATCACAGATTGGTATATTCTTTCATGAATTCTTCAATGGAGCAGCCATGCGAAACATGTCACAATATTGCCATTACTCAAAAGATAATGGACACCAAGTACATGGAAATGAGGGAGTTTTCATGTCATTTATAACCTCCATGTTCTTAGTGTTTCCAGTATCAGTTATGGGGAAAAATCTGTCTTTATTTTTAGCGTTCCCTCATGGCTATAATCGTCTGTGAAGAAACGAATCTTACGGTACCTTGAAGCCCATTTGCACGATCTCCTAACGAGCTCTTGAAATGAGATTGTTCCATTGCGGGTCAACTTGACATCATGATTCTTAAATTTAACCTTGCAAAATGCATGAGATGTGTTTAGGCGGGAATGGGGACAGGAAGTCATTTTTGACCATATGACGTCACTGCTGGTAGAGTGTTCAATTGTTCAAATGTTGGATAATAACTATCACTGGACTTTAATATGTTTGAGGTGCCCTGAGGTGGCCTGGGAACTTTCTAGTATGATGTATACAGTACAAGAAAATATAATATTGTCACGTGTACGGTGATACGCGCGACGAAAATGACGGGTTCTAGTTCAGATGATTGGATTTATTGACACTCGGTTACAATCTCATTATCACATTTAAATACAGTTCACCGTTGCACACGAAGTAGGATTCTCTGTTTCCACTAGTCGTCTCCTAGCAACGGATCTCAACACAGAAACTATCACTTCAAATCACTATGAAGTCCTCTTGCCTTCTACGGCGAACCTTCTGTGACTATCTTCTACCGAGGACTCAGAACCCTCAGAACTGACTGACTGCATTCACTTCTCTTATAAGCACTCTGCATTCTACANGTTCTCAGATAGATTAAGAAAGAACAGGAGTCATAAATTTTTCCCAGGCGTTGTTTTAGGTAAGCTTTCGGCACTTATCTTCACATATACATCAATTTCTTTCGATCTTGTTGGTCAAATCCGTAGGTGCACTTTCTGTTCCCTAAAATGACTTACGATAATGCGCAGATGAGATAGAAAGTGGCCGGTCACGGTAGCCGAGCGGTCTAAGGTATGCACTATCTTCGCTCGCTCGGAAGCCGGGATCGTGGGTTCGAATCCCACTCAGGGCATGGATATTTGTGTGCGTTTTTCTGTGTTTGTCTACAGGTAGAGGCCTTGCGACGAGCTGATCATTCGCCCAAGGAGTCCTACCGTCTGTGTAAGATCTAGTAAACCGAAGCGAAACGGAGAATTTCATGGAGGTAGGCCTAGGCCCAAATTTGGGCTGTAGCGCCACAGGAAAAAGGAAAGATAGAAAGTGATAAGACATGCTTTGCATTGCGGCATTGTAACATACAGGCGTTCTTTTTACGGGCACGGATTTTTGCGGCTCTGGAGATTAACCTACTATATTAATTAAATTTGAAGTAGATGAAAAAGTGGTGAGTTTATTCGCTTGTCTCCTCTCATTCAATGCTGTAAGGGAGTTTGCGATTGAAGAAGAAGAAGAAGGCTGTTCAAGTATTTCCTGTTCGAATACCGAAGGATATTGATATTTTCTACAGAAGCAGACTGCTTCGACTCTGGACATATCATATATGGACCTTTTGAATTTCTACCTTCGGGGCTGGTTAGTTGTTACTCCTTCACGTTATCGTATTTTTTTTTCCCTGATGATGGAAGTAAAATGCTTTTCTCATATTGTCGCAACCTCAGTTAGGATATGGTCAGTGCTTTCTGTTAAAGACACTCGACAGTGACGCAGATGTTTCAACCTTCGGTAATGAAATGTTACGTCACGGAATTGCGTCGTAGCTGACTGTTCTACCTGCGCAAAACATAGCTTTTAAAAACAACGCATTATGTAAACGTAGTGGCATAATATGTTTATTGTATTGAAAGCTACATTGTTGTAACATTCTTAACAGGTAATTTTTACGATCTATAGGTACAAATTTATTAGACATTCAAATAATGTCGATTTGATTGTTTTTTATGTTCAGAGGTCTTTAATTTGTGTTACTTTTTATAATAACATTTCACAAATATTCCGAGCGTCTGATTTCTCATGTTAGTGCAAGGAGAGGTAAAATTTATAAAACTGAAGAAATTTTAAGGAATATGAAAAAAAATATTGTTACGTGTCAGGGGGTACACGTGACGAAAATAACGGGTTGTAGATCTGATGACTGGATTTATTGGCACTTCTATTACAGATTCTCATGATCACACTCAATTATAACGCCATCGCTATTCTACTCACTTTCGTTTCACCTTTGCACACGCACAAGGATTATCCGTCTTCAGTAGTCGTCTCCTGACAACGGCTCTCAACACAGAAACTGTCACTTCAAATCACTATGAAGTCTTCTTGTTATTTCGTCTTCAATCATTCTGTACTCCTCTGTCCTAATATGTACTCAACTAATCTTCACAATTTACTAAGGACATGCTTCATTCTCGTCCTGGTACTCTCAACTGAACCCTCCTGGACTAATCTAAGCTACAACAGGTCCTCGGTATATAAGCTCCGCACGGACCACACAGAAAACAATTCACGTGATTGCTATATTTCCACCCATTGGCGCACTGACTGCTGCCTAGCAACGCACTATAACATTCGTCCACTGAGATACAGTATCCATTGTTGCACGTTAGAACGTGTTTATGGAGCCGTTACTTTGCAACACGATCAAATCCGTTAAGAGTATAACGCGTAGTTCTACTAGAAGACGTAGTAATCATCTGATCGCATCTAATTCATTTAGTTGGACGATTTCTCTTAAATATTTCTTCCCAATTGATACATATTTCACCAGAGATTCTTTAGCTCTACAGAAGGTTGGTCTTTGCGTCATCTATATTTTCAGTATTTAATGAATGCATATCAGATATTAACGACATTTAACGTTTGTCAACGTGCTGATCAGAGGTCCTCCCTTGAAGGGTAAGCAGAGGATGCAGGTACAGGAACAATTTTTTATCCGGACAGAACGATAAACAAAAGAGGACGGATCGACTTCGATGAGGTACACATGCCTTATAAATTGTCTCTCTGTGAATTTAGATCCTGTTCAGTGTTTATTTTTCTTTTTTGCAGATACAAATCAATGTCTTCGTTTCTTCGTTTCATGCGTTTTATGCTGTGCTCTTGCAGCATAAATGCTAAATATTCTTAAGGCAGAGGGATATAACTGCCCTCCAACGAAGAGAAGGCTAGCAATTACCAAGGCCCGTTCACATGCATTATGCATGCTGAAAACATCAATGCAATTTTTAGGCGACTGGCACCGTTGCCATTGGTACACTGAAGGACAGCGTGTCCCTAAACGAGCAGTAAGAAGTTCACGGTCGGCCAGTTCTACTCACCACTTGTCTCGCCTTCTCTTCGTTCGGAGAATACTTCATTTAGTTCATTTGGTTGTATCTAGTTAGTTATTCACCACAGCTGAAAATATTCAAATACAATATTGTGAACCATAACGGTCTATAATGTTACGAGCAACCAGTTTCTTACAAGATGGACACATTTCTAAGAAATGGACCAGTAGATCATGGATCGCGTTTAGCAGTTGCTGAATGTAGGATGCAGGCGAACAGGTTCAGTGTCGCCATTATGGATTAATGTTATACATTTCCTATACAAAAATAAAAAATATTAATTCACACAGCCGGGATAACGCAGTCGGTATAGCGACTGGCTACTGGCTGGACGATCGAGGGGTCGTAGTTCGAGTCCCGGTAAGGTCAAGACTTTTCTCTTCTTCACGTCGTCCAGACCAGCTCTGGGGTTCACCCAGCCTCCTATCCAATGGGTACCGGGTGGCTCTTTCGCCGGAGGTAAAGCGGCTGGGGCGTGAAGCTGACTACTCACCTTCAACTATTGCCGAGGTCAAGAAAACGTGGATCTATACATCCACTCCCCCATACGTCTTCATGACGTAGTGCTTAATTAGTTACGCACAAGGACAATTTTACCTTTTTACCTTTTACTCTAGTTGTACATTGCTTCGAATTATAAATTTTTAAACGTGAGAAGCATAGGTTTAGAGTTACAGTAATAATAATTAAATATATATTTAAATTCTGTTATAACACATGACACTCCGCTACAGCATTCCCTAGATTCAACTTGCGTCCTGATTCATCAAGACTTGCTTGAAACTCCTAACTCAACTCAGTGACACTCTCTTATTGTTGACGTCGATAGGAAACTAGGGATACATTTATCGATCAAAAGCTTGTAAATTATTGGGGCACCTTGAATAATACGCTGTTTTAATATTTAAAGGGTGCTTCTGGGTTATGACACCCTGTGCTCTCTGGTGGGTATGTAGGTAGCAGTTTGGCAGAACATTCTACCGCCAACATTTACCCTAGGGTGAAGCCAGAAGACAACAATATTAATGCAAGATATGAGGTTCTCCAACGGTGATTATAAAGAATGCCGCCTTCTGGGGTGTGGCGCCGTGTAGATATTTTATTAACCGACGTTTCGGACACCTCATGCTGCTTCATCGCTAACGGATTTATTATACCTTGAAGATGGAGGCGATACGTTCCTTCAAAACGTCGGTTAACAAAATATCTACACGGCGTCACATCCCAGAAGACGCCATTCTTAACAATATGAATATCGTTGTATTGAATGCTGTATATAGAACGTGTTATTGCCCTATTCGATTCGTCTCTCTTTTTACAACGAATCTCATTGTTGTTGTTAGTCCGTTCTTATGCTTTCAGTCAATCCCCTAAACGTCGCTTAAGCCTTGGCCTGTATTTAGTATAGGCTGCCTCAGACAGTGTACAGTTTCCAGTGCAATGCACTGCATAAAACAGAAGTCATTTGATGGCCGGAAATGAAACTTTATTCATTCTAAATACTTTATTCTTGAAAGTATGACTTGGCTGCCAGACATGCGAGTGGAAGGGCAGTGGAATGTCATATTTTAATGAGCAGCATTTCGAATAAATGGCAATATCTACGTCATTATTTGTTTTGCGTCCTTGCTTCGTGTCCCTGGCTAGATGCGCGAGGCTTAGCTTTCTCTTGTTGTGCAAAGCAGGTTATTCTTTGCTCCCCCCCCCTTTCAAATCAGCGTTCCAGTTTGTTGCTTCCTTCCATGTCACAGCTCCTCATAGTTTTGTTTGTGGCTTTCTCGTTAAGGTTCTTACTGATAATGGTGAGATAGCTGTTAGAATGGCTGTCAGGATCGTCTCATATAATTTTACTTGAAAAGTGAGAAAAAGACCTTCCTTCCTGAAACTATTAGCGGGGCTAATAATTATCGAATGGTTATAGGGGCTTTTTCTTCCAGTTTTAAAGGCGGCCAAAGCTTGAAACTGGCCACACATCTCAATATATTAGGCAGAATCGCGATACTGAGGGTATAGTAATATTGATAGCGTTCGAAATTCAGCAGTCAGCAATGGGACAGGTTCTGTCAGCAGCTGATCAATTATTTGTGTGTACCAAAGCATCATACGAGTACATCGTTAAGTCAGCAGCTTCTAACACATTTTACTTTGCTATGTAGCTGTTTCGTAAATTGTAAGCTACTACCCGAAAAGAGAATTATTGTAAGGGCTTTTTTATTGTCACAAATGTAAATGGCGCCAGTGCGACTCTGACACGCATTTGATGCTTGTCAGTGTGAACATCGACACTCAGTTCACAAACTTGTCGGCACTGTACGAGTGTATCAAGAATTTTGTGATCATAGCGGCCCTGCTCTTCTTTTCAGTTTCCTGCAAGAGATTCTGTGTAGTCGGTGAATAATGCCATCTTCTGGGATGTGGCTCCTTGTAGATTTGATTAAAACTGTTCTCTCTTATAAGTAAGATAATTAATTTTTGTCATTGTGATGTTTTAGTTGTGTCCGAAACGTCAGTTCACACAAGATGTACACGGCACCTCAAACCTTACATATGTAGTCGGTATTTATCTGGGAGGGGATTATATTAGATTGCTGGAAGTGAATTAGCAAATATTATCTGGTTATATTAGACCTCATACAAAATTTTAAACCGAACAGATAATATATTTTTAGCATAGTGAGTGTTACAGTCCTTTACTAGTGTCGAAACTTAAAACACGGATTTGTAATGGCACAATTGAGGCTGCAGAATCAATACAGAAGAAGGGCGCATGCACTCACAGCCAACGTCTCCACAGAAGATTTTTTTTTCAAATTCCCTTTTTTATTTGCAAAATGTACAAGCACAATCATCACAATACATACGCACAGGCACTTTTAGAAGTGCTCAGTAGCGCTTCTCTGTAGCTAACAGGTTCTGTGCCTGTTGTGGCGTTTGGGTAGTGAGTTTACTAACTAAATCTTAATATTACCGTCTATATTTACAGTAATTACACTCAAAATTTAGTGAGCAAATCGTGTGGCAAATGTCTTCATAGTCGCCTGTTATCGTCGAGTTGAGCCATAAGATTCACAGCTAAGTCGTTTGGATGTGCACTTAGGCGAGCGCCATATTGTGAACTAAAAACGACGGATTTCCTCTTTAATTGTAGGCGTCTGAAGATCCCTTAGGATAACTGCATTCTGTACGAACGAGGAAGCAGTAGTTATGCGTAAGGTTTTCGATTGGAAACGTTCTAATGTTTCAATGTTGGATTTGGAAGCCGTGCTCCGCAGTTGTTGGCTTGATTATTGCTTTGTAGATTGGGAGTTTGTCTGTGGAGAGTTTAGATTTATGTCAAATAACCAGTACGTTTTTTTGGTGTGATATCCAGTTGTTCCCGTTTTAAGTGTATGCGAGTCTCCTGTCAAGGTGCAGCCCAAGATACTTGACGTCTTTTTGAGGGAGTTGTACGTTATTTATACGGACCGAAGGGCACGTTTCTGTGCGTGTGGCAAATGTTACATGAACATATTTGGATTCGTTGGCTTTTATTCTACATTTTTAATCAGTTCCACGGAAGATCTGAGTGCGATTGCTTTGTCTGCAGCAGTACTCTCTCAATGCATTAACGTAAGAAGCTGCATGGAGCAAAGTTCTATGTGAGAAGTCACAAGTCGTTTAGTTGATTAAGAAATACTGCACCTGAACCTGAAGGTTCGGTGCTCCTGTTCAGGTCTACATCTCTTATTCCAAACATTTATAGACACGGTGAATATCCAGTGGATTTTAGACTAGAAGAAAACTTATTTCTGACTATGCATTGAGTTGTCTGAAATTTTATTAACTTTGTTGCAGTGTATGTAAATCTTCATTAGGTAACAATTTGTATCTGTAATAAATTTAAGGAGCCGGGATAGCGCAGTCGGTATAGCGACTGGCTATGGGCTCAACGACCGAGGGTTCGGAGTTCGAGTTCGTATAAGGTCAAGAATTTTCTTTATTCCACGTCGTCTAGACCGGCTCTGGGGCCCGCCCAGCCTCCTATCCAATGGGTACCGGGGGCTATTTCCCCTGGGTAAAGCGACCGGGGCGTGAAATTGTCCACCCACCTCCAGCTAGTGCCGAGGTCAAAAAAATGTGGACCTATACACTCACTTCCCCACTTCACTGGTGACTCAGTCAGCAGCCACCTGCCCAAGCTTGTTCCTCGCTCGCGGATTTTTCTACCCTGAAGATGGAGGCGATACATTCCTCTGACACGTCGGTTTACACACTATCTACACGGCTCCACATCCCAGAAGACACCATTCTTCGTAGTCACTGCCGTAAAAACCTCAAATCTTAAATAAATTCGCATATTGCTATGCTATTTTAGATTTGCATAACCCCGCAACCAACAGTGTCCCCCCAACTATGTCGATTTTCGTTGTACACCTAAACCTGCACCGTTCAGACTCCTGAAGCTATGCGCACGATAAATCTCCAACCACATCTCGCTCTTTCACCCTCGATATGAAGGAAGATACGTTAAAGGAAGTCAGAGGCCATATTACTGAACAATAAATAAAGGTTGGCGCGTGACTGAGGTCAATAGTATTTGTAAACGTGCACAATTGACAGGGCCGACCCGACTGTTCATTCAAAAACATTTGCCACAAAGCTGCAGATACAACTAACTGAATACCCGCCGTACGGATATTTCTTTGTGGGTTCTATATCAGTATCTGGCCCTCGCTTTCACTCATTGTATTTACAGCAGAGCAGGCGCCCAAGAACGGGGTTCTGACGACATTTCCGGGGAAGTTGAGGTCATGCGCTAAATTCTGCAATAGTGCAGGTAAACAGATATCTTCAATGAGAACAATATAACATTTCCAGTTGAAAGTAAATCGTTAATTCCTGATAATTATTAGTTACTTAATTACGGCGTCGTGACTTTTCTTGACCATTAAATAAAGGGCCACGACCTTTTAAAACTTATGTTCCACTAAAATGGATTTAGTAATGAAGGAATTAAAAAGCGTGAACAGTATTCTCGTTTCGAGGAATAATTTGCAAGCAGAACTTTATCTAAAAGTTGCCATGTGCCGAATCTCAAAATTTCTCCAATTATGGACAATGAAAATCTCATTGCACGGCCAAAAGGTATAGGTCCAAACCTCAACCGCCATAAAACAAATACTGCCTAACAATTAGTCTAAACTTTCGTATTTCGAAGTTATGAAAAACTGATGTTCCACAATCTGCGATGGCAACTTTAGTATATGGGGTATATCGTATACGTATGGCCGGTCATGTCGATAATATGAAGAAGAAATTTACGAGTTCTTTCTACGTTTTCTATATGCGACAGCAAGACTGCCATGCATCCGGTTCGCTATAAATACCACTTCTGCTGGTCCCAGGAGTTTCTCATAGACAAATAATGCATCCGGAGAAAAGTACTTGTTACAGTTATAGAATTGTGCGTTTATTTTTATTGATATCGAAATTCTAGGGTAGCCGGGATAGCGAAGTCGGTATAGCGACTGGCTACGGGCTGGACGCCTAAGGGGTCGGAGTTCGAGTCCGAAAGGGGCAGGAGTTTTCTCCTATTCCATGTCATCCAGACCGGTTCTGAGGTCCACCCAGCTTCCTGTCCAGTGGGTACCGGGGCTGTTTCCCCGAGGGTTAAGCAGCCGGGGCGTGAAGCTGACCACTCACATCCAACTAGTACCGAAGTCAAGAATACGTAATCTATACATCCACCCCCCATACGCCTTCATGGCGTAGAGCATAATTAGTCAAGAACAGGAACAACTTCACCATTTTACTTCACCATCGAAGTTTTAGACTGTAAAAACAGTTTTCAATATAATAAATATAATATACATATGCAATTTCTTTATTAAAACCGTCACAACACAACTATATCAAGGTCAGTGCCAAGTTTGGCTCTGGTACATGTTTCGGCCATCATCAGGCAAATACATGGTTAACATATATACACCACTGAACCGCAGTACTAGTAAAATTGGATACAATAATATTAATTAAATAAAATACTTGACGTAAAAATACAATAAATTAGGTTATATAAAACAAAAGTTATATAATAAAACAAGAATAAAGTTCTTCGATTGATACTTTACATCGTCGAATCCCACGGACAATTGGAGTATTCTGTATTTTGTGTGTATATAAGAAACTGTTATTGGAGGCTCGTGATGTAGATGTTGTAATATTAATGTTAATTATTTAGTCGGTGCCTCATCTTATAAAGCATTGTCCGTTCTGTAGGGAATGTAAACAACAACAACAAAATAATATACATATGGCTGTTTTAATATGTTTGCCTCTTTAGACGTGACCAGAAATGTGTAGAAAATGTTAATAGGGCAGCCTAAATGGGTGAGAATACTTTGAGGCATAAAGTCAAAATAAATTTAAAGTAGGCCTTAAAAAATAGGGTGTGATGGTGTGAACTGGATTCATCTTGCTCTGCCTAAGATCAGGGGTGCGCTTTTCTGAACACGGTAATTTTGCAGCTACAGCTTAAGTGGCTACATTTTGTAGCCACTTAAGCGACTATTAACATATCATGGAAGAGTCTACTGCCTGAACCTGGTAAGGCAGTCCTGCTTAGTTACTTGAACTAAAAAGAGAAATTACTGAGACACTAGTGTTACCCATCTTCAAGTCTGCCCCTCTCCTTACTGAGTTCTGAACTACAGAGACCCGTCTCATTAAATATATATATTAAAAGCCTTTCTGAAACAGCAACTTTATTTGCCATAATTCAGAAGGTTAAATGTTTCGATGCCAATCTTAAGCCACAATCGAACATTTTCAATAGACCATGTAAAGGAAATTTTACATGTTTTTGAATAACGTTGCAAATGTAGTTCATATTCTATATTAAAATTAAAGGAAGCCTCTTTCCACTTGAAAGTATAGGTCTACATATACAAGTATGTAAATTATGTAATTAAAATAATTTTTACGTAAGAATGTATTTTTTTTTTTTGAGCTTGTCTGAATATATATTTAAAATGTTTGACCTTATCGCAGTATATAACTGAAGTCATGGACATCATTATATAATTAAGAATTCTACAGAACGCACCCCTTAACATCGCGCTCTATGCACTTATAACCCTGTTTTATTTAAGTAAAGTAAAATGAGAATGACGTACACCCTATATCCTACGTACTTCTGGACGCCACGAATGCAAGTCGGGGAGCATTGTGAGTGGAAGTGTAAATTATTTTTGGTGAGCACCTAGGACTCTGCTTTCGGGTATTGTGTGAGACACTTCTGTGGTTGAAGAATTCCAAATTGTCATCTCTTCTGGCTTATTAAAAAGAATATTTCCACGGATTATTTTTTCGAAACGGAAATATTAGGAATCAAAACGTTAAGCGAGGCCCAGTTCTGGCAACGTGTTGTAATGTAGGCCTGCTCAAGAAGAGAAATCGTATAAGTGACATGTAACACGCCCAAACTTTCCTCATCAGTGAATACACAGGACGTGAGAAATGCACATAGCAAATGTTGCGCCTATTAGACAGAGGAGCTGAAGGTTTCTCGACCTGGATTCACATTTAGAACGCCAGTTCATTGCCACTGAATTTGTGTTAATGCTGACAATGGCGGTATCGTTTCGACACACAAAACACCGTTCACTTGACAAAGATATATTTATTCCTTGAATCTGTAAATCTCAAGGCATCACTTCTTGATAGATCCTGAGAGAGCTCCCGCATGAGTGTGTGTGTAAAAAGGAATATTAAAGGAGAAGATTGGCTAAGATTGCGTAAATGTGTGATATGCCGAGTGAGAGTGCACGTGGGCGAGTGAGCGTGACAGTGCATGAATGAGTTAGTAAGTGTAAACGTGGCAGAGTAGCATAGACCCACTGAATAAGTGAGAAAGTGAGATAGTGAGTTAAAGACAGCGACAGTGAGTGGGGCGAGTAAGCGAATGTGTTAGTGAGTGTTAGAGTGGTACACCGAGCGGGAGGGTGGCTGAGTTCATGAGCACGAAAAAGGGTAACACACTAAGTAAGTGAGACTGGTTTTATGAGCTGGAGAGAGAGTGAATAAGAGCGACTCAATGCGTTGAATGTGAGAGTGGCTGAATGAGTAAGCGTGACAGTAAATGAGAGGATTATTGAGAGTGAGTAAACGAGTGAGTGAATTTGTCGGTCTGCTCACAACCTGGAGCGGATGGACGAAGTTGGACAAAACATTCTCCGTTGCACCAATCGACATTCAACAAAGCTAACGAGTACAAACCCATCTCAAAAGAACCATGGGTCCGAGCCGCATACGATGTTGCAATTGTGAAGTTTCAGTACAGTGTCATCTGTAGCACATAATATGATTGGGAGCATAAGGCAGCGTAGTTGGTTAAGATGCTATGTTACAAGCCGGCAGGTCGCGGGTTCGATTCCCGGTAAGGTCACTGTATTTTTCAATGACCTAATCCTTCCAGCCTCATTATGGCCCTGTGGTCGATTCAGCCTCTAACAGAAATGAGTACCAGGAATCTTCCTGGAGGCAAAGTGCGGCCGGCGCGTAAGGCTGACAGCTTCACCGCCATCTGTGAGCCGATTGTCTAGAAACTATGGGAGCCTCGACGTCTCACAACCCTATGGACGTCCAAGGTCTGTTACAAGGATATGTTACGTAATATGATTTTGAATAGACAGATGTATAGAAGAGCGAACTCCAACACAGTGTGACTGTGGGTAGTAGAGTTCGGTCCAAGATTGAATATGTGACTAACACTCTCAACCCCCACCCCAACCCCTTCAATGACAAGTAGGTCTACAAACTGTTTTATGCAGTTCCCGGTTCTGTGCAATTTCCATTGATTATTTTAAGTATTCTTCGAATTATATTCATTATGCGTGTAAGTACATTGGTTGTTTTTGTCTCATTCCCATATTTATTTAATTACTTGATGAGAAGAAGAATTGGAAGGAGAGCGAATAATTAGCGCTGTGAAAGAGAGTCCTTTATAAGGTGCTGATAGTCACTCAGCTACTCGGGAAATACTCAAACAGTCACTGCTTTGTTTACATGGACCCGCCATTTGTCTCTGTCCTGACTCAGATGATCCTAGTCCACATTTTCTCATCCCATTTCTCTAAGGTCAATTTTATTATTATTCTCCTGTCTACACTAGAACTAACTGGTCTTTTCCCTTCATATTTTCATACCAAAATTTTGTACGAATTTCTGATACCTCCCAAATTTGATCATTCAGATAATGTTCGGTGAAGCGCACGCATTATAAAACCTCTCATTATGTAATTTCAAGAAAGGAGAACATGAACATTCTAATGATACAATTATCACTGTTATTGACACCAATTGCAACACTGGTACTCTGCCTCAGTTGTACAACAGTTTTTTTTTTCCTTGGCACTACAGCCCCAGTGGGCCTAGGCCTACCTCCATGAACTCCGTTCACTTCGGTTTTTCTAGATCTTACACATACGGTAGGACTCCTTGGACGAGTGATCAGCTCGTCGCAAGGCCTCTACCTGTAGACAAACACAGAAAAACGCACACAAACATCCATGCCCTGAGTGGGATTCGAACCCACGATCCCGGCTTCCGAGCGAGCGAAGACAGTGCATGCCTTAGACCTCTCGGCTACCGTGACTGGCGTTGTACAACAGTACCGATTCCAAATTGAACTTTCCGAAGTAGGATTTGAGGTTCTCACAGCGGTGGTTACGAATAATTCTGTGTTCTGGGATATAATGCCTTGTAGTCGGTTGAAAGTCAGCCGATGTTTCGGAGAAATACGTTACCTGTCTTCAGGGTCGAAGAATAGGCGAAGTAAGAAAGCAGGATAAAAGCAGGTGGCAAACAGTTGTTTGGTTTATTATTCGACCCTGAAGATGGAGGGGACATGTTTCTCCGAAACTTCTGTTGACTTTCAACGAGGTACACGGCATTATATCATAGAAGAGAGAATTTTTCAAACTTACAAAACTCTGCAGAAATTACTGAATTCGCGGTCTACTTACCGAGGTTTATTTGAACTGCTGAGGCCTTTTAGCGTTAGTGCTGTTGATAATGAAAGGAAGAATTTTATTTAGTAAATTTCGCAGATGATCGAATAGGTTCTCTGAAACCTTTCCCATTGACATGTCTTGACCTGGTCGTGAACTCGGGTTCGGTCGATGCGAGCAATGAAAAAACTATGGCTTCATGGCCATGGCGTAAGAAATTTAAGGTTGCCACATTCCCAGAAAACCGCCACCGTTACTGATGTTGAGGGACTCAGAAGTTGTTTATTCTGACAACAAAACAAACCCCACAGGTAAAGTTTGTAGTGGGAAATTGTGCTATCAGAAGGTGCAGTTTGCATAATTATCACAGCACAATAAAGGTAAAAGTAAAGCTATTCCTGTAACAGACCGAGAAGGCCCATTGGGTTGTGAGACATTGAGGCTGCCACAGATGGCGGTAAGATTGTCAGCCTTATGCGCCGGCCGCCCTTCACCCCCAAGAAGATTCCTGGTACTCATTTCTGTAAGAGGGTGAGTCGACCCCAGGGCCATATTACGGATGGAAGGAATATGTACATTTAAAATGCAGTGACCTCATCGGGAATCGAACCTGCAACCTTCCGGCTTGTAGCATAGTGCCTCAACCAACTGTGCTACCGCGTGCCTCCTCTTAATAAAGGTAAAAAGTTAAAGTTGCCCCTGTGCTTAATTAATCAATCACCCCGCCATGAAGAGGTATGGTGGAGTGGATGTATAGCTCCACCAATCTTGTCCTCTGCACTACATGGAAGTGTGTGGTCAGCTTCACACTCCGGTCACTTTTATCCCAAGATAAACAGGCCCCTGTTTCAATTGGATTGGAGACTAAGTGGCCTCAAGAGACGCTGTGAACATTGTGGCGTAAAGAAGAATATCTTGCTCCTGCCCGGAATCGAACCCCGGCCGTCCAGGCAGTAGCCCATCGCTATACCGACTAAGCTGTCCCGGCTGCTGCTCAATAAAGGAATAAATAATTTCAAATCATATAAATTGACATAAGAAAACACGGCATTACAAACATTTGTTTTGGTATTTGAATTAATAATTTTAATTTCTATTTAGCTCTCCACAACGCAGCACATGAACTGCATAGCTGTGAGAAACAAATGTGTTCTAGGCACAAAGGGGACACGCGGTAGCGTACTTCGTTTGAGGCACTGTGCTACAAGCCGGAAGGTCACGGGATTGAATCCCGATGAGGTCATTGGATTTTTTTTCAATTTACATAATCCTTCCAGCATCACAATGGCCCTGGGTTCGATTCGGCCTCTAACAGAAATGAGTACCAGGAATATTCTTGGAATGTTCTTAGGTGTAAAGGGCGGCCGGCGCGTAAGGCTGACAAACTTACCGCCGTCTATGAGTCAATTGTCTAGAAAATGTGGGAACCTCGACATCTCACAACGCTATGGGCCTGCACGGCCTGTTACAGGGATACCTTTTATTTTTTCTAGGCACAAAGCCACCCGTCCAGCCGTGACTTAGGAAATATTGTTCTCAAAAGACACTTGAAACCAAACCCTGACTCTGGTCTATGTATACGGTCGTCATAGTTCCTCCACATTGTAAATGGGAGAGTGAGACACAGGCGTCCTCGATCTCCCACCCTTTCAACAGTTACTCGTTATCATGGTGAGTGGGGTCAGGGCAAGCTGCGAATAGCCGTGTCGGGGTTTGAACCGGAAATCTCCCCACTGTGTGTCACGCCACACTGCTGCTGTTGCACGCTCGACAGTTACTGTTGCGGAACGCTTGGCTGCAACTCCTGGCCTTCTGGGACGACAGCCTTGCACTACGGTTAATGTTCCGACCTCTTCAGAGCACTTGAACAGCCATGCCCGCACGTTTCCTCTTGCCTACGAGTACTTAATTTCTTAAGGGAAGAACATGGATTCATGAGGCCATTATACTGTGTATGTGTCTGTGATATTTTTATCATGATCCGTTTCATTTAGATACCCGGTAGAATGTGTTTAATTACGCACTGGAGAGCTACATTTTATGCTTACAGAGAAGACTGCATGTGACAGATTTTCAAGGCACCTAGACATATTTCCAGCTCATGATTTTCCATTTAACGTACAACTTCGGATCCGAAGCGAGAAGATATTGCAGACTGAAAGCTCCACGTATTTATATGTTCGTGATAAGTTAGAAATCAGAAACTCGTGCTAAATGTGAATGCATTTTTACTTTCTTTCATATTTTTATACTTTTTACAGTTCATTTATCTGTTCCGTCGGTCGGTATAGTGACGAGCTACGGGTTCGGGTTCAGTTCCCGGCAGGAATAAGGGATTTTTCCCCATTCCATAGCGTCCATATAGGCTCTTGGCCCACCCAACCTCCTCTTCAGTGGATACAGGAGGCTGTTTACCCGAGGAATAAATTGGCCAGACCGTGAACCTCTATCTAGTATCGAGGTCAAGATTGTGCATCTATACGTCCACTCCCCCATTAAGTTCTCATTGCTTGGAGCGTATTTAACTAAGCACAGGAACTATAGTTTTTATCTTTATCTTTCCTCACGTGTGGCAGGAATGTTCCTTCTGTGATAAATACCGGGAAGCAAATTAAAATGAAAATGATATTAACATACAATAATACATAATCAACTAGACTTGTTTCCAGTTAAACTGTTGTCTTTATGTTACATTTGTTACAGGTATCGCAGTTTTGTTTCCTTAGAACAAGAGCAATTTCCCCGTAAAGTCTGGATTAAACTCCATCCATGTTCCCTTATATATAAGTTTACGCTAGAGTAGATGTTGCCTGAGCGATACCGTACAGAGTTAATGGAACTCGGAAAATATGAAATAAATATGCTCTGAGGTAAGTATAATTTCCACGCTGGTGCATGGACGTTATGACTTCCCATTGCTCCAACACAGCGTGTCCTGAATGTTTAGTAATGAGAGTAGTTTCTAAAGTGTGGGACTCGACCTCATTGGGGGGCGCGATTAGTTGGTTAGGGAGGGCACGGGATATTCCGAGAAAACTATGTACTAAAACTGAACTCACAAGAACACAATATGGATCCATACTGAAATGAAATGCAATTCAAGAACTAGGACTTGTATCATTGTACGCCTGATGATGGCCCAATATAAGGGCCGAAAGATGTAGCGTCAGCAGCAAAATAAAACAAATGTTCATACAGTAGTGTCTATTTTATATTTCAGGAATATTGTTGCGTAGTCTGCCCCCATTTTTCTTTTAATTCTCTTAGTGGAGGGTGGAGTCCAACTGGGTCCACTCAGCACGGCGGCCACTGATTATCCTATTGTAGCCTGCCTCGGGTGATTATGATGATGGAGAATTTGGTGGAATGAAGATGGTAGAGGAAACCGAAGTACTCGGAGAAAATCCGCCCCAGCGCCACTTTGTCCACCACAAATCTCACTTGACCAGACCCAGGATCGAACCCGGGCCGCCGCGGTGCGAAGCCAACGAATAACCGCTTGAGCTATGGCGCGGCCTAGACTGCCCCCTTTGTACGCATTATATATCCTATATATGACATACAACAGGATGCATACTATTGAGATAGTAAAATTGAATTGATTATAGTTCTGAAATTATCATAGGTCGATTATTTAGTTTCTTGCGTTTCCAATATCTTGATAAATAGTACTGACTGATAAACGCCTATAGTATGTTCATTTTAAAAATGTAAAACCATAGGTACTGTTTGTAAAAACCATACAAGGTTAAGACGTAAGGCGCGTTGAAATATTTGCAAAGCCAGGGGGCCACCGTTGTGTAAACTTTGGAAAGCCCTCACTAAGGACTTGACGGTAACATCTCCACGTATTGTACCCCCAGAATGAGACGCGGGTGCAAGATCAAGTGGGCGCTCCGGGTACATATACATTGCAATAAAGAGCCCTTCATAGCAATTCGAAAGAGATTTCAGTCGGCATAGAGTAAAATCACATCGCCGTTCCGGGACTCGAACCCTTACAATTTGTTCTCAGGCGACCACTGCTGGTGCTACCGTCTTACTACTCTTATTGTTCATGGGCATATTACGTTATATATTTTATGTTCATATTTCGAAAATTTATCATAATTTTCAATTATTGTTCCTCGGATTATTTTGTAATTGTTCCAGGAAATATTTAACAGCTGTCTATAGGTCCTGTGTGCGCAGATATGCATAGGGAGTGGTTAAAAGCCTAACCGCTCTCCTACCTCTAAAATGTCTGGCAGGTAATGAATTAACTGAGCTTCATATTTTAATGGCTGATATTTTTAGTAGTCGACAGTTTCCAGGTTCGAGGCTTTCCCATTTGATGTTTCTCCTAGTTTTCTCCTGGCTTCAGTCTGCAAGCAAATATCCTTTGAAACCAATCAGGATCGCTTTTGTTCCTTCCTCGTCTTCTTCAGTTTATCATTCCCAGTTGTCGTGTCATTCACCGCTATGCGACCTGTCCAGTGCGCGGCAGCGTAGTTGGTTGAGGCACCATGGTACAAGCCAGAAGGTCGCGGGTTCGAGTCCCTATGAGGTGGATTTTTTTCAATTTACCTAATCCTTCCAGCCGCACTGTGGCCCTGCGTTCGACTCAGCCTTTAATAGAAATGAGTACCAGGAATCTTCCTGGAGGGTAAAGGGCGGCCGGCGTGTAAGGCTGACAACCTAACCTCCATCTGTGAGCCGATTGTCTGGAGAAAATGTGTGAGCCTCGACGTCTTACAACCCTATTTGCCTTCACGACCTGTTACATGGATAGCTTTACCTTTTACCTTACCAGTTGAAACATGTTAAATAATGAAAAATTTAGTCATCACTGCGAGTTTTAAATTCTTCCTGTGAGAAATACGGATTATTAAAAGAATAGTAGGAGAGCAAAAACAACTTTCGAATAAATAATTTTTACTGAAGTTTATTAAAGATTGGTGACTCTAATATAATTCGCAAGACTGTCTAGAATCACACATAAGATCAGCGAAACGCGGTTTGGAAATTACTGTTTTGCACTTTTATATATTTTCTCAATTTTCCTGTTTATTTCCCGTGTTTCCTTGAATTCAAAGTTGCATGGAAATTTGCAGGTCTTTTGATACTTGGCTGCGCCAAAAGATGCTCGTGATGTAGTTGGCAACAATGTAACATATTTCTGCGTTCCGGGAGACCCTGATCCTCTTCTTGTCATTACATTCTGTAATTACTTAGTTCCCCATCCCCTTCATCCCCCCGCGTTTCAGAGCTGGGTAGTGCATAAGTAATACAACGAGGTGTAAATAAAGTAGCGTGTGCCGTGCTGACGCGAGGCTGCACAACCCTAATTCCCTCCGAACTTTCAAAGAACATGCCACAGTTATGTTTCCTCTCATATTTCATGAACAGAAGCCAAGACACAGTCCTGAAGGGAGAAACTGTTTATTCAGATATACAAGCCATTCAAAATTAATAATATCGAATTGTAAATTTTGTTTCGTTATTTATACAGTAAAATCTGCTCATAACGGAGTCACAAAGCACTTAAACATTTTCAGTGTTAGTCGGGTTCCATTTGATGCGAAAATTCTAAATTGTCCCTCTTAAGGTGGAGACTTACCAATCGCAAGGGTTGCCCGTGTGTCGTGGTCCTTTGATTGTAGTTACAGGGTTGCTAAGGTTTATCGATGACTGAAAGTAAAACTGTGGTGGATCGAGAAAGCCTGTCCTTAAGATTCTAAGACACATTCTTACCCGAAATCAGATCTCTGGCTACTGACTACTACCGTTTTTTTTTTCAGTTAATCGTCGCAAATCGAATGTTCATTGCCGTGTTCACAAGAATCCGTCCCTGGTCCATATACTAAGCCACATGAATGTAGGCCATACCCTCTTATTCTACTTGTAACATCAATTTTATTATTACCTCCCCTGTAAGCATAGGCCTCTCATATGGTATCGCTCCTGCAATTTTCATATGCGTTTCTCGTCTCTCTGGTGTGCAATACACGTGCATTACTCCTATTCTCTCTGATTTGATCAGAGCGTAGTAATGTAGCAGTAATGACAGAGGTGAACTTGCCACGGTTTCCAAACAAAACTCCACGGATTCAAGATCTAGGTACTAAATGGAAGCTGAAGGCGAAAGATATGGCCTCCAGGGGTGGTAGCGAAGGGCAAATACCCTGCCCCTGTGGTAAATCGAAACGTTGTCGTTCATCCTGTAGTCATCTACTTTACTGTTCATATAATGAAAACAGAAGAATTCAAACTGAGATTTTAATGATGTAATCAATTAGAGCAAGTAATTTTTACGCATCCCTTCTCTAAATTTTAGTTCCCTCCCTCAGCAAGTTCTTACCACGTAAGTGAGGGGATAAGTTGAGTCCCAACTACGGCTCCGACCTCTTGTCGGTGGCCGTAATGAAAGGAAGAAAGGGGTTGCAGAGAGAGAGGCCAGATCACACTCATCTCAATGCAAATGCGACCTCAAGCTTTTAACTGCCGCCATTCCATGCTGTTGTGCTCGCGCTGTATCTATGGCTCCTTTTGATTTCATTTTATTGTTTGATGCACAGCCGCAGAACCAGGGTTCGCAGACTTATCTGGTACCTAGCCCAAAAGTCGATTTATTTTCTTTAGAATAATATGTCAGACGTAAGGTAAAAGGTAAAGCTGTCCCTGCAAGAGGCCGTGGAGGCCCAGAGGGTCGTGAGACGTCGAGGTTTCCATAGTTTCTAGACAGTCGGCTCACACATGACGGTGGGGTACATGTCAGACATATCCTTTTCAGTACGATGGCAGTGTAAGAACAAAAATTATAGAGTATATTCCAAATTAATATTTCAAAGAAGGGGCAACGTGAGAGCTCGGCATGACACTACATGCTTGTAGCAGCTCCGCCATTATGCTCTAAGGTTGCTCTTTACAGACGTTTTACAGCCTTCTCAGTTGTTTCGTGATTTATGTTGTAAGGTAAAACAGATGGTGAGGAATACACTGTGGTGCTGTACACGGTATTTCAGTGGTGAGCTTTGTGTTTGCTACAGCAGTCGCTCGATTTCTGATACCAGTCCGTAATAAGAAGACGAAGAAGTGGAAGGAAATTATTAAAGTCGACCATAAAAATCAGATTTTGAACTGGATTTGTCTGGCTAAGAATGTGGACCAACAATGTGCTCTGAAACCCAGGGTTGAACCATCGAATTCCATAAAAGGCTGGAAATATTTTGACTAACTGAGGAACTTCTTGTTCCTGAAGGATTAACCTCATCATCCTTTACTTCCTTGCCGACAGTTTCTCAATTTTGGGCCATAAAACTGAATCGCAAATAGCGCGACTGTTTGAAACAAAATGTTCAGGAAACTATTTGCCAATGAGGTTGATCTAATGCTTTGGCAGTTAGGGTATAATACCGAGAAACTTGTAGGTATGCAGATCACCCAGTATCCTCAACGGTAATGAAATTTTTGAGGCTAACATAGCCATGTAGCTCAGTTAGGTGAAACAATAAATGTATACAGAATTTTGCTTGGGAGACCTCTTGAAAAACTATCATATTTGAGACGACGTAGGAAAAGGATCTTAGGGAGACAGTGTGTGTGAGTGAATGAAACTGACTCTCAGAATTTTATCCACTGTCCGTCTATATTATTAGCGTGTTGGAACTTCGGGTTCTACTACCAAAATATTAGTTTGTACAACTTTTAGTCTGTGCGTGTGTACTGTCAGATTTGCCTGACTGTTCGATAAACTGATTAGACACTGAGTCGAAAGGAACAACTGAAATGCTCCGTGAGTGCATGACATTTATTCGCCCACGGCAAACCAGTATAGTCCCTCTTCAATCCACCTGGAAGCCTGAAATGCTTCTGGCAGACTTATCTGACCTGGGAACTAGAGTCGTCGAGTTTTTGCGGAGAAAATCTCTTCCCACCTTCTCCGATCACCACAATGCGGCCACTCCTCCCCCTGCAACACAGCGCGGCAATGCTGGCACTGCTTCCGCGACTTCCATTCTAATTTCTATATCGTCTCCACTTTCTCCACCTCTTTTCTCTTGTTTTCTCCTTTGCCTTTCAGTTTCCTTCCCTGCAACGGCTCTTTATGGCGCTTTCTCTCCTTTCGCCAGTTCCATATCATTGTGTCCCTAGTTCATTTCTCGGATTCCAGTGGCAGCGTGTACTCAATATGCTCTGTGACAACAGTGCTGCTACCGGGAGTGACCAGACATAACCTCAAATTCCACGGGGTTTAAGACTGCGTGTACTGTTTTAACTCACTCCTCATACAGTTCACTTTCTATCCTTGAAAATGGCGGCGTAATGGGTGATCATGTGATCAAGAGGTCCCGAATTTGAAATTCGACGCTGCGTGTAGTTGTCTTGTGTCAGGTTTATTCGCGGTTTTCTTCGTCCAGTCCAGACAAACGATGGAAGTGGACCGTTAAATGGGCCACAATATCATTTTCACACTTCTTGTTCAGTTCTTAACAGTCATTCCACGATTTGATGCTATATTTCCATGCAGTTAAAAAGTGACATTAAATAAAGTAAAAAGCCATCAAATTGTTATCATTGTTAGCCATCATGAGTATTGCTAACATTAGGACTAAACTGCAGTTGTACCATTCTTAATCGAAAAAGATTACCAATACTTTTAATCGTCGAGAAATTCCTTCCACAGCGCACTTCATGCGTACATCTCCGTGAACTTTAATTTACCATGAGTTAATCTCTGTGTCTGTTAACATTGGTGGGCTTTCGGTTCCAGAGACATCTTTTGGGTTGTAACTCTGTCGAGTTGTCGGTATCCGCTGGAAAATACTGAATAGTTGTATTTTTCATGGCACCTACTGACTGTGCTGTATTTTAATATGAAAAGGGCACTCGGATTTTAACTTGAAATGATCTGAAAATTTTGGAGATAATTAGTGTCACGTAGTATGTGTGACTATAGACGGGGTTTTGATAGGTGAAGGGATTTATTGATCATTTATATACAAAAGTCTTTACTACAAGTAATTACAGCGCCATCGATAATAACCACACTTTACATTTCACTAGAGCACACGGTCTAGTGTTCTCAGTCTGTTACTAGACGTTTCCTGGCAACGGCTTCAACAGTAGCTATTCCTCAGGTTTCGTAGTTCCTGCTTTCAGCAAATACGCCACACTATATTCAACATGTAACTGAAGTATGCTTATTTGTTACTTCATTGTGACAAAACGTTAATAAGAGAGTAGCTTCTGGAGGCCGCGCCATAGCTCAAGCGGTTAGTCGTTGGCTTCCAACCGCGGCGGCCCGGGTTCTATCCCGGGTCTGGTGAAGTTGGATTTGTGGTGGACAAAGTGGCGCTGGGGCGGGTTTTCTCTGAGTACTTCGGTTTCCCCTGCCAATCTTCATTCCTCCAAATTCTCCATCATCATAATCACCCGGGGCAGGCTACAATAGGCCAATCAGTGGCCGCCATGCCGAGTGGTCCTAGTTGGACTCCACCCCCCACAAAGCGAGTTAAAAAAAATAATTACGATCTTCTGAAATATGACGCCTCATAATTTGTTAGATTTTACGAATGTTTCGGAGAAACCAGCTGCCTCCATCTTCAATGTTTGAAGATCAGGACAGATATTTTCTCCCGAAACATTGGTACCCAAATACCAAACTACACGGCGTCACATCTCAGAAGATCGTAATTTTCATATAAACGTCTTGAGAATTGAAGATCTCACATAATTTTCCCTCTGTTGCAGTCGTGTTAGCGTATGAAGGGTCTCCACAGCTGTAAGATTAGCAAATATGCATTTATATACTCGTTTTGGTCTCTTGAATTCCACTTAATGTTTACCAGACATATTTTTTAACTCGATTTCGTACAAATTTCACCGAGAGACCTCGGTCTTCCAAAGATGTTAATGCAAAATAATTGGGGTGTACCATGAGGGATGTTAAGCCAGTTAATTCCACCATACATATATACAATACAAAAGACTGGACTTACGTTCAATGAACCCATAACTGGTTTCGCTTTAAAAGAATCCTACTGTGAATTCCACAGACTTTACACACAGTTTATTTAAATTTATGCGTAAAGTGAGCTTTAGAATGAACCAGATTCAACAGAAATGTTGATAAAATGTAATGCAGGTCTAAAATCGAATTTGGTCCAAATCGGTCAGGTAATTTTGTCAATATAATCTGCAAGCGGACGGACGCTTAGGAAAGTAACAGGTGGTTTTAGGAATGCTTGTTTCTAAACGAACATAAAAATAAATAGACGAAAAGAGAGCCTTCTTTAATAATTGTACACACAAAAATTAATTCAGCTGGATGTTAGTAATTTTCATTTGTGCAGCCCTATAGGAACTGTCGTAATAAACCTGTCAGCTTTCAATTTCTGGTTTAATCCAATTGTTTTTTTATATCACATTGTTTCCAGAGAGCTCTGATTGTCGGAAACCTAGCTTAATACTCTTTAAGTTGGCTGGGTTCCATTTAAACAAGTCACATCCCCACTGGCACGCATTCACGCACCTCTTCTAGTCGCTGACTTGTGAAGTCATTAATTACCAACTCGTTGACTCATTAGTCATTAATTATGCCAGCATCTCGAGGTTCATTTATAACTTTATATGGAGCTACAGTTTATCAAAGTACTTCTCCCTTTTCAAGTCTTCTGCCTTCTATCTTTTTGCTTAACGAAATGAAGTAAAATAAATTCTCTGGGATAAACATCTTAACGGAAATTTACCTCACTAAACTTGTGCTTCCGTGATACATTCACTGAGGCTTTGTAACGGACAGAATGTGATAAAGCAGTAGGCCAATGGCGGATGCTATTTGTTTGTGATTTAAAGGCGCCATACCTATTTATTTAAATGCGAATTTATATTTTGTGTTTTCATATGTAAGTCTGCGCTTTAGGTCTGTTCATATTAATATACACTATAATATTGTGTTCTCATGTTTTGATAACGGCTATTGCCGTCATCAGCCGGTCACGGTAGCCGAGCGGTCTAAGGCATGCACTGTCTTCGCTCGCTCGGAAGCCGGGATCGTGGGTTCGAATCCCACATAAGGCATGGATGTTTGGTGTGCGTATGTGTTTGCTCTGTGTCTGTTGTCCTGTGTTTAGGTAGAGGCCTTGCGACGAGCTGATCACTCGTCCAAGGAGTCCTATCGTCTGTAAAATGATCACGAAACTGAAAAATAAATCAGAGACCAGGGCCGAAGGGGGCTGTAGAGCCAGTGGAAAAAAAAAATTATCGTCAGTAATATGAGTTTTGGTGTTAATCGTAGCAGGAGTGAGCCTTTTCCTGGGGGTACACTGACCGGGGCGTGAAACTGACCAACTACATAGTGCAGAGGTTCAGCATGCTTGGAGCTGTATCTGCTAGCCCGACATTTCATGGCATGGCGCTTAATTAAGCATAAGGACAACTTTGTCAATTTACCTCAGTATTGTCATATGGCGTAGTACTGGCAGACTGACAACTAATAGTTGTATTAATTCCTCATAGTAGCAGCAATAGTAGTAGTAGTAATAACTAGTAAATAACAGTAGTAGTAGCAGTAAGATCCATGAAATCTCTGGCTATGGGTTCGATTCCCGGTTTGGGAAGTGACTTTCCCTACGCTACTGAATCCAGACTGTTGCAGGTCACGCTCACCATCCTAGTCAGCCATACCTGGACCAGGGGCAGAGGTTGAATCTGACCGCTTATCTCTAACTAGTTCCGAGTAGCGGACTGGTAGACCGTTGCCCCCCCCCCCAGATATATAACTTCATTGTGTGGTGCTTCAGCAAACGCAGAACTCCGACATATTATCTACAGGCATATGTACCATTTTGCATTTGAAGACTGCCCGTGGTTAAATTGCTGTAAAGGGTATGCATTTGCCCACACTTTCAAACTTCAAATTTTTCTTTCACTAATATATTTATTTTTAATTTTAGTCGTGTCGTTGCTGTTACAGAGTATGGAACAGTGACGGACTCTGGTACACAAAATATTGAATGTTCTGATTCCATACAAGGTGAGGATTTCTTGGGCGGCTGAACAACTATTAGCTACTCAAGAAGGACTCTAGTTCAAGTAACTTAGTTATTGCTTACGTTACAATTAGTCGAGTGTTCTCCTGTTGCTTTCCAAGCAAATTTTAAATTAATTTGACTGTAAGTCAGACTTTTCTATGCCTGTCTCGCCACTGCTGCTGTCGTTATGCTTGATTAAATTTAATTAAATTAATGAAACTTAGAACTGTTGACCTCTGTACTTCATAAACTTGAGTAAATGAACAAAGTGAAAAGGGATACGTAGGGCGTGGCTGTCGGATATGCATATCGCACTTGGCTTTTGTGCGGGTCATTCTTGCAGCAAATTCAACACCTTGTACTAGTCAAAGTTAGAATGTATTACGAAACAAAGTGTTTAGCAGAATTATCGGATATAGAAAAGACGAACCATCAAGATAGTACAGAAAGTTATAAACAAGTATTTCACATTTCAGGATTTAAAAGCATTCATGGAAAAGTTCATGAAATCTGGTCGAAAAACGTTTCTTAGGATGGGGTGAGACTGAGTCCACTTGGTACGTGGGCCACTAATTGGCCTATTGTACCAGCCCCGGATGATGAGTATGAAGCAGTCGGTGGAATAAAGATTGGCTCGGTAAACTGAAGTACTCGTAGAAAACCTGCCCCAAAGCCACATTCTCCACCACAAATCCCACACAACCATACCCGGGCTCGAACCCCGACCACCGCAGCGGGAAGCCAGCGACTAACCGCATGAGTTATGGCACGGCCTTTATATTTACTTGACCTTATAAACTGTACAGAAAAGAATCGGCCAATGCTATGTAACCTTCATGTAATGGAATTGCAAACGACTTTAGCACTTTTTCGTTCCAAATGTTTTTCCAGTTGTGTAGAAAATATCGCGCAGAAAGTACCTTACACATTTGTGTGCGTAACCACAGGCCAGAATTTTGTGTACAGTCCACTTCCATTCTCAGTGAGCAATACACTTGTTCAGTGTCCTTTCCTTTTCTTTGTTTCTTTGTTTGTTTCGTTATTTTTCCAAATCACCAACTAACTGCATTAAGCACTGCCTCTCTTGAGAAGCTAATCCATAATCCTCAAGCATATGGAACCCGAAGATCCATTTTTGTTTTTACAGAACATACCACTGGATCTTGTCTTGATCGAAATGACTCCAATCCACACCCACACACCCGTTTTTAAGGTCTTTCCAATAGTTATCCCTGTAAGAGGCCGTGATGGCCCATAGGGTTGTGAGAGGTTGAAGGTCCCACATCTTCTAGGCAATCGGCTCACAGATGGCGGTAAGGCTGCCAGCCTTACGCGCCGGCCGCCTTTTACCCCCTCCCCCCTAAGAATATTCCTGGTACTCGTTTCTGCTAGAGACTGAGTAAACCCCAGGGCCAGAGTGCGGCTGGAAGGATTAGGTCAACTGAAAAATCCACCTCATTGGGACTCGAACCCGTGATCTTCCGGCTTGTAGTATTGTGCCTCAACTATCTACGCTACCGAGTACTCCAGGTCTTTCCAAAAGACCATTAAAAATTCTATACATATTTTTCTACTAGTAGTTACTATAGGATTCTGACGATGGTGTATAACACACTGATATATACACCTATATACTGATATATAACACCTATAGGTGTTTTCCTTCACCTGAGAACGGAAACAGATCCAGTTTCCGAAACGTCGTGTTTTTATTAGTTATCTTAAAAACCAGGACGATGGATAAAGTCCAAAAACCCAATATATCAATATTTTTCTACTGTTGGGATCCATTACCATTTATGATAAGAATGTTCGTTTTTTAGATAATTCCAAGAACAAAATTGTACTAACCGTTTTAGGCAGGTTTTACTGCAGCTCTGCACGTTACCAGCGGAAGGTTTAGCGTCGCTACTTGTTAGAAATTCCTATAAGTCCATGCCTTTACAACAAGTCCCTTACACTTCAAATAAAAAAGCGGAAAACTTTACCAAATTGAATCTCTTTTCGGCCTGCATATCTATGTAAGTTTAACATTTAGCAATGGCAAATTGCCTGTCATGACAACCACTTCTGACCCTCTGGCCTTGAATTTCAATACCAGATCGAATTGATTGTTTGGGGTGGACGCCATTAGTTTCACTGCCCGCCTGGTCTTGACAGCGTGCGAGCAGGCCACGGAGAGTGTTGTCATCTTAAGCCAGCAGCTGGACCAACTTGCCTTGGGCAAGCCACTTGTTAATTGTTGTGTAGCTCAAAGTGTGAGTGCTAATCACCGAGCTGTAAGCTGAATGCACCTGCTACCATAGTACCGTCTTCTTTTCCCCTCCATGTTATAGTACGTATAGGCCTGCACACGAGTCAATGAACTGTTTCACCGTCCACAGATATTCTTCCATGCCGTTCCCATGGTTTCACCAACACTGAGCAGCGGTATAAAGAAAGGACATTGACGCACGCAGAAATTCTTGCAATACTGACTGTAGTAAGTACTGTTCAGGCTACACACTGTTGCCAGATGTGTATACAAATAGATTCCTAAATCAGATGCAAACTGTTCTATCGAACATTGTCTTCGTGAGTTATTACTGTACAAGTGCACGGGCATGGCTGCAAAGAAGGAGCCTCAGTGCACGCCTCTGATGACGCATTTTAGACAATAACCTGCCACTTTTCAGTACTTCGGAATTCTGCTTATAGTAAAAATACAATTCCCGTATCAAGAACATACTAGCAATGCGAGCAAGATCACATGGCATGTGCGGCGTTTTCATTTGAGACTTCTCACGGGCGGTAGGAAACAGTACGGGCTGTCGGCGTCTTTAATAAATCAGAAGATACGAAGGTAAAAGGTAAAGCCATCCCTGTTACAGGCCGTGGAGGCCCATAGGGTTGTGAGACGTCGAGGCTCCTAAATTTTCTCTAGACAATCGGTTCACAGATTGCAGTGAGGTTGTCAGCCTTACGCGACAGGTGCCCTGGAAGGATTAGGTCAATTAAAAAATCCAATGACATCGGGAATCGAACCCGCAACCTTCCAGCTTGTAGCATAGTGCCTCAACCAACTACGCTGCCGGGTGCCCCTTTACAAATTAGATGAAGATTAAATATCTATGAGGAAATAACGCAAGGTGAAATAGGGATACAATTTTCATTCAAAATTAAATGTATTATTGTGTTTTTATTTTATTTATTCGTTTTTGCCAGAATCTTGACTGATTACATTAATTTTATGTAAATTGTAAAATGCGTCGATATCATGGAATTTATAAACGGGACGTTGAAACTGTTGTAATGCTCCCAAATGCGATTTCATGGGCCGCCTGTTCTTCTAACCANCTTTGGGACTAAAACCACGGAGTTTTGTTTTTGTATATAGACAGGAAGAAATACACGTATAGGACATTTAAACATATGTATACACGTATAACAGGAATCTTCCTGGGGCTAAAAGGCGGCCGGCGCGTAAGGCCGCCATCTGTGAATCGATTATCTAGAAAATGTGGGACCCTCAACATCTCACAACCCTATGGGCCTCCACGGCCTGCTACAGGGATACCTTTACCTTTTATATTAAGGCATTGAAATGAAATCAGGATAGGCTTGAGCCTGATCCGCGGAGGACAAGAGGAGAATTAACAAAATGGAGGCATACACTGCTCTGTGAGCGCTGCAGTCCACGCTGAACCTGGGCCTCTGTTCTGCAGTTTCTTAATCATATAGCCCAGGCATGTCCAACGCGTCGATGGCGGAACGATTTTTGGTCGATCTCATAGGCCTATAAGAAAATTATACGTGAAAAGCATGTAAATTCACTTGTAATATAATGTGATTATATTCAGATTTTGAAGGGAAAATACGTATTAAAATAGTCTGTACTTTCAGTGTATGTTGCTTTTACAACAAACATCATGTATCGTGTTATTTTTACCAATATTTTTGCTTAAAGCAAGGTACGACGATAGGAGGGGGTGGTAGATCACTGGCAGTTTTGGCACTAAAAAGTCGATCACAACCTGTTTGAAGTTGGACATGCCAGATATAGACAATAGGTAGATCTCCTTCGTCGGGGATCAGCCCGTCGCAAGGTCACTACCTACAGAGGACAACACACAAACAGAATGAACGCAGACAAATCCACTCCTCGAGTGGAATTCGAACCCACGGCTTTAGTGTTTGAACAGGCGAAGACAGTTCATATCCCAGACCGGGCGGTCATTGTGCTCTACGAGAACAGGCGTATTTCCTTATAAAAGCAAACCAACCATAAACCACAAGCAACGTATCCAGAATTGAATTTTAGGGACGTTGCGGGACTTCAGTGATGTGTTCGAGGCGATGTTTGTGTTACGGTTAATACATATTACGTCACATTAGATGAGGGGGTTTTCTGTTATTCACGTCACAGAAAGTAGAACCCGCGGCCTTTGCCCTGTTTGTCCCTGACTGATCTTAGGGAAGTGAGGAGTAAGTAGTCCAAAATTGCGACGTTGCAAAATCGCAAGTGTAGTGGGCATGACCTCAACCTTGGCTGTGGAACAATGAACCGCGCACTATCTTTCAATCACGAATGATTTATGTTTGAATCATATGGCGCGTGGAATGAAACGGTCTCGTACTACGTACGGGTACAGTTGGACATGCAGACAGTCCAGCGTATTGTGGGAAGAATAACGGCAGGTTCCTAAGCCTGTGGCTGCGCCCGCTTTTAAACGCAAACCGAAGCATTTCACTTAGGGATGGCCAAACTTTAAATGGCAAGAGAAGGCTAGTACGTGTATATAATTGTACTTATATCAGCTACGGTATGTGTAGATCCTAAAGGGTTCTGACCATGGTGTATAACATTCAGAATTACTGGGTTCTTGGATGGAAAAAGTACAAAAACTCACTAATTCTGAGTACAGTATATATGTTTGGCCGGGTCAGCTGCCCAAACGCTAAACGTCCACCACTGGTTGGTTGTTTATCAACCGTTTAATGCATCAAGAGCTCACTATACGGCCCCACGGCTGTAAATAGTGAAAACATTGTGTGGTATCATGTCTCGTTTTTAGCCTTACTTACTTACTTACTTACTTACTTACTTACTTACTTACTTACTTACTTACTTACTTACCTACCCATGGAGCTGAGCCCTTCTGGAGGAGCAGCCAATTCTGCAGCTACTCAAGAATTTCCTAGCATTTTATGGAACCCGAAGGTTCATCACCGTGTTCACAAGAGCCTCCACTGGTCCCTATCCTGAGCCAGATCTATCCAATCCATACCATCCCATTCTATCTCTCTAAGATCCATTCTAATATTGTCCACCCACCTACGCCTTGGTCTTCCCTGTGGTCTCTTTCCTTCTGGCTTTCCTACCAATATTCTATACGCATTCCTCGTCTCCCCCATTCGTGCTACATGAGCTGCCCACCTCATCCTCCCTGACTTGATCATTCTAATTATACTTGGAGAAGAGTACAAGTTATGTAGCTCCTCATTATGCAGTTTTCTCCAACCTCCTGTCACTTCATCCCTCTTCGGTCCAAATATTCTCCTCAACACCCTACTTTCCGTAAAGGTAAAGTTGCCTCTGTGTTTAACTAATTAAACATTAAGCCATGAAGGCGTATGGAGGAGTGGGTGTATAGATCCATATTCTCTTGACCTCGACACTATCTGGAGGTGAGTGGTCAGCTTCACATCTCTGCCGTTTCACCCCCGGGGAAATATTGGAACGGGTTTGGGTGGACCCCAGAGCCGGTCTGGACCAAGTGAAGAAGAGAAAATTCTTGACCCGACCGGGACTCGAACCCCGATCCCTCGGTCGTCCAGCCCGTAGCCAATCGCTCTACCGACTGCGCTATCCCGGCTCCATAGCCTATTTTCCATATTCTGTGGAATACCTTGCTCGCTGTCTGAGGGTCCATCTGTGTGTCCGCCCCCAATGTTTCGGGCTTATGGGATCACCTTGTTGTCTGTGTACCCCCACTAAATTTTATTAGGAGACGTATTAGATGACCTAGGTGTTTCGTCCCCCCCCCCCAATGCCTTCGTTTTCCATGCGATCCTTGGCGTATCAAAGGAAAGTCAGTGATTAGTTTTTCCCAGAACTTCTTGTTGGAACATGAAGTTAATGACAGGTAATTGGGAGTCGGTTTCTTGCAGCCGCACTAATTTCCTTATATCATGAATTAATTGTAGAAGATCAGTCCCTTTAATACCCAATATAATCATGACGTATGTGTCCCGGCGAAACTAAAACTTCGCAAGCACGAACTGTAATAGTCATCCTGTGTATGCATTGACATATTATTGAACCAACGTCTTTTGTCCTTGGTGTCTGCGTTTAAGTCTTAATTTTATAATTAAACTTTATTAAATATGTATTATTTTTTTATTGCTAGTGGGGTGGGACTAAGTCCCTTGTACTGCGGCCACTTCTGGCCCATTGTACCAGCCCCAGATAATAGGTGAGGGTGATTGTGGAGCAATTGGTGGGCTGAAGATTGGCAGGGGAAACCGAAGTACTCGGAGAAAACCTGCTCCAACGCTACTTTGTCCACCACAAATCCAACTTGACCGGACCCGGGATCGAACCCGGGCCGCCGCGGTGGGAAGCCAGCGACTAACCGCTTGAGCTATGGCGCGGCCTATTAAATATGTAAACAATAAGAATAAAATTTATGTCAGGAATGAGAAGAATTTTCAACTGAATTATAGACACTTATTAGCTGCATTGATTCTTGGAAAAACAGTCCAGCTTGTTTTGATTTGGATGTGTAATTATTCATCAAGCACTTACTTTAACTTGTTAGTACCTCGCTTGACAGGATAAGAAAGACTGTGCTAAGTTACACTGATGTGGCAGATGATTCAGAATCTGGACTACTGGTGGAATATATATAGATGGAGATATTGGAGCTTATCCTATTAACCCATTCCATGAAGCAGATACTCATAGGTCTTGTCCCTCAGTTATTCATTTTCGTTCATCAATGGCTCTACAGCCCTTTATTGGACCCTGACCTCTTCTTCAGTTCTGTAATCATTTTTTTACAGACCGTAGGACCCTTGGACAAGTGATCAGCCCGTCGGAAGGCCTACACACAGGACAACACAAACACAGAATAGACGCACACACACATCCATGCCTTGAGTGTGGTTCGAACCCACGATCCTAGCGTTCGAGCGAGCGAAAACAGTTCATGCCTTAGACTGCACGGCGACCGTTACCGGCGGTCTTGCCCTTCAGCTAGTCAAATTTCCCGACTTGTGTTAAGGAAAACTTGGCTTCATTGCAAATTCTCTCCTATAAGATCGTCAATTCTGATACCTCTTTTCAGAAGTGGAAATGAGCATTGCATTCATAACAAAGACATCTTTATTTAAAATTTAATTAAGACTGCGCTGCACAACCCCCTCCAACTCGCTTTATATTTATGCTTTTTCTGCCGGATATCCCAAAGTAATATTCGAAGGAAGTGAGGTTGAGCAGAAGGAAAACAGAAGTGAAAAAAGTCTTGTTTCAAGGAATTGTGAGAGTCGTGTACTTGAACATTCCCTGGCTGCAAAGGATAGGCCTAAGCCTGATGCGATCAGAAGGGCAGTAGGAATTGTGTGCCATTTTAACATGCGTATCCATGTTTTAGAGCTGGAAAGAATGCACTCCCCGTCTTAACTTTTAGCTTCGCTTAATTAGGTCTACAAGTTTCCGTGCAGAGAAACTTCGACTGTCGGCATTATAATCAGGAAGTAGGCAGAAACTGGTTAGGCATATCGATCACTGATTTCACGTGGACTTCATCCACAACAGCTAGTCGTAGGTCTGTACTAAACGTTAGCTTTAGCTTGAGAAATATTATTACGTACTGATTTGCTTGTAGTCAGGAAGCTTAAAAGGAAGAGAGACATAGGCATACATAGGAAGGTAACATTAAACTGGATAATAAATAACAAAGAAATACAAAAACATAACATAATCCAAAACAAGAACATAAAAAATGAAATACGTGAGACTGGATTCATCTGGTACAGGATAGAGTACAGCGGGTGGGTCCCCATGACTGTCGTAAAGACTCCTAAGGTTCCATAAAAGGAAACGGATTTCTTGAACACCTAAGCTACTACTGGCTCCTCAATGAGGAGTGTGATGCATGAAGTTAGGTAATGTTTTTATTTTCTGCTCAAGTAACTATACTGTTAGCAACATAAGTTGGATTTAAACTGACCTTTCTGCCGCGTTAAATAAATCATCTCTCTCTCTCTCTGATAGCGCAACTCTGTATGCAAGGAAACTGCAGCTGGAATTTGCTCAGAACCACCCATGCCCAATCCACTAATCAAACGGCTATCAGACAAGCCCCCTCAGCGTAATTCTAATTGATTTATTTTGTTCCCAAATCCGAACTACTTGTTCAACGCGTTTTATGCTTCATTTTCGTTTCCCATAGAATTATTATCTAATTTCTGAACAAGTTATTCCACACGTTGAAATAACTGGTAAATCTTTTTCTACGTTGACATGTGTATTATGAAATATAGCTTAAGCAGGAGATGGTGACTGACTTTCTGTGACTGAAACTGTACTTATTTTTAGTAATGACAAGTAAATTACGTAAGACTGAGACGTCTTATGAAAGTCCACAACTTTGATCAGAAACATGTATTGATGCATATAACGAAATAAATGTAAAAATTGCTTATTTTCTCGATATATAATATCTATAATTATTGAGTTCAAATTGATTTTTGCAAGTGTGCTTATTAAGGGTTTCTTATACAAAATGTTATAAAATTTAATGAAGGAACCAAAATCTGAAAAGTGGCAGGAGAACAAAAATTCGGTTGGACAGCTCGACGTACCCATGTGCTAATATAGAACCCACACACACACACACACACACACACGAACATAAATATACACGAGAATTTTCTTTATACCTTCATTCTTTGAATGAACAATTTTGTTGGCGTTTCGGATCCTGATACTGTCACAGATTTTAATATTTAACCCTCATCCGATCTGCTCCAGCGTCTAGTGATGAGGGTCACAGATCAGTCGCGCTTTCATTCTGTCCACAGCCGCCGAAATGTAGTAGTGTATTCTAACCAGACAGTGGGTGTCAAAAGAAATTTCTTTCATGAACCCACCACGCCTATGTAAAACACACGGACGGACGGACAGACAGATGAACTATACGCACAGCGTGCCCATGTATATTCCGTTTTGCGCCTACGCGCCGTGCCCTTTGACGGCTCCTTAGTGATGTCATGACTAAGGTGCAGGGAAGTGCCTGTTGAGATGTACACAAAACTGTGTTTGCAAGGCATTGACTGCACTGGGAATAGAACGTGGCTCCACAGTTTTGTCCTCCTCCAAATAATATTAACCCTTCAAAGAATTAACTTCATTTAAATAACATGTAAAATTTCAGTTCATCCGTGATAGGAAAGACATTACTTCTCCGCTACAAAAATCAACTCGTTAATGCCGTTTAGGGAAATAATCGCTGATTATTTTGAGACCCATATGAAATGCATAAATACACTATGTGGGCAGAATACACAGTTTTAATACGTTGAAACATGTGGTATATATAGGAACTACAGGGCTGTAATGGGTTAAGGTGACTGAATCAAGTAGAATGGAATGGGCAGGGCATGTAGAGAAATTAGTGAGATAAGGAACGAAAATAAATTCTCGTCTGAAAACCTCAAGACGTATGCAGTTATGAAAAATTGGGTGTAAACATTTGTACTGCCGGTCACGGTAGCCTAGCGGTCTAAGGCATGTACTATTTTCGCTCGCTTGGAAACTGGGATCGTGGGTTCGAATCCCACTCAGGGCATGGATGTTTAGTTTGTGTGTGTGCGTATTTCTGTGTTTGTGTACAGGTAGAGGCCTTGCGACGAGCTGATCACCCGCCCAAGGAGTCCTACCGAATGTGTAAGATCTAGAAAAACCGAAGTGAACGGAGAAGTTCATGGAGGTAGGCCTAGGCCCACTGGGGCTGTAGTGCCAAGGGGGGGGGGAAACATGTGTACTGTGTTCATTTGGTCTGGATTGGTCTAGCAGTGGTGCTGAATGGGGCCGGTTGTAATGAATTATAGGTGTCATAACAACGCAGTGAATTGTGTTTCTGGGATATAACACCATGCAGTCTGGTGGAATTTAAGTGGCGTTTCGGAGGACCGTATCATATCCATTTTTAGTGTCGAAGAGTAAACAGAACCTTGCTGTCTGCTTACTTCATGCTGTTTTATTGCTTGGTTTATTCTTCGACCTTGAAGATGGAGGCGATATATTCCTCCAAAACGTCGCTTGACTCACCTGACAACACGGTGTCATATCTCAGAAGGTAGAACTCTTCAGTCAATTGATTTGTTCGGTTGGTTAGCCCGTCAGATGGAGACAAGATACTGAAAGCGGTGGCTGTTGGAGATCAGTGTAGGCCGGAAGAGTGAAGTCTCTGTCAGGTGCTGTTTCTGTGTAAGCTCGTTGGTTCTGAATGAGTGTTTGGTGCACCTGAAAGAAATCTGAACTGGAGTTAACAGGTCGAGTACACAGAGAATGAATAACAATTCAGTGACATTCACATCCTGAATGTTTGTTGTAAAATTAGGAAGGCTAGCCCAAATGTTCGGCGCCAAACAAACTCAAAACATTTACATACTGGAACTATGAATAAAGCTTCATTCTTACGTGCTTATTGGACACTGAGCTTCAGTGTTACGCGTCGTGTGATATTCATGGCTGACCGAATGCTTATTTCTGCTGACATGTTTAACTTTAAACATATTCGTGTATTCCGCAGAACGCTGTGAAGACTTTTGCGCCAAGAAAGGGAGAGAGGCTCCACTCATTCGTTGCCCACAGCTTTATGCTTCGACAGCTTTAGCCCAGGGAAAGGCGCTCCCAGTGGCTAGGTGGTGATCAGCCCGCACTTGGTGACAAAATAAAAAGGAGCCTTAATTACTGCTGCCAGGAATCGAATTGTAATCGGTTGCAAATAGCATGCAAAAATAATTTCTGCCATATGCTTAGGCGTTACTGGAAATTTATACAATCAGATGCAGATATGAGTGATATAATTGCACATTATAGGAATCAGAGAAGATGGCCGAAGGATCGAAACGTCATTGCTGTAGAATAAAGAAACGGTCGGTAAGTTGCGATTGTATTCCATTGTGCTGGAGTATGTTATTTCCTGTTTTAAATTTAGAGTAGGAGAACATGCATGTATAGGAGCTGCGGAGTCCGTGGAGAACCAGATAGTCCATCAACTAGTGAGAAATTCTGCGCCTTTTATGGAACCCGGAAGATTCATTATTATGTTCACAAGTGTCCACCATTGGTCCAAGTCCGAAGCCCGTGATGCGATGCCAGTATGAAGGGTATACAGGGCAAGGATATGTTGGAACTTATTCTCTCCTGGCCAATGGACATTGCGTTCTCTGTCCTCGGCGGTGAAGGCGGCCTGACCCTGATGCTGACCGCTCACTTTCTGAGCAGTGTTGATGTCTCAGAATGCTCGGTGCTTCCCAACAGAGATTATCTGTAAAACGTAAAGCTATCCCTGTAACAGGCCGTGAGATTGTGAGACGTTGAGGCTCCCACATTATCTAGACAATCGGCTCAAAGATGGCGGTAAGGTTGTCAGCCTTACGCGCCGGCCGCGCTTTACTCCCCAGGAAAATTATTTAATTAATTCCTGGTGCTCATTTCTGTTAGAGGCTGAGTAAACCCCAGGGCCTAGTGCGGCTGGAAGGATTAGGCCAATTGAAAAAAAATCCAATGACCTCATCGGGACTTGAATCCGCGACCTTTCGGTTTATACCCTTATTTAAAACACAGGGTTTGGTGTTAGAAGAGGGGTGCGATTTGGGGTTGTGCGCGAAGCTGTTCTGTTTTTACGTTCTGCAAGCTGTAAAGTCATTTAATTTAAAGAGCACCATATCTCATATGCATATGCAACTATGTTTCAACTGAGAACGTTGTCTGTTGTTCTTGCGTCGGTTAATATACTAAGCGAAGTGTCATTATAAAGAACGTTTTTGGAACGGAGAATAGTAAGGGAGCAATAGAACTGGAGAGAGATTGCCGAGTTGTGCACTAGATTGCACGGAGTATGCTCTTTCGTTTCCCTCTCGCTCAGTGGCAAATCTCTGCGCGCGCACTTCCGTGTTGGAATCGAAACCACTTGCTTGAACCTATTGTACTGTATATCGTACTAAAAACACTCCGCAGGAAAAAGTAGTCGAGGAAGCGTGTGCTTAGATGTCCTGAACACCACACCGATCCTGAACTCTCATTAATTATCAATGCGATATTTCTGAAGAATGGATAGGTGATTAAACCGAAATACTGTCACCTTTACAATCGGCCTTTGCTAAGCACTGCAATTACGGGTCTGATGTGATACTCATAATGCAGAACAGACAGTTACAGCTTGTTTTAACTAACTCCATGACACGGAGCCGTTTTGAGAAGACAGTCCCTTATTCACACTCCCTGTCATTTCAGGAACCCGAAGGTTAATTACTGTGTTTACAAGAACTTCTTGTCCGAGGCCTTTTGTAGCATTATTTTTTACGACAGGGAGTTGTTAAGCCCCTCACAACATCCAGCACCTACTCCTGTTGTCTGTTGTCAGCGGCAGTTTGCTGTTGCAACGTATTCTCAGATAGCCTCCTCCACATCAGGAAAGCACCTTCCGTATACGCAACCGCGCCGTACAGTGGTGACGAGGGACCCACTTAAATACTTATTTTTATTTATCATAATATAACTTTCTTCTTATGTGGTTTGTCTGTCGCCAGGATATTAAAACACCGTGCCTTGCGTTGGCTGGTATACTGAAACTTACCGTATTTACGCATGTATAGGCCGCAGCACAATTTTCAGACAGAAATTATAGAAAAAATACTTTTCTTGGAATATTATTTCAGGAGTATTATTACACCCTGTATTACTAATTATGAATATAATTTTTTTTTAAATGAAGTGTGATTTCGAATATTTCGAATATAAGCCGCACCCCAGTTTTCCTCTTGAATTTCTGGCAAAAAATGTGCGGCCTATACATGCGTAAATACGGTATTTCTCTGGGCCAACTCCTTGGGTGTATTTATTCCGCCCAACTTTCAGCAGCGTACTGTTCATAGAAGAGCGATAGATGCAGATTGTTCATCTAGAAGCCAGACTGCTTGCCCTACTTGTTCCCTTCTCATTCACCAACAATGATCTTGCCCGTCAACATTTCCTTAAAACAAAGAAACAAAATTCTCAGTTGTTCAGACGAAAACACATGACGCCAACTGTGGAATTTTTGTTCCGGCATTATGTAAAAGCAAATATATTAAAAAGATTTTGTGTTTATGCCAATCCGAGTGAAATTTTGATAAATTGGAGCCCCTTCCTGACTTTCGAAGTTCCCTGTGGGGATGTCCCTTCACATTCTCAGCCCTCAGTAGGTTACAGTTGAAATAATTGAATTATGTAGACAATGAGTCAGGTGTTTTCTTCCTACCTGTACAAAGTATACGGGCCAGTGTGTCGAAGTGACTTGTGTATCGACAGGAAGGGATCTGATGTGTGTGTGTGTGTGTGTGTGTGTGTGTGCTGGAGCTGTAACCAACACAGATCCCACTCCTAGGTCTATCTTACCCCCTTCCCCCGGCAGCCCCTCGTATCCTGCAAGCTGATCAATACTTAAGCCTGCTTTCCCGCCGTTATTGACCCGAGAGAGGCAAGCAAGTGGTTATTTGGCGCATGTGCAGTAGCCAGTGGGCAGGTGCGCATCCTATCTATTCATTTCATTGTTCCAGCCAGAGAGACTGAAGGTTTGTGCTAGCTGCTCCTGTATTTGCTACTCCGTTCTGCTGTCGTGAAATAGGTGCCTTTTGGGAGGAGGGGCGCTTGTTTTGTTTCAGCGCCCCTTTGCTTCTGGTAGAGTATTTAATCGTTTCATTTCACGCAGGATCTCGTAACGTGTTATCGGTTTAATTCTTTAGAATAATCTGTCAAAGAAACCGACGGCGCTAGTTAAATCCGCCAGATCTGAATACCAACAAGGCTGCAAAGATGTGCCTTACATCGCCCTTAGATATCTTCTACGCTGAAAATTAATTTCGCTTTTAAAAAGGGTTCATCCCTCTAAAAATATGAAATTGACATGAAATATTTGTATCAGTGGGTAATGTGGAAAAAGTCTAAGAAGGGGTGGGGAAAACTGCAAAATGAAGAGCTTTGAGATTTCTGTTCTTTTCCAGATGCTGTTAGGATGATCGAACCAAAACGGTACATGTAGCACGCACGGGGAAGGTGAGAAATGTGTGCAAAATATTGGTCGGAATAGATCATTTGGTAGACGTAAGAGTAAAAATTAAAAAATTTTCGCTTAGCCGGGGGTGAAGTCCAGCTGGGTCCACTCGGCACGGCGGTCACTGATTGGCCTATTATACCCGGCCTGGGTGATTATGATGAAGGAGAATTTGGTGGGATGAAGTTTGGCAGGGGAAACCGAAGTACTCGGAGAAAACCCGCCCCAGCGCAATTTTGTCCACCACAAATCCCACTTGAACAGACCCGGGATCGAACCTGGGCTGCCGCGGTGGGAAGCCAGCGACTAACCGCTTGAGCTATGGCGCTGCCTGACGTAGGAGTAAATGGAAGGATAGTATCCAGCGGGTCGTAAAGGAACTGAACATGGGCGTGTGAACTGGATTCAACTGGCTCCGGATAGGGTTTCTTTTTTTATTGCTAGTGGGGTGGGACTAAGTTCCTTGTACTGCGGCCACTTCTGGCCTATTGTACCAGCCCCAGATGATAGGTGAGGGTGATTGTACAGCAATTGGTGGAATGAAGATTGGCAAGGGAAACCGAAGTACTCGGAGAAAACCTGCCCCAGCGCCACTTTGTCCACCACGAATCTCACTTGACCAGACTCGGGATCGAACCCGGGCCACCGCGATGGGAAGGCAGCGACTAACCGCTTGAGCTATGGCGCGGCCCTCCGGATAGGGTTCAGTAGTGGATAAATTGTGATAAATTGCGGGGAATTTCTTGACTAGATGAATGAGTAATATATCCTAAAGAGGGACTGTTACACAAAACACGATTTCGATTTGGGACACATTTGTCAAGGTTTTCGGAGTAACCTGTCAGTCATAATTGATGGACATAAAAAATCCAGGGCTTCTTCAAATAAACATCAAAATTCAGTTAAGTACTTAAGAGATGGAAGAACAGCTCAGACAAGGAGTGTATTGAAAAGTTCTCTATTTCGTTTCATACAGAAATTCCTAGGACAGTCGCTTGTCATTTCGGGGGGAGATTGAAGGGTCTGTTTTAAGAATATGGGGGCCAATACCCGTACGAGTCTAGCTCGCGAGTCCGACGCGGCTCGGGTTCCAATGAGCCAAACTCGTCCGTATGTGGGTCGCCACGCTGATATATGTGTGGTGAAATTAATCCGAGCCCGGCTCCTCGCCGAGCCAGGCTCGTACGTGTATGGGCCGCCTAATCCGTAGAAGGCTCGATGTCCTATTTATTTCAGAGTGAGTTTTTCTTTGCCTCACGGCCGGCGCAACCATAAATCGTTTATCATACGTGGATATGCGAATCATTTAAACGTTGAAGAGTACCCTATTCTGGGATGTGACGCCGTGTAGTCTAGTAGGGATTGTACTGCCTCCATTTTCAGGGTCAGAGTGAGCCAAGGAAGCAATAATCAAGAAGCGAGCAGAATCTGTTACCCTTCCTAGTTGCTGCCCTGAGAACCTCAGATTCAAAATTTAAACGTTAGTTATCAAAATCTTCTTAAATGTGCAGGGAATGAGATTTATCTGTGGGCAAATGAAAATTTGTCAATGAACAAATTAATGAGTACGAGGCTTTTGCGTCCGAGTGCCTTGACCTTCAACTTGCTGTGGGAATTTCCAGTCAAGATATCCCTAAGCGAAAGATCCGGATTTGATTTGCAGTTGGAACGACGAGATATTTCACTCAGAAAAATACAGTCTTCTATCTTTTGATGATCTTACATTAGCTGAATGCATATAACCCTGTAACAATCCAAAATTAATAATACAAAATCATTTTTCATTAATGTTTTCTTTCTGAAGTTAACCTAGCTATATTTATGGGCTCCTTTTTTTTATTTTTCAATGACTCTTCCAGCCCATTCAGGGCCCTGACCTCTTATCCAGGTCCGTAATAATTTTTTTCACAGACGTTAGGACTCCTTGGACGAGTGATCAGCTCGTCGCAATGCCTCTACCTAAACACAGGACAACACAAACACAGAATAAACGCATACACACACCAAACATCCATACCTTAAGTGGGATTCGAACCCATGATCCCAGCGTCCGAGCGAGCGAAGACACTTCATGCGCGGCTACTGTGGCTTGCATTTCTTTGTTCCTTACCTTCTGATATTTAATATAAATTATTAAAAATAAATCGCTGTATGTATAACAGCACACTTCAATCGTAATCTCAGCTTCTAAGTTTAGTACAGATCCACAGAGCATATGAAACGTAATGTCTTCTTTGTGATTAATTAAGCATAGTGATGAATGTTGGATATACATAAAATTCTGTGAAGCGTCCAGACGATAAAGAAGAGCATAGCAAGACTGGGAGACAGCATTCCAAATCCTACTTCCCCTGACTCATGAGCATGTACACGAAAATCAGTATTTATGCTTAGAGTTGTGCCACGTGCCACAATATATATATCATACTTCCCCTGACTCATGTGCATGTACACGAAATGCAGTATTTATTCTTAGATTTGTGCCACGTGCCACAGTATATGTATCATACTTCCCCTGAATCATGAGCATGTACACGAAAATCAGTATTTATGCTTAGAGTTGTGCCACCCTTCCCCTGACTCACGAACATGTACACGAAATGCAGTATTTATGCTTAGATTTGTGCCACGTGCCACAATATATATGTAGAACAACTACAAAATGAGTCGAAACATTTTGGATAAATTGAAGACCGAATCTGCATATTTTCTTTTACTACAGAAAGAAAATGATTTGCTGCTTTGATGGAATCCAGAGAGAGACTGGCTATGCAAGTTACTAATGAAGTGTAGACTCACTAGAACAACAAATCGCCAACTGCTCTATAGACATTTATGGAAGTGGTGATGATGGAAACTAGAGATCTGGTTTCTTCAGGATTCATAAGTGTTTTAAGCACAGTTCCACTCATTTCACTTTAAATGACATATCTTGCTTCTGGCTGGTTTTGGATATGCAGAGTAACGTTAGAATACAGGCCTGATCACAATCATAGTGCTGTATTGGATTACACCGGCATGCCGTTTTCACGTCTTGTTTGCGCAAGGAAACGAGGGAGTTTAGCAGACCTTCCTACGTTTATATAACCAATTGTAGGAATGCCAGAGAGAGATTTGCAGTGTTGGGAGGCAATCAAAGTATCGAGTCAATGAGGCACCACGCATTCTTTTATTACCTTTGCCACATTTTCCGAAAATTTGTAATTTTTCACGCATCGCCACCAACATGCTGTAGGTATTGATGCCATAAAGCAGAGACTAATATTTCGAACAGCACAGGTATGAAGATGACTTTATTGTCTTATTGTTTCTACACTTTCTTCGCTCTTTTTTAACCATGCTTCGTCTTTTCCTTATTCTCCATTCCCCGCCTAATTTTTCTTCTTCATTTTATCATCTGTTTCTCCATTTCATCCCCATCCTTATTCTTCTAAACCTATTATTTCTTCTTCTTCCATGTCCTTACCCGCATATCTATATGTTCCAAGTCTGAAAGGGAAATTATTAAGGATCTTCTTTGCCTCCTATTTCTGCTTTTCTTCTTCCATTTTTATCATTAATTATTCTTCTTCTTCACCCTTCAGTGTTCTAATCCACACAGTTGTGTGAAACAGAAGCTAACGAAAATAAGTGGCTTGATAGAGGCTACTAAATGACCCAAGAATAAGTGTCTTAAGGATAAAATAAAAGGTGCCCCTACCTATTTAATCTTATGTATAGTATGCTGCATCTTTATATAATTTCATCACGAATCTCTTTATATTCCTTGTTGTTCCAGTATATTTAAAGTCTGAAGTATATTCTAAAAATTCTGACAATGGTGTATAACGCTCAGAATTACTGAGTTTTTCGACTTTGTCCATCTTCCGGTATTCTAAAAACCAGAGCATACCGGACGATAAACAAAGTCAAAAAATCCAGTAATTCGGAACGTTAAATTCTGAAGCATTTTCAAACGGTTTTACCTACAAGTAGCTATATTATGACTTTCGAAAAATACATAATGGTACAGTCTACACAACAATAGTTCTGAAAGAGACCAACTATGCACTACTGTGTCAAAATTTGTTTTCATTAGTAGCTGTTGGTTGTAACGCTACATGTTTCGACCCTTTTCTTTGGTAATCTTCAGGCGTACTAATTCTTGAATTGCGTTATTGATCAATATGAATTCATATTGTGTTTTTATAAATTCTTTACTAAAAGTACTCTTTAATTTAAATGTGGTTCAAATATAGTTAAAACTTTAAAAACATGCAAATTAAAATTATAATTAAAAGGTAGATTAAGGTATTTATAACTAATATTGTAAGTCTTATTTAAGACTTTGTTACCGCTACGTATCCGTATATGTGTTGTTGGTTGTTCCACTGTGGTAATGATAGTTGTGGTGTAACTGTGTACTGGGATCTTTCCTCCGAATCTGGATCGTGTTGATTTTTGAACGTCCTATTGTCGTGTGAAGGCTACACCCGTTATTTTGGGCACCATTCTCAGGTTGTTTATACGTGGACTTGGCTATTCAGAATTGATGTGCATTTATACAGTTCCCGTGGCGGTGTTATTATTGTGCTGCGACGTTTCTGTCTCCACTTCCACGTATAAACAACCTGAGAATGGTGCCCAGAATAACGGGTGTAGCCTTCACACGATAATAAGAAGGTCAAAAACCAACACGACCCAGATTCTGAAACAAGTTCTCACTACGCAGCTACCCCACATCACAACTATCACTACCACAGTGTAACAACCAACAACACATATACGGATATCATCATCACCATCATCAGTAATCTGTCAGACGACAGGTCCACAGTCTCTTCCAAAACAATTCCTCCACTTAATGCGATCTAGAGCTTTCTCCTTCAAATGACAGTATCCTCTTCTGTCCCCAAGGTCATCCAGCATCTTCTTACGTCTTCTTCCTCGTCTTCTTGTCACTTCTATATACGGATATATAGCGGTCACAAAGTCTGAAATAAGAGTTATAATATTAGTTATAAATACCATAATCGCCATTTTAATTCTAACTTTAATTTTTATCCTTTTGATGTCAAGTTTTAAGTATATTTGAACCACATTTAACTCAATTAACTTAAGATGTAGTTGTTAGTACGTATAAACACAATATGAATTCATATTGATCAATGATGCAATTCAAGAACTGTCACCAATATTATTGTACTCCTGAAGATTACCCAAGAAAAGGGTCGAAATATATACCGTTGCCACCATCGACTAATAAAAACAATTGTTGACACAGTAGTGTCTATTTTGTGTCTTTCAGAATTATTGTTGTGTAGACTATCCCATTATGAGACACAACAAGACGTATGCCGTAAAGATATTATGACTTTGTTTCAGAGCCTGGTCTCGTGACACGCTCCTGTATTTAGCTTATATTATATTTACTTCTACATGAATTTCTTTGCCAGCTTAAAACGGAAGAAATTCTTCCAGATAACTGATTTTGTTTTGCTGGTACAGTGTACCAGACGGTACCGGCTTTCTCCCAACAGCTCCTACGTCATCGAGCTGTCCGCCCGCCCGCCTACGCAGTATAATCCCCTCTTAACACCGTGTTTACATTATTCTTTCATTCGCTTTTAATGCAGTCACTTCACTTTGCTTCTGTTCCGTCGGTTAAACCGCAGGGTGTTCTCCCTTCTCCCCAGCAGTAAGTAATCCGCCGTATGAAAAACAAAGGTTGATCCTATATAAAGATATCACTGAATCCTGTAATAGGAGTTTCAAAGTACATACCATGTGAAAAGTAGTGCATTATTTCTGTAGATGTCATATTTAAATGTATGCCGAATTTGCTACAGTACCCGTGGTTATTTCTCCAAGAGTTGTCAGTGTGACCCGTTTCAAGAGAAGGAAATACATATATATAACCTTTATCCCTTCTTTTGTAAGGGTGATCCCGTCCCGGTAGGACATACAACATTCATATCTCATTGAATTATCTCTCAGAGTGTACATCAGGTAGTAATATTCAGCTTTCAAGACAGAACGAATTCGTTAGAAAATGACTACATAAGGGGTTTTGTTTCACAAAAGAAAAACAATATTTGTAATACATTTTTCCTTTTCAGTTAGCAAGGAAGAATGATCATGATAAAGTCCAGAAACTTTGAGGCTACAGCCGATCGTCGAAGTCGGGCGGGTAACATTCCTGTTCCGTATTGTGGCGTATAGTCCCGTTGACAAGCAATAGGCGAATAAACAGACGGCCGGTTCTGAGCAGCGGCTTGGTAAACACGTTCCCGAACATGAACACAACAGTATAAGAACGGTGTTTTCGATGTTGTCCGCGCCGAGGAGTTATGAAGAAGACAGTTAGAGCAGTCGAGTTCAATTGAAGGTTGGCAGCTCATTTTTGATCTTAAAGAGATGCTGAGAAGAGGTGGCGCTATAGTTGAGTTGACAAGAATTATGCACGGGCGACTGTGATAAGAGTTCCTTTATTTACATGAAGGAAATGCGTTGGAGAATACATTAATTGGCTTAAATTAAAAAGACTAAGGTCTGAAGAGGTTAATTGGAGGACTGCAAGGAAGCTGTCTCTGATTCTTAATAAACAACCATAATTTCCGACTCGTGACGAAATCTCATCCTGTATTTGAGCAGTTTACCTGGAAGGAACTGCATATATTCGCGGATGCATCGAGCAACTAGCGGAATAAATTACGGACGTTACAGAAGAGCTTAGTACCTCCTTCTGCAAAATATATAAGATGATAGAAGGTAGTTCCCCTGAGGATCAGTATCTTCTGAGATTCGTTTAGTAGGGGGTGGAGTCCAACTGAGTCCACTTGGCACGGCGGCCACTGATTGGCCTAGTGTACCTGCCCCGGATGATTATCATGATGCAGAATTTGGTTGAATGAAAATTGGCAGGGACAACCGAAGTACTCGGAGAAAAGCCGCCCTAGCGCGACTTTGTCCATCACAAATCACACTTGATCAGACCAGGGATGGAACCCGGGCCACCGCGGTGGGAAGCCAGCGACTAACCGCTTGAGCTATGGCGCGGCCATCTTCCGAGATACTAGTATGGTAGAAATTTATCGACGTTTCAGAGAAATGTGCTCTGTGCTTCTTTAGTATAGAAGCGTTACGCAACAGAATTCGTCCGTATGCAGAGTTCTGTCTGGCCCAGGTTATCACTGATTAGCATTTTCTTCCGAAACATCGGTGAACTTCTACCACACTACACGGCGTCAAATTTCAGAATAAATTAATCCTAATAGTTCTTGCTGTGAGAACCACAAGTCTCTCAACACAGTTGTGCTTACCTCAAACTGGTTACGATGTACTTATATGTATATGTATATATATATATATATATATATATATATATGCAAGAAGTTGAGTTTGAATTAGCAGTTAGGTGCCGGCATCAATGTAAGGCAGCAAGAAGTATCGAGAACGGAAATAAAAGATGATTGTATACGGCTGCTGGCAGACTACGTGTGTTTCCATGACAGCAGATGTTGCTGTGTTACATGTTCACTAGTTTTTATAATGCGTCCTGGTACACAGGTATATAAAGGCATTCGATACTGCAGAACACTGAAATGCCGTACCCTGTAATAACAAAGCATAATCAAAAAAGCTGTGTATTCAGACTCTAATAATAACTAATTTATCAGTGCGATTAATACAAATTATCACATTAGAGAGTTTCTGTCTAATTTGTTTCTTCGTTAGCCTCAATGATGTGCATAATTTATTAAATGAATTCATAATTGTATTATCATGAAATATATACTGAACCTTCTTTTTTTTTTCCTTGGCACTACAGCCCCAGTGGGCCTAGGCCTACCTCCATGAACTTCTCCGTTCACTTCGGTTTTTCTAGATCTTACACATTCGGTAGGACTCCTTGGGCGAGTGATCAGCTCGTCGCAAGGCCTCTGCCTGTAAACAAACACAGAAAAACGCACACACACAAACTAAACATCCATGCCCTGAGTGGGATTCGAACCCACGATCCCGGTTTCCAAGCGAGCGAAGACAGTGCATGCCTTAGACCGCTCGGCTAACGTGACCGGCATATACTGAGCCTAGCTCTTCATAATTATTATATTCAAAATCATATTGATATCACCAAGCTTGTTGCTGCATCAGTAACACGATAGGCTTGTAACCGGGAGGTGCCTCGTTCTATTCTCGGCAGATATGTCACTAACAAACTCTATCCTCTTAACTGCTGATATGACTCTCTAACGTACGAAGAAACCTGTACCGAATTCATGATTCTCAGTCCCCTTTACATAGAAAAATGTACATTCGCCTGCTGGTTCGGTGCCATTTCCATCCCATCTGACCTTCTATAGGGTAAAAAAAGAAAAGTAAAGCTATCCCTGTAACAGGCCTCGGAGACCCATAGGGTTATGAGACGTTGAGGCTCCCACATTATGTAGACAATCGGCTCAAAGATGGCGGTAAGTTTGTCAGCCTTACGCGCCGGCCGCACTTTGCCCCCAGGAAAATTCCTGGTAGTCATTTCTGTTAGAGTCTGAGTCGACCCCAGGGCCATAGTGCGGCTGGAAGGAATAGGTCAATTGGAAAACCCAATGATTTCATTGGGATTTGAATCCACGACCTTCCGGCTTGTAGCATAGTGCCTCAACCAACTACGCTACTGCGTGCCCCATCTGACCTTCTGTACTCCCACTAAATCTAACTGAAAATGGTTTTTTCCGCCACTACCCTAAGCGAACCTGCCCTATACATATTTCTCAAAGAACCAAATCTCATATCAATTTTCTTTCCCTTTGGTCGTTTATCCAAAGAATCCGTCCAGGTCCGAGCTTGTTGTGATCTTTCGTAACAAGTTGTTTTTTTTTTGTTTTTTTTTCCCCCATCGGTGAGGAGTTCTTAGCCTGACGCGCAACCCAAGCTGTAGGTCCACCTCTTATCGGCTGTCCGATACTGCTTATTCAGCATATTCGCAGTTACCCTTCATATCTGGAGGCCGTCTCCACCGCAATGTGAGGACGCGCCATGCCATGGAGACAAGGGACCCACCTAACACAGTCTAGCAGACTGTAACTGTTTCATATGCCTAGTAGATGTCTCTAGTGATGGAGGGCACGCGATAGCGTAGTTGGTTAAGGGGCTATGCTACAAGCCGGAAGGTCGCGGGTTCAAGTTCCGATGAGATCACTGGATTTTTCAGTTAACCTAATCCTTCCAGCCGCACTATGGCCCTGGAGTCGACTCAGCCTCTAACAGAAATGAGTACCAGGAATTAATTTAATTAATTAATTAAGGCTGACAACCTTACCGCCATCTCTGAGCCGATTGTCTAGATAATGTGGGAGCCTCAACGTCTCACAACCCTATGGGCCTTGTACAGGGATAGCTTTACTTACATTTAGTTACTTTTAGTAAATGTCTCTGTCATTCTGCAGTTCACATCTGTACGAACATCTGGTTAAAATAACGAGGGTACTTTGCGTCGATGGATTTAATGTAAATTGTCGTGAGTTTCTTTTCGGATCTGAAGGCGATTCATTAAAGTTACTGTAGCTCAGAAAACTGTTTCATGAAGAGATAATGATGGTGCCTGTTGAAAGCTTCTCAAATGAGCCACGAGTGGCGCTGATTGTTGTATGAGAATCAAGTTTAAGATTTGTGTCTGTCTTGTAGCCTGATACATTCGTGTAGTAGTATTACCTTTAATATTCATGGGTCCTTAATTCTGTAAGCTACCTCCTACACTATCCTGTAATAAACTAAAATAATTAACTTGGTAGCTACTGACCTGGTCAAGAAGTACTTGCCTTCTGAAAATTAAATTCACTACCATGTTTAATATAAGCCGTCGTTGGACCCTGTCCTGAGCTACTTGAATCGAGACCACAAATTTATACCATTTTCCTGCAACATCAGTCTTAATGTGTTCATCCCATCTACATCTAGATCTAACAAATGACACTTCTCCTAAGGCTTTGCGATGATAGTTGTGTATGCAGTACTCATTTCCCCCCCCCTACATAATACATGATCAGCTCGTCCCATCCTTTTTTATATAATCACGCCGTAAATATTAAGCAACTTGCAAAAATTGTACTGTTTCTCATTGTGAAATGTTGTTCAGTAACCAGTTACTTCATTTCCAACATCCAGTATATTCTTCATCACTTCTTTCTGAAGCATAATGCTTAATTAGATAAGCACAGGGACAGATTTACCTTTTTACTTCTTTCCGAGATCTCTTCAGTAGATGTTCTTCTGAGTCCTAACTTCATTCTCGTATAAAACTACGGGTAAAACAACACTTGTCTGCACCTATATTTTTCTCATTGTGCTTTACACTGCACAAGGGAAGATGTAAATGCTTAATATGAACTTAATTTTATCGTGTAGGTAATTCAGGATTTCCGAAGAGAAGGGGACGTCATTGGAGGCTGAAGATAATTACATTACGAGGATCTTCATAATTTGCTGTCTCCACCAAATATTATTAAGAGACTGATATGGGTTGGGCATGTAGCACGCACGGGAGAGATAAATACACGCAGAATACCTGAAGGGAACAGATAACTTGAAAGTAGTAATCACAGATTGGGGGATAATATTAAATGGGTCTTAAAGAAATAAATTGTGAAGATTTAAGCTGGATTTATTTCCTCGAGGACAAGGACGAGTTCCTGGGTCTTGTAACTCTGTGGACCTAACGAACCTTCAGGTTACTTAAAAGGCAGGGAATTTCTTGAGGAGCTAAAGGATTATAATTAATAATTATTAATATAATCGCTCATTCACGCAATAAACTTCCACCTCCAAAATACTTCCAAATTTCTAACTAACTCTTCACGTTCCAGAGTCATTGTTGAGAAATTAACATCTATTTAGTTAATTATCAAATTTATCAAGACAAACTACAACATGAAGCGTTAGTACTCTGGAAGTTTTTGAAGACTGTAGTGCCGTGTGTCACAAGTACCAAGGGCACAAGCAACCCTTTCCAGAACCCAGCTTATTTACTCTTCTTTTCTTTTATTGGTTCTGTGTAGTTCTCGGCGAGAGTCATTGGGAGCTGGCTGACTGACTTGAAAATTCCCACCTCCCCTGTATAATCTTGTGCTCTTCCGCATGTGCTGTGCTTCTTGTCTGCTTCATGTTCATTTCTTGCATAGCTTATTCTTCGACTGCGAAATGGAGGCGATATGTCCCTCCGAAACGTTGGTTGACTTTCACCGGACTACACTGTGTTATATCCCAGAGGATATGTTACGTTCTCTCATCGACCCAGTAAGCTTCCTTAAGCTGGTGGTATTGTACTCCAGCCAAGATAAGTACCCTCCCTTGATCTCAGGCATCAAATATAAGTTCTGTTTACTTTCCTTCGACTTGTTTTTTCTTCCATCTACAATGTATTTATCAGAAAATTGAATGGAGTTAGGCTGTGATAATGTTGCACGCAGTAACAGGTACCCAGCAACCTGCGCTGCTGTCACGTACAGGTTACTTTCCGCAGTCTGGTAGTTGCTATGGAGTGCTCTGTCTCTCTCTCGGCTCGAAGCCAAGTCAGACGAATGGGTGTGCTGGGAAGTCTTTATTGTAAGGCACACACACACATCTCGTCTGGACTCTCCCACCTGATTTTTCTTTTCTTTCCGTAGTTGTTCTGGCCGATGGCCTTGGTCCGCAATTCATCTGCCGGTGTGGTCAGCGGTGGCGGTGAAGGTAGAAGCACCCGTTGTCAACCGCTGACAACTGCTATCGCGAAACAAATACATATATGCTGTCCAGCTTGGCTCACACAAAAGACGTTAGTTTGTAGATCCTAAAGTAATTATGTCCATATTCCACATCACAGAATATCGGATTGAAATTCTTTGATTTGACAGACATCCTTAGACCTCTGAAGGATGTCTGCAGATAAAATATTCTCTCCAAGTTCTACTTGTTTCTCTTTATTTAAGACAACTTTCCGGTCGTATGTTTCTCTTGGTACCCAGAAAAATACACGTCTTGAATCGTAAAAGCTTGCATGTTGTTCCTCTGTGTAGCTCTTGATAATTTCAAGACATAGTAGACCCATCTGCATTCTTCGAATGAGTTCACTGATAGTTTGAATTTGTTTTGAGACAGTCTCCCCTTTGTTGTTCTGTTGCAAACAGTTCTTGAATTACACTTTTTCAAGGGCTTCGGAAAAATACATCTGTAATAGGATGTACCGCCGGTCACGGTAGCCGAGCGGTCTAAGGTGTGCCCTGTCTTCGCTCGCTCGGAAGCCGGGATCATTGGTTCGAATCCCACTCAGGGCATGGATGTTTGTGTGCGTTTTTCTGTGTTTGTGTACAGGTAGAGGCCTTGCGACGAGCTGATCACCCGCCCAAGGAGTCCTACCGTATGTGTAAGCTCTAGAAAAACCGAAGTGAACGGAGAAGTTCATGGAGGTAGGCCTAGGCCTACTGGGGCTGTAGTGCCAAGGAAAAAAGAAAAGGATGTACACTTTCCATCCGTTCCTCTGGCCACCCTTATTCTTACGTCACTTTGGGTGACGGCTATGAGGCGGGTAGCTTAGTTCGTATAGCGACGGGCTACGGGCTGAACGGCCGGGTTCGATTCCGGCAAGGCCAGGAGATATTTTTGTACTCCACAGCGTCCTTGCCGGCTCTGAAGCTCACCCAGCCTCTTTCACCGGAAGTAAAGCGGCCGAGGCTGGAAGCTGACCATTCACCTCTCTCTAGTGCTGAGGAAGAAAATGGCTGAACTATACCTCCACCTTTCCACGTGTCTTCATGGCGTGGTGCTTAATTAATTAAGCACAGGGACAACTTTATGTTTACCTTGGATGAACGCGTTTCATGATACTGAGTGTTGTCAGTCCGTAACAAATATGAAGACGTAGCTGAGTCAGTAGAACACTGGCTACATCACTGAGTTTGATTCCCGGTAGAAGCAAAGACATTTAATTTCGCCTTAACGTTCAGGCCGCCTGTAGAACCTGCGCGTACTTCGCTCTGACTGGCACTGGAGCTAAAGCGGCGGGGGCGCGACGTTAGTGTCGAAGTTAAAGTTGTCAGCTTCTCCATGCCGTACATGTTTATGGAGTGGTGCTTAAGTGCACTGGGTAATTTGTGGACCATTGTTCTATACGTTTACCTCCTGAGAATGGGAGGGGCACGCGGCAACGTAATTGGTTGAGGCACTATGCTACAAGCCGGAAGGTCGCGGGTTCTATTCCCGATGAGGTCATTCGATTTTTCGATTTACCTAATCCTTCCAGCCGCACTATGGCCGTGGGGTCGACTCAGCCTCTTAACAGAAATGAGTACCAGGAATCTTCATGGGCGTAAAGGGCTGTCGATGTGTAAGGCTGACAACCTTACCGCCATCTGTGCGCCGACTCTCACACCTCTATGGGCCTACAAGGCCTGTAACAGGGATAGCTTTACATTTACCTTACCTTTACCTCCTGAGAATGTGTATTTCTTGGTTTGGAAACCAACGAATTTTTTTCGTGTGTAGGCCTATACAGATTAAAAATCGCGAGACCTTGGCACCAAATGCTCCGATTGGCAAAGCTGTATACTTGAAATCCGCGGTTGACAATTTGTAGTCGGCAAGGGATTTCTATACATACGTATGAAGCCGCTTAATTATAAAGCTAAGCGAGAATTATATAAAATCCAGTCTTTTCCTGTAGACTAGTACAAACGTTGAAACTGGTAACACTACGTACCCAGCCACCAAATCAGCTGGAATACACTTCGTGCAATATAAGTGTAATTCCAATTTTTGAAGGGGCACGCGGTAGCGTAGTTGGTTGAGACATTATGTTGCAAGCCGGAATGTCGTGGGTTCCTTTCCCGATGAGGTCATTGGATTATTAAATTGACCTAATCCTTCCAGCCGCACTATGGCCGTGTGGTCGACTCAGCCTCTAACAGAAATGAGTACCAGGAATATTTCTGTGGGTAAGGGGCGGCCGGCGGGTATGGCTGACAATCTCATCGCCATCTGTGAGCCGATTGTCTAGAAAATGTAGGAGCCTCGACGTCTCACACCCTGTGGGCCTTCACGGCCTGTTACAGGGACAGCTTTACCTTTCACCAGTTTTTGAGAAGTACCGGAGGCAGAAGATGCCAAATTATTTCTATCCGGTGATGTTAACAATACGTGAGGTTTCGTCTCTGCACCTCGTATTCATCGTCATGGAGAGATTATTAATCGCTGAGGTAGCTCTACGCTGTACCTGAAAAATACGTGTTTATTGACAACTGCGACGCTAGACTATCATAGCTTCCCAAGAGTTGGCCACCCCTGTCCATCCATTTAAATGGCACATCATTGTTTCTCCTCTTTACCACGACGTGCCTCTCACACTCCTCTTCGGAACGCAATGTTGTCTCTCTTCCGGATGCATTGAGGGACACTTGCAAAAGACTACATTAATGTTACACTCAGGGGAGTAAATTAGCTGTAGGTGTCAGGTAGCACTGCTATCAAGGTTGTAATTGTCAAAATGATAGTATAGCTAACTGAACTGCTTTTACGTACACTGATGAAAGGGAATCGACAGTCTGTGTGTACGCTTTTCAATTAACAGTCTGCTTATTATCCAATTAGCTTACCACTCGAAGTTCAATTTATCACAGTTGCGATGATTGCAGTGGAAAAAAAAAATTAACGTAAACTACCCAGTGTTTATTGCGCTTCAATTTCGATTAGTCTGTACTGAGGCTGATCGTACGCCTGGAAGCAATGGGCAAAGTATCTAAGGATATGCCTTGTACTGTTAATGTTACAATAGTTACACGAACGATGTGATTTTCTTGTTTTTTGTGGGAGAGCGTCGTGTGACTGGTTAGGGACGTTGCAAGACTGCTGATCAGCTTGGATTCAAATCACACCTAGTCACAGGGGTGCACAGTGCCACAACAGCCGCGTCTTCTGTCCGCGTCACTCTGGGTCTTGTTCCCGCCAGCATGGTCTTGTATCCCTGTCAACCAGCTGCCACTGGTTCAAGTAAAGTTACTACTTAGGCCGCGCCATAGCTCAAGCGGTTAGTCGCTGGCTTCCCACCGCGGAGGCCCGGGTTCGATCCCGGGGGTCTGGTCAGGTGGGATTTGTGGTGGACAAAGTAGCGCTGGGGCGGCTTTTCTCCGAGTACTTCGGTTTCCCATGCCAGTCTTCATTCAACCAAATTCTCCATCATCATAATCACCCGGAACAGGCTACAATAGGCCAATCAGTGGCCGCCGTGCCGAGTGGACCCAGTTGGACTCCACCCCCCACTAGTGAATTAAAAAAAAAACATCACGCTGCGAACGCATATGCGGAAGTGGAGGGATAGCTCCAACGGCTCCATCATTCTTAGCCTCCGCACCAGACGGCCCTTGACGCTTTACCCCCAAGGAAATAGCCCCCAGTACCCATTGTATAAGAGGGTGGGTCCCAGAGTCGGTCTGTACGCAATGGACAAGAGAGAAACCTGTTACCTCTACCGGGAATCGAATTCCGAATCCTTGGTATGTCAGTCCATAGCCTCGTCGCTATACCGACTGAGCTATCCCGGCTTCCACCTATAGATTTGCAGTTACTTGTAGCCGTGTGAGTAAATTTAGGTGATTTCATTCATAAGGAAATTCATTTATGGTGGATCTGAGGTGTGTTTATGAAGAGTTATGCAACGCCGTGTTGTTGGGTGAAAGTCAACCGACGTTTGTGAAGAACATTACACCTTCCACCTTCAGGGTGGGAAAGTAAGCAAAGCAAGAAACCAGCATGAAGCTGGCAGCTTGCTGACCCTGAAGATGGAGGTGATATATTCTTCCGAAACGTCGACTGACTTTCGCCGGACTATGCCGCGTTATATTGCAGAGGACAGAAATTTAAGTAATTTAATTATAATTTTGAATAAAATTAGAACATTCAATTCATGTTATAGGTTCATTTGATGGTTACGTCTGCTTTTCAATGAACATTCTGTTCAGCAGTTGACTTCTGCAAAATTTCCGTGCCAAAGTGAAACAAGTGTGGAAAGGTATACTGCAATATAGAATACGTATTTCCGAAACACCGTATTTGAAAACTATTAATTTATAGTTTTGATTTGATTCTATTGCCCTTCAATTATATATCTGTTTTCGTCTTTTACGCCTTGCATTTAGATTTTGGCATAAATACGCCTAACATTCCATATCTGTGATTGAGAAGCACAAATATTTCTTCTATCATATTTAATTAAGTAGACTTAACTTAATCTGTTCTTGTACCTTAGGTGTCGAGGTTTTTTTTTTTTTAAATTTTGATCATTTTACAGACAGTAGGACTCCTTCGACTAGTGATCAGCCCGTCCCAAGGCCTCTACCTAAACACAGGACAACACAGAATAAATAAAACACATATCAAACATCCATGCCTTGTGTGGGAATCGAACCCACGATCCAAGCTTTGGAGCAAACGGAGACATTACATGCCTCAGACGTCTCGACTACCGTAACCGGAAATTAAGTAGACACCATGTCAAAATCTACTTAAAGAAATATATTATAAGCGAAAGTATGGATCCTACTGAGATCTATACTTCATGCCATTTACCATGCCTCGTCCTCCTGCCCCTCCAGTTTTTGAAGTTAAAGTTTAATGTCAGCTTCTGTGAAAGTTGACGTTACGTACACAAAATGAAATACGTCTGACATCTTTTGGTGTTGACACCCTTCCTCCACATCAAATTCAATCGAAATTCGTGAAAGTAGCGGCAGATTCATGTGATTCAGTATGGTTGGCTATACCACGTGCCCTGGTCCCAGGGAGAGACGACGGTCTGTGAACACCGGAGTCTCCGTAGGTCCCGCCGGGGTGCATTCTAATGAGACACATGAAGGTAACTGATTGAGTAAACGAATTTTAAGTCTTTGTACTAGATACTGTACGTATTACATAGATAAATACATCTTTGAGGAAAGCTGTGGCTACAAGGGCCTGCAAGGCCATGCTTTGTTATACCGGTATAACATAGGTGGGTCGCAGGTTAACTGCTTCGTTTTCCTTTCATTAAACCACGTTCGGAATTTCGTCAGTTCTACACACACAGAACTTAAAATTTTAGTTCCGGATTGTGCGTGCCTCACGACTGTCATGGCGTGAATCCAGGGTGTGTCCTACTTACAGTATGGCGGGTAAATTCTTTCATGCAATATTTGTAAGGCTACACATTTCCGACGGACGCTCAATATTTGAAGAAAATTGAATGACATTATTACACAAAAAAAGAAAACGAAAAGTCCAATACTTTTTATAAAAAGGACAGAAAGTTATAGGTCAAATAGGATTTAGCATGCACAGAATAAAGATGGCCGTGATGATAAGATAACATAATCACAGCGGTGGTTACAAAAAGTACTATCTTCTGCGATATAACGCCATTCGACGTTTCGGAGGAATATATCGTCTCCATCTTCAGGTTCGAATAGTAAGCCGATAAAGAAATCAGCGTGAAAACGGATGGAAAACAGAACTATCGGCTTGCCGAAATTTCGGATTCTGTAGGACACAGAAGGGACATGGAAGAGGGGAAGTCAGTTCCCATTGGCTCGCCCCTAGTACCCATTGGCTCTCATATACAGAAACCGAGCGAACCAATAGGAGACAAGAATTAGCTTAATGTTATTCTTTGACTCATAAAAATGAATAATTAAGAAGAATTTGGTATCAGTCTGCAGTTACTATGGAAACGTGACAGATCTTATCATAGTACGTTTAGTTCATGCTAGGCCTACTAGGCCTACACCCCTCGTTGGTGCCTCCACCTTATCGTGGTGAGGGGGTTTGTGTATGCCAAGGACCCTGAGAGCTATACCAGCGGTAGCGTAGCTACTGGCAGGGCCTCCCTTGCTGGACAGTTCGAAGGGTAGGCATCAGACGAAGAGAAAGAGAGAGACCAAAAACTGATGCCGGAAACAGCGTCATCAGCAGCGACTTGAAGCACAGAGCAAATGATGCTCGATATGGTTCAAGTTCGTATAGCAACAGGCGTGACCAGAGTGGTTTGAACGGCTGCTGTACTGCGATGTGGAAAGCAAATGGAAAAACTACCACATTATCACTTTCCCCGGATAGTCTTGTGGGATGTTTCCAAAAACAGAGACACCATGTATGCGAACCAGAAGACGTAAGAAGATGCTGGATGACCTTGGGGACAGAAGAGGATATTCTCATTTGAAGGAGAAATCTCTGGATCGCATTAAGTGGAGGAACTGTTTTGGGAGAGACTGTGGACCTGTCGTCTGACAGATTACTGATGAATGAATGATGAGCAGAGTTCTTTCTCTGAGAATATTAGTAGCGTATCTGGTCAAGAAATTACCCGCTTCTTGGGGAATAAAAAGGTTCATTACCGTGTTCACAGGAGCCCGTTACTTAGTCCTATCTCCCTTTGTCTTTAAGTTCCATTTCAATCTCCCATTTATGACTTTGTCTCCCGAGTGGTCTCTTACCTTGAGTTTGCTGAATACAATTTTGTATTCTTACTGAAACAGCAGTTTGTTTTGACCACACATTCTTGCCCACAATGTTCAGAGTTACAAGGAGACAAAGAAAAAATCAGGCCGCATCTAATACAGTAGATTTTAAGGTGTTATCTAAATCATCACCTGCACTGCTCACCGCTCCTCTTCAGCTTCCTCGATGTATTAAAATTCACCCTTCAAAAGCATTTGTCACTTCCTATTACTCGTACACTACATGTTTCGGCCCAACAGCTACACACAGCACCAAAGAAAAACCAGCGAACCAACAAAATATACACCGTACCCACAACACTGTGCGTACAACGACATGATTATGGCATGATATTTTAAAAATAATTTTAAACTATTTTATAAGTGCAAAGTGTAGTAACATAACAATGGGGCAGCAGTTTCCTCTACAACCTGTAGAGCTGATGGTGGCCAACTGGGCCGAAACATGTAGTGTACAAGTAATAGGAAGAGATGAATGCTTTTTAAATGTGAATTTTAATACGTCGACGAAGTTGCGCTAGGCCGGTGAGAATTGCGAGGGATAATTTAGAATACACAGTGCAACAGGATGCTGAAATATTATATCTGAGGTGTGCTTTCTTAAATCTTGTGCATTAAAAGATAAAAAATTGTGATGCATGTTGTATTAGATAAGTGTGAAACTTGTAAGATTTGATATTTTCACGGCGGTGACTATGACTAATTAGTCTGTTAGCATCTGCTCACGCTGGTTCCTAGTTCGCGGATTTTCTTCTTTTTTCTTCTACCCTGAAGATGGAGGCGATACGTTCCTCCGAAACGTCGGTTAACACAATATCTACACAGCGCCACATCCCAGAAGACTGTTTTCTTCAAGTGTGAAACTTGGTCTCTCTTTCGTAGAGATGGATTTTTTTAGGAAATGTTAAGTAGTGCGTATTGCAGTACAGTGGCTAAAAATCCGTTTTGAGTTCGATATAGTAGGACGTTTGGAACGTTCTGGTTCTGATACCACTGGTGGATTTAATGTACGTAAGGAATGTTCTTCTTTGGACAGTCTCACTTGGCTGCTCTTTGTTCGCGTGAAGTTCGATGCTTCATTATGTTAATTTGCTTTGTGTTGGCTATACTGAACGACAGACCCTGAAGAGGGTATGAAGCATATATCAAGCTATTCTCCTCCTGTTTTTCCTTCTCCTCCCGTCCTCTTGTACTTGACATATGACGTTGTTGCCTGGTGCACGCAGTGGGATTACTCGAGCTAGCCAGGGACAGGGACAGACATATAGACAGACAGACACGTGATACACACATATGGAAAGTAGTTGTCACACAGTCATGTTCATCTGCACGCCATACTTGGTTCTGAAGTGACTACCTAACCTGTTGGTCCGCCTCCGCTGAGGCGCACAAGCAAGACAACTCATTACACGCACGTCATGTGACCTGGCCTCATAAACTGACAGTGGTAGCTTGGGTTATGCTGCTTTGTAACGTAGAGCTATGGATACCTCTTTGTTTTAAATTCCTACAGCTTCATGGTCGGAGTGGATCTAGTGGCGGGCCAGGGTTCGATTCGCGGCAGGGGCAAGAGATTTTTCTCTTTTCCGCAGTGTTCAGGTCAGCTCTGCCTCATATCCAATGAGTAGTGGACGGGGCTTGAAAGTGACGACTCACTTCTATCTAATGCTGAGGTCAAGAATGGTGGAGCCATACCTCCACTGCCCTACATGCCTTCATGGAGTGGTGGTTAATTAAGTAATTTTACCCTTACGTTACAGCTAATGACGATACTGTGATAATACGCCGCAACATTTTGAACAACGTCACTCAGTATAGAAGACGTTTCAGGAAAATGTTCCACACCCGTCTTCGAGTGACTGGTTGTCACTGGCAGTATTTCTTCTTCAGCCCTCACATCCAGTGCCGACACATAATAAACGCCGAAAGAGTGAATCAGTCTCTAATAGATCTGAGATAGGACTCCCCTAAGCGGTGTCGGCCCATCCCAAGGCTCCTGTCTAGAGAACACAGAGAACACGTATCGATAAGGACCGAAACCCGTAATCACAACGATCTAACGATACAAGACGTTGCAATGATTGGGCTTGAACCCGGAACTGAACTTAGTCTACTAATCGTTAGACCATCTACACGCAGGACTTCATGCAGGTCCTTACCTCTAATCAAGGCCGTGCCACAGCTCAGGCGGTTGGTCTCCATCCCACCGCGGCGATCCGGGTTCCAGCCCAGGTCTTGTCATGTGGGATTTGTGGTGGACAAAGTGGCACTGGGGTAGATTTTCTCCGAGTACTTCGGTTTCCCCTACCAATTCTCATTCCACCAACTCCACAATCATCATAATCTATCATCCGGAGCTTGTACAATAGGCCAATTAGTTACCGACGTACGAAGTGGACACAGTCTGACCCCACCCGAAAAAAAAACTACTTCTAATCTAATCTAACGGAGAAGAAATGGAAGGTAAACGTTCATTGCAATATTCACACTGAGTGTTTTAAGGACGAAGATAGAGCTAATACCAGAAACGCCGTGTGTATTAAACTTCAGTCGGGTAATGGGCAATATCCGGCGCACTTGTAGCGTAATGAATCAACTTCGCTTCATAAACGTTTAGAGGATCGTGAGTAATACAGTCAGGAAGGGGGCGGTGGTGGCCTATTTGAGAGCACTTCTCAAGAATCGTTCATTCCAAAGTTTTGGAGCAAAACTATGGACTCAGAGCTTACCCAGTGTTCCCCTGGAGGCATAGATCCACCATTCTTGACTTCGCTATAGACGGAGGTGGCAGACCCCGGCAGCTTTACCCCCCGGGAAAGGGCCCCCCAATACCCACTAGATAGGCGACCCAGAGCCGGTGTGGACGCTGTGAAGTAGAGAAAAAAAACTCTTGCTCGTTTCGGGAATAGACCCTTGGTCGTCCAGATCATGTTCTGTCGTTATACGAAGAATGGCTTATGTAGAACCTAAATAATAAAAAAGTGATGCACAGATGGTTATGTTATTAAGAGCTGGTAGACTCAGAGAGGGGTTGGGATCCGAGTGTGGTGAGTAATACCAGTGGTGCGGGGATGCAAGAATGCTGTACCCATAATATCAGCAGAGAAGAGAGTTCGATCAGGGTACGACGTTAAGACTTCCCTCAGTATCCACGTTAATTTCATGTGAGGAAAGTGACTTGGTTATGGCACAAGAATCCTTGTAGTGTTTCTGCGGGTTCAAGTCCCGATGAGGTCATTGGATTTTTTTTAAATTGACCTAATCCTTCCAGTCACACTATCACCCTTGAGTCGACTCAGCCTCTAACAGAAATGAGTACCAGGAATTAATTAAATAATTTTCCTGGTGAGTAAAGCGCGGCCGGTGCGTAAGGCTGACAACCTTACCGCCATCTTTAAATCTGTTGTCTAGATAATGTGGGACCCTCAACGTCTCACAACCCTATGGGCTTCACGGCCTGTTACAGGGATAGCTTTACTTTACTCTGTACTTTTATCCCAAAATAACGAAATATGCATAACGACTTATTTCTTTCCCACAGGCGGGATTGAGGTGGAGTTGCCGAGTAAAGGTAATAAAGGTAAAGTTGTCCCTGTGCTTATCTAATTAAGCACTAATCCATGAAAACGTATGGGGGAGTGGATACATTGATCCACATTCTCTTGACCTCGGAACTAGTTGGAGGTGAGTGGTCAAATTGACGCCCCAGCCGCTTTACCCCCGGGGGAAAGAGCCCTAGGTACCCATTGTATAGGAGGTTGGGTGGACCCCAGACCTGGTCTGGATGATATTGAGAATTGGAAATTCTTGACCCTACCGGCACTCGAACTCCGACCTTTCGGTCGTCCAGCTCGTAGCAAGTCGCTATACCGATTATCTCGGTTTATATCGCTGCTTTCAAACACGTGTTATACTGCATGATACCGTGACTGCGGCGTCAAGTGGTACAGGTGACACCACAAAGAAGTACAGAGTTTCCCGCTGAGTCCACCTACTTTCTTCCTCTCAGCCGCCAGATGAGTGAATTCCGCTTGAAGGGTATTGCCATTATACTGAATAAACACGGGGCAGTTTAGCGTAGCGGTAAGTGTATAGACTTGTAGGCCTATTCCGAAGGCTGTCGATTGTAATTTCGTCCGAGTTAACAGTTGTCCTTATTGAGAATTTCTCTTATTTTCTCCACTTTTAGTGTGGTCACAGTATCTTTATTCCTCATGTTCAAGTACATCTAACCATCTCTCTCGTTCAACTGAATTTGAAATACTGTTGTTAAACAAGCTACAAATTGTAAGATTTGAGGCTTTCACGGCGGTGACTATGAAGAAAGCAGTTTTCTGGGATTTGGCACCGTGTNATCAAGAATGCATTAAAATAAATGTGTCACATCATTGTCACGCTCTTATCTTTCTCGACGAATCACGTGTATGTTTAGATAGCTATACATTGTGGCAGCTTCTAACGCAGATACAGGATAGTATTCCAGGAGGTGAGGGGAAAAACACCTGGCTCAAGTACCAGCCACTCGTCTTGATGTGTGGTGTCATTTACAGGAAACTCATTTGTTCGTAATTTGTCTTTTCATGCTATCACATTAGTCCTTGATACAGGGATGAATATCCGAGCCCTTGTTCCTCCTCCATCAACTAGCATTTACCCCCTTTCCTTCAAGAGAATGAGGGAATTTATACTGTCGGACTCAAATACATTATTTATCCGCATATAATAATTTATTTCGTATTGTCGCCCGGGTTCTTACGCTTTATAGCTTGGCGGTTGAGTACCAATGTTATGGAGGAACTCTTTTTTTTTATTTTCGTTGGGTAGGGTGAGACTGAGTCCATTTGGTACTTCGCCCACTAATTGACCTACTGTACCAGCCCGGGATTATAGATGATGAAGGTGGAGTAGCGGTGGAATGAGAATTGGTAGTGGAAACCGAAATACTCGGAGAAAACCTACCCCAGTGTCACATTGTCTGCCTCAAATCCCACATGACCTGTCCTGGGCACGAACCCAGGCCGTCGCGGTGGGAAGCCGGCTACTAACCGCCTGAGCTATGGCATGGCCCTATGGAGGAATATACTGCTTCCATCTTCATGATGCAAGTTAAAGTGAGGGAGCATGTTCTTCCGAAAGGGTGGTATCCCCACCCCTACTAGGACTACATGGCTTCATACTTCAGAAAACTATTTTCCTTTCTCCAGACACGTCTCGAAATTAGCTTGTGTATTAAATTCACGCAGTTTCATACTGACGTGTAAAATAATCAGTGAAAGGTTGGTACTGTCTTCTGTAATGTGATGCCTTGTGTCTGACAGAAGTCCCATTGTGAGGATGTTAAATCTAACATATTCATAGAAAGATTTCCAAACGACATTTTTTTAAATAATTAGACAACTGCTTACTGAGTTTATAGTCTACAGTTTGTGCAACTGATATATAGACATTTATTTTTCTTCAATTTAGCCTTCCGAAATTTGAGTGCGCGAAATGTTCCGGGGGCCATTAAACTTAGCTAAATCCAGGATACTAGTCTCATACAGAAAATCAGACCGATGTCGTGGGTTCAACGGTTGTGGGAAATAGACGACACCTGCGGTCCAGTAATAACTTCAGGTTAATTGCTGGTACAGGTCAGTGCGCAGTGATTGGCATCCCTAGATGCCTGAAGGAATGCATTCAGGCGAGCGGCGGTCGTACTCTGTTATCAGGAAACTGCTGGTTCTGTGCATCCTGGCTACTGATTGTCCCAGCTCTCTCTGTCACAGCTGGACAGTTTTGTGAAGCACAATTTCGTGAACGTGAAAGTAAATATGGATATTGCAGACCGCTCTGTTGTTGCTTCTGTTTTACAGCCTCCAAGGATGGTTTGACATCAATGTCAATATGCAAACATGAACTTTACCCATGTTCGAGCACAACGGTCGCTTTATTTAGCGTCAATAATAACGTACCTATTTCACGACGAAGAATAATTTCATGGTCAGTGTAGTTCTTCTTCAAGCGGTCGATAATTAGTCCGCTTGAGAGTAATTCCATATTATGAAAGCAAGATTTTCATCACTTTCGTCACAAAAGCCCGACACCGAATTCTGTCTTGGGCTTTGTAATTCCAGTTAATTCATTAATTTATTTAAGACCCACAGGCTCTTTCTTTCTCAACAGCGTCCAGACCGGCTCTGGGGCCCACCCAGCCTCCTGTGTAATGGGTACCGGGGGGCTCTTTCCGCAGGAGTAAAGCGACAGGGGCGTGAACCTAACCACTACTCTACATCTAGCACCGAGGTCAAATATTTTGGAGCTATACCTCCACTCCCTATAAGTCTTCATGGCATAGTGCTTAATTGATTAATTAATTAAGCACAACTTGACCTTTAATATCCCTTTTAAAATTATCCCATCTCTGGATAGGTATCGCGTTATCAGTTTTATGCATTTCTCACAAGGGATACAATTAATATTGTCCTAGCTCCATTTAGCATTGTTTTCAGTATCTCATGCCATTTCAAGAACTTGATATTTGCTTGTGCAAATATTCCAGTCTCAATTTGTACATTTTTGCATAGTTGCGTTTAGACATATAATAAAGCAAAGTGGTTTTCCAGCTGCACACCATCCACCAGCTGTGAATAAACAGCGAATCTTTCTATAAGAGAACTAATTTTCGTCCCGTTTTGCTGAACTCAGCTTGACTATTGTTGGAACTTAGCCATTTTACTCCTAATTTCGTTATGTGATAGTGAATTAAGGGAAATTATCTATGTAATTCGAGTTGTAAATCTAAGTAGTTACTATAGGATTCTGACGATGGTGTATAACACACAGAGATATTGGGTTTTTGGACTTTATCCATCGTCCTGGTTTTAAGATAACTAATAAAAACACGATGTTTAGGAAACTAGATCTGTTTCCATCCTCAGGTGAGGGAAAATCACTGGACTGAGGCTAGCTCTTTCTAAGGGACCCAACAGAATAGGTGTTTTTCCTTCACCAGAGGACGGAAACAGATCCAGTTTCCTAAACATCGTGTTTTTCTTAGCTATCTTAAAACCAGGACGATGGATAAAGTCCGAAAACCCAATATCTCTCTAAATCTAAGCGTTGTTATTAATGTAGATCGTTATAGAAATTGCGACATATATAGAATTTGGAAGAGCACTTTCGCTGAGATATTGATTGAAGAATGAATTCAGTGAAGTAATCCATCATGTAGTACCTGATTTTAGTATTCTAATTTCGGGGGGGGGGGAGACGTTCTTTCACATTATTTACAAACGATGCACGACAAATTCGCAATTCCGTACGGAATATCGATTTTTAAATAAATTTATCGTGTATAAATTTATATTCCATGCGTCCTTATAACAACGTATTGGAGGTCACGCAGTGAGAGGAAGAGGCTTATCTGTCCGCATGTTTAGGCGCAGCAGTTCCATTCGTTGGATGAACAACCACGAAGATAAGTGACAGGCCTGGTGCAATAATTCAGTTGTATTTATAGATAAGCCGTCACATTATCTTCTTGTCTAAAGTTCTCGCTTTCTTTGTCTCGTAGTTCTTGTTTCCTTCTCTTTCACTTTTCCCGTTCCGTTTAAATAATTCAGTGGGAAATAAACCTAAAATTATCTAGCGTTAGTGGAATATCTTCTGGTTAAGAAATCGAATGCAGTCTCAATAATCCGAACCAATTAAGGCACTGGTGTGTTTGGAGTATCGAAACATTCCAAATAACAAATTCGATTTTTTTTAATTGGCACTACTGCCCCACTGGGCCTAGGCCTACCTCCATGAACTTCTCCGTTCACTTCGGTTTTTCCAGATCTTACACATTCGGTAGGACTCCTCGGGCGTGTGATCAGCTCGTCGCAAGGCCTCTACCTGTACACAAACACAAAAAAACGCACACACACAAACTAAACATCCATGCCCTGAGTGGGATTCGAAACCACGATCCTGGTTTCCAAGCGAGCGAAGACAGTACATACCTTAGACCGCTCGGCTGCCGTTCACCCACCACTAACCACGCCGAATGTTGCGTAACTTCGGTGATCGGACGAGAACCGGTGTTTTCAACATGGTATGGTCGTTCGAATTTTTTTAGTAAACTTATTTATTAAAAGATGTGTAGGTAAATTTTATATGTAGAAAACAACTGGAAACTGTTGACGTTCGACTATACAAGCGATTCCCAAAATGGGCTGTGCCACTCCGTGGGGGGCGGTGGGATTACCTAAAGGGGCACTGGAGGCAGGCAGCTCGTTCTCTTATTTACGATTGAAGTGACTTTAGACCAGACATTGGGAAACTGGTATCATTTGATGAAGCCCATCCATCGCATTAAGAATTTGCTAAGTGTGGTATCTTATTTTAATGTTATTATCTTCCTTAGTGGGTTGCGCGAAACACTGTTCTGAAAAACGCTTTTTGTAGGGTAGGACAGGGGGGCAGTGTGGATGAGTCTATGGAACCAAGGGGGAGGCTACCCGGAAATGTTAGAGAATCACTGGTGTACACGCAGGGCTGGGGGAAAACAGTTGCTGGTCATATATTCTTCGTCATCTGGAGAGGCAGGTCCATTAATTTACAATATCATATTTCTCAAGAATTACTTTTTACTGCGAAAAAGTAAAATAATTAGATTAAACTTGTAATCTTTGAAGGTTCCGACTTTTTCTTTTTGACGGTACTATAAGTCAGTTTGGATTGCTGAGGTACCTCAGGGCTGCCATATTAATTTACATTTCCAGTGATACGGCATAAACGACCCTGCGTTACAATGCATTGATTGCCTAATTTGTTGACTTCTTATGTAATTTAACAACGCTCTTTCAGTTTGTCGGTCTTACAAAGCGCTGAATGATGAATGTTGGAACGAATAGGAATAAGTAGAGATACAGAGTAAGTTACGGACGTGAGATCCGTACATATAACAGCTAGAACAACTGGCAGGAATTAGTTCGCAAGCTGAACCCTATCGAAGATAGCTCAAATGTACGAGTATGTATGTGTGTGAGTATAAATAGACTCGCGAGCCCAAGTGTGTGTGTGCATTGTTAAACGTTAACATCCATAAAATAGTCTATTTATTTTATTTTCCCTCAATTCAGCAATCATAGAGCAGGCATGTCTTTCCTTGCTCGTAGGAAGGAGCTATCAGGGCTGATCCCAACAAAACGTGCTACGTCCTGAACCCTTGTTATCTCAGACTGCGTTATCATTTACATCTATCCGTCATCTTGCGTTATAGTTCAGGCCCTGGAAAGCGAGAAATTTGTTTCGAGAGGGGGGGATAAAGCCGGTTATCGTAGAAATCATGTGACAGACACGCGATAATGGAGATATGACGTAACATGGCGTGAGGAAATCTGAGACATGTTCTTGAAAAATTTTGTATCCGTAGAATGATGAATAATTTGTGACGTTACGCATAGCATATATAAATTTCATTCTTCTGCACGTGGGGAGGTATGAATTAACATCACTTGCGTTATGATTTGTGGAACATAGACTTAAGGGGCCCATATACGTACGAGTCTGGCTCACTAGTCCGCCTCGGCGAGCTTGACTCGGGAGCCGGGCTCGGATTAATTGCACCACAAACGCATGAGCTGACTCCCAACTTTGCGACCGACACACGGACGAGTTTGACTCATTGGAACCCTGGTCGTCGAGCCCGTAGCCCATCACTGTGTCGGCTGAGCTATCCCGGCTCCTCAGTAAATATACTGCGTCTACTGGCCTGCTGATTATTCTTTATCCAACTTCACAGTTACCTCCATCGTTCATATCAAGTTCCCGGCAGAGATAAGAAGTTTATCTGCTCTTCAGAGCATCCAGACCTGCTATGGGGCCCTCCCAGCCTGCCACTCAATTAGTGCTGGGTCCTCTTCCCCAGGGGGTAAAGCAGCCAGTGCGCCAAGCTCATCACCCGTCTCCATCTAGTGTGAAGGTGAAGAATCTTATACCTACAATCCCCATACGTCTTCGTGGCATGATACTTGACTAATTATCTTCGAAGTTTTTCAAGAACGTCTTATCATGAAATACTGTTCATGCCATAAAAAGGAGGCATAATTACTGTCTGTTAAGTCATATTTGAGTCGGTCACGGTAACCGAGCGGTCTAAGGCATGTACTGTCTTCCCTCGTTTGGAAACCGGGATCGTGGGTTCGAATCCAACTCAGGGCATGGATGTTTGTGTGTGTACGTTTTTCTGTGTTTGTGTACAGGTAGAGGCCTTGCGACGAGCTGATCACCGAAATGAAATGAAACGGAAATGAAACCGAAATGAAATGGAGAAGTTCATGGAGGTAGGCCTAGGGCCAAATGAGGGCTGTAGCGCTAATGAAAAAAAAAAGTCATATTTGAAACATTTCTCTATGTGATAAATATTTTACGAAACACGGTGGGACATTCCTGACTACGGAGTAGTATGATTAGTTCCATTTTGGGTGGTGATGCCGTGTTGTCCGGTGAAAGTCAACCGACGTATCGGAGGAACGTATCGTCTTCCTTTCACCGAGCTGTTTGACGATATATCCCAGAAGGTAGAATTATTTATAGTACGATTATCTTTGCCATAGTAACGAAGGCCCTTTATCTGAAATAAGTAAACATTAAGGCGCCAATGAAGTATGTAAAATTACAGAGAACGCATTGTAAAAATGTGTACTGCATTGGAGTACATGTATCTGCTCTTTTTCGTTGAGTTGACGGTCGGTAAGCTGTACACGTGTTGTCTTGACAGAAAGACATACTTACATTTTTCACACGGCTCTAGTATTACTGTAAAATGCAAGCATTTGACGAACTGCAGTGTATTGTAAACTATTTACCTAACGGGAAGATTGTAATTCTATCAGTGTTTATCTGTGTTAAACATGTACGGACAGATAATTCTATTCATCTGCAAGGTCACATTCTACTACAGATAATATTGGGGCACTACAGCCCCAGTGGGCCTAGGCCTACCTCCATGAACTTCTCCGTTCCCTTCGGTGTTTCTAGATCTTACACATTCGGTAGGACTCCTTGGGCCGGTGATCAGCTCGTCGCAAGGGCTCTACCTGTAAACAAGCACAGAAAAACGCACACATACAAACTAAACATCCATGCCCTGAGTGCGATTCGAATTCACGATCCCGGTTTCCAAGCGAGCGAAGACAGTACGTGTAATATTGGGACCATTGAACGGATTAATTGCTGGATACTCATTCACTGTCCTGAAATACTTACTGCGCTGGCGAGGCTCACCAGCAATTGTAAACGACAGACCCATCTTCTCGTCAGAGAGGATGTTACATGACGACTATAACCGCAAGTGTTCAGTTGGAAAATAAAAATTGATAGGTTCCCACTTTTCTAAAATCTGTTAAAGTGGAATTATTTAACAATATAGCGCCCCAAATTCGAATAACAGCAAACTGAAGACACTGACCAATACTGATGACATGGGCAAGGTAAGATGGTTCCGAACGTCAAGTAAAAATAGAATTCCCTTCCAAGTATGGAGGGATGTACACGTATTTGTATTATAGACTCCTGCGCTAGAGAGAGGTGAGTTGTCACGGCGAGATCCCTCGGTATTCTTTGGGCGAGAGGCTGGGCAGACCTCAGAGTAGGTCTGGACTTCGTGGCAAAGAGATATATACTTTCTCTTGGGGAAATGAACTTAATTCATCCAGCCCGTATTCAAGTCACCGCAAGTAACATAGACAACCCACGGTATCTCTAACAGCAGGAAGTGACTGTTCATGTGTAACGACTTTTGGAATTAAAGTGAGTTCTGTGAAGAACTAATTTGTGCTGCGATAATTTCATGTGAAACAAAATTTGGGAACCGGGATTGCTCGGTCGCTATGGCGAGGAGTTCGGGTTCGATTCCCGGTAGGGGAAATATATTTCTCTCTTCTCCATAATGCCCAGGCCGTACCTATGGTCCACTCAGCTTCCTATATAATGGATATCGGGGGCTTTTTCCCCGGGGGCAAAGTGGCTGGGGAGTGAAGGTGGCCACTCGTCTCCATGTATTGCCAAGGCTAGGAATTGTGGAACCATACCTCCACTCCTCATACGTCTTTACGGCGTGGTGCTTAATTAATAAGGCTCAAGGATAAATTTACCTTGACACTTACAATTCAGATACAGCTAGCGCATTTGCTTAAACTCTTCATTGGTGTTATCGATGTTAAATAATGTTAATAACAGTTCTTGAACCCTTCCTACGTGTTTTGTCCTCAGAGCTGTAGTTAAGAGCCACTTCAGTTTACTTTTATTTTCGTTGAATGGGATTGTTGTAGATGCATGTGGTACTGAAGTCTACGGTGTGCTTTCCTGTCAAGAAGAACGTGTTTTCGTGATGTAGTGTATTTGAGTAAAATTAGAATATACAAAACTATAATTTTTCCTGTGGTTCTGTATGCGTGTGAAACTTGGTCTCTGACATTAAGGGAGGAACATAGACTGAGGGTGTTTGAGAACAGGGTGTTGAGGAGAATATTTGGACGGAAGAGAGATGAAATGACAGGAGGTTGGAGAAAACTGCATAATGAGGAGCTTCATAACTTGTACTCTTCTCCCGGTATAATTAGAATGATCAAGTCAAGGAGGATGAGGTGGGCAGGGTATGTAACACGAAAGGGGGAGACGAGGAATGCGTATAGGATATTTGTGGGAAAGCCAGAAGGAAAGAGAACCACTGGGAAGACCAAGGCGCAGGTGGGCAATATTAAAATGGATCTTACAGAGATAGGATGGGATGGTATTGGATTGATCTGGATCAGGGTAGGGACCAGTGGATGGCTCTTGTGAACACGGTAATGAACCTTAGGGTTCCATAAAATGCTGGTAAATTCTTGAGTAGCTGCAGAATTGGCGGCTCGTACAGAAGGGCTCAGCTCCAAGAGTAAGTAAGTAAGTAAATAAGTAAGTAAGTGTATTTTAGTAGAACTTGGTTTAAGTGTGCTGCTTCTGCATATTACGTCGTTAGTTGTGAATTTTCCAAAATTCGTATCATTCGACGTATACTATACCACGTCGCGGAAGTTATCTGAATTTAAAATAAAAATTGAAATAATATCCGGGTTAGCTTACTCGGTATAGCGACTGGTTACGGGCTGAGGGGTCGGAGTTCGAGTCCCGGTAGGATCAAGAATTTTCTCCACATCGTGCAGACCGGCTCTGAGGCCCACCCAAACTCCTATCCAATGGGTACCGGGGGCTCTTTCCCCGGGGGTAAAGTTGCCGGGGCGTAAAGCTGACCACTGACCTCCATCTAGTGCTGAGGTCACGTAAATGTGAATCTGAAGCCTTCATGGCGTAGTGCTTAATTAGTTAAGCACAGGGACAACTTTGCTTTTTATTATTATCATCATCATCATCGGCATCATTACCATCATCATGATTATTATCCAGCTGGTTCTTGTAATCGCTTCTAAAAGCACGAATTTTCGATTTGCACTTCTCGGAACCATTAATCTACCTATCAGGATGTCAATGCGAGACGATGTGAAAAGGAGACAGTATTTGTTTGGAGTGAAAGTTCCAGTCTCACAGTCCTGGCCGAGCAGTCCGCCACTGCTGTGTGCAGACATTTTTATGTAACATGAAAAGGAAAGTACAACAATGGAAAGTGTCTCAAATTATGTGCATCTCTTTCCTTTCCCCTCGCTTGTCCATCTTTCTCTTTTTGTTTTAGATAAGAATGCCGAGCCCTCTCTCTCTCACCTGCCACAGCACTTCAGTACACATCTCAACTGTTCATTGGCAGTAATGCCTTTACTGCTTAAGCTGATGGATAGGCTTATTGGGTCATAGGAATCCCTACATAAGAAACTGCGTTTTAGATACGGGCCTGCACACTTAGGGAAATAATCAGTTACATATCTTTTGTGTGATAATTTGTCTACAGGTAGAGGCCTTGCGACGAGCTTATCACCCGCCCAAGGAGTCCTATCGAATGTGTAAGATCTAGAAAAACCGAAGTGAACGGAGAAGTTCATGGAGGTAGGCCTAGGCCCACTGGGGCTGTAGTGCCAAGGGGGGGAAAATGTACTGCACAGTCGCTGTCTGAATGTAAATATTAGGATAACTTATCGTTGATTGTACTAAAATGTATTCAGATTTGATAGCGTATATAAATTTGCCTCATTATTAATCGGTTAATTTATATTGGCTGAAAACTTTAACCGATCATCTGGTTTTCAAAGACGTTCGTACACTAATTAGCTCTTTGTATGATGACTTTTATTTAAAGAATCAATCTGTTTCTTATTTTTATTGCCACAGACAGTTTAAACATTCCGTTAGCAGCTTCTTCACAAGACTTTCGAAATAATAAATAAATCCCGACAAGGAGTGATTGTGTTCTAAGCGATATAATTCGTGCGTAACATGAGAAGTGCTAATATTAAACTCTCAGAAAACAAGATACTAATGAGGAAGGATGACGTCAACACGACTGCACGCGTGTGGGAAGAATGTTTTTTAAACCTTAGTCGCAGAGACCGAATCCTAGGTAGAATAGTGTTGAAGTGCTCAACAAAACTGTGAACTGGATTTCTCTGGGTTAGGGTACAGTTCAGTGGTGGGCGTCTCTGAACGCTGTTCTTTTTTCCTTCTTTCTTTTTATTTATGGTTTATTAAGTAGATCAGACTATGTACGACAGGATGGTAAGTGAATAACGAATTGGAAGTGAGATGGGAGAAAGTGATTAGTAGCCTAAGTTGTGGTACGATTCCAAACTTTTTCCTGGAACAGCGGGGAAACAAAACACGAAGGAGACCCATCTCTTGGCTGAGACTTAAACCTTGGACCTTCCGAGTACAAAACAAGAAGGGGCTAACAACACGAGTTTGAACTTCTTGTTTGGTATCAATGAGATATGTACCTGCAGACATCACCGGAGGAAACTTAGGCACTTGGACTGCCCTTGTGCCGTAGAGAAAGTGTTCCTTAACGGGCTACACTTTCGGCTGTCATTTGTTGCAGTTGTAGCCCACACTTTGACCTCAATACTTGCTCTCTGTGTGTCGATATGTCTTGTCTGTTTCTGTCTGTAATGTCAAATTGCAAAACATCCAGAATTAACACCTTCTGCATTTAGATCTGAAAAAAAAATTGTTTTATGCATTTCATAACAAAATTTACAGAATCATATCATTGTGACTAACTTCATGGAGCTGCCGGTTGTGCAGCTGCTCGAGAACTTCCCAGAATTTTATGGAAGCCAAAGGTTCATTACCGTGTTCACAAGGGTCCTCCATCGGTCCTTATCCGGAGCCAGAGAAATCCAATCCATATCATTCCATCCTATCTCTCTAAGATACGTTTAAATATTATCCATCCACTTACATCTTAGTCTTCTTAGTGGTCTATATCATATCGTTATATCTTAATTTGATAACTGTTTGAAGTCTGAATTAATCTCAACAAACGCTTCAAATTATGTTCCTGCCTCACAGAAAGCACTGTGTGCCCATTTAGAGACAGGAGATTGGCTAACGCTCTTCAGGAAAATGGTCACTGTTTGTTCTGAGAAATAAATGTAACCAATCAATAGGCCCACACTCTGCGCTTGATCGTTTTTTATGTTAAAGCAGGTGATACGTAGGCCTCTAGTAATTATTGCGCTTTAAATAGTATAATCCGTAAATGATTAATGTTTCATTAATTAAAAATATGAATGAGTTACTAATTCTCGTATATAACAATGTTTTATGTCACTTATAGGAAGCAATCACCGTTCATATTTCACTTGCTCTTCGTGGATTAGGCATCTTAATGGCTCTACCTGCCCTCAAATAATCCTTCCATCGTCTTCTTGGTCTTCCACTTGCTCTTTTGCCCTGTTGTTCTTTAATTCCATATAACCTTTGATCACATATCCTGCTCGTTCTGTATATAGTGTCCAGCTGTCGCTTAAGTGTTTTGGGAAGCTGTGTTTCCTGATTACCGTCCGGATTAAAGAAACGAAAGTAGAGATATTGAAATTTGTTGACAGAAACTTTATGAGTTAAACTCAATTTCAGCTTCCTCTGTCTTCAGTACGCGTAATACAGCCTCCTAAATATCCCGAGAGACTTTCTGGACATTCTATAAATTGTCCTTCGATTTCTACCGGCACGTGGTAATATCTTCAACTATAAATTATGACCTTAACTTTCTCCCATATGCCACTCTTTCTTGTGTTTATTAACCGTTTGAGCCCTATATTCAGCAAAGGAATTAATATTCTCTTTAACTCCCTCTTCTCTTCGTCCTTTGTCTCTGCAACACCACCCCCATGTCTCAGAAGCTTACCTCACAGCATGCTTAACTAATAAGTCATGCAATTATTGTGTTTTTGGACATTATCCATCGTCATGTTTTTTATCTAAAACACGGCATTTTGGAGACTGGATTCTGTCTACGTTTTCAGGTAAAAACGTACTCAGTTGGGCCAAATCGATAGAGCTAGTTCCTATCTCCGGAGACAGGGACTAGTTCTATCGATTGGGCCCAACATTGTGTTTCAAATAAAAAACAGGACTATGGATAATGTTCAGAAACCCAATATACCATCGTCACAAACTGTAAGATCTTAATAGATCGTGGACTTTCAGATACAAGCTTGCGGGCGTTACTGTTAATTACTGCTTAAACTTCATCTGGAGTGTGTGTGAATAAGTAAAAAGTAAAGCTATCCCTGTAACAGGCTGTAAAGGCCCATAGGGTTGTCAGACGTTGAGGGTCCCACATTATCTAGACAATCAGCTCAAAGATGGCTCAAAGCCTTACGCGCCGGCCGCGCTTTACACCCCAGGAAAATTATTTAATTAATTCCTGGTACTCATTTCTGTTAGAGGCTGAGTGAACCCCAGGGCCATAGTGGATCTGGAAGGATTAGGTCAATTGAAAAAATTCCAATGACCTCATCGGGACTTGAACCCCCGACCTTCCGGCTTGTAGCTGTCTTAATCGCAAACATGTGCAGTGCAACAATCGAACAGTTACAACGCATAACACGTGGAAGCACAAGGAAATGTGCTTCAGGATGCGTTAATGTCAAGGTCGTGGTAGTCCCGTAAGTGTCGCGAGTTGCGTCACGAAGGCGACCAGAGAAAGTGTGAACGCAGCACTCGGAAGTGACGTGTGCCGAGAGAGAGAGAGAGTGCAGCAAGGAAAGTGAAACGAAGCTAGAATATCAAAAACAGGACGAGTGACGTATTTTTAGTGACTCTACAGAGTTCAGTATAAAGATACGAAATAGATTCTTCGAAAATGTGGTTAAGTTAAAGTAACTGCAGGTGGCAATAATAGAGTCGACTCCTTCTTGAGAAGCGAACAGCCTCTCAGTTACTCAAAGAGTTTCCCAACATTTACTGGAGCCCTAAAGCTCATTACCGTGTTCACAAGAGCCTGCCACTGGTTCTTACTCTAAACCAAATGAATCCAGCCCGCACCACTCCATCCTATTTTTCTCAGATTCATTTTAATACCGTATTTACGCATGTATAGGCCGCAGCACAATTTTCAGACAGAAATTATAGAAAAAATAATTTTCTTGGAATATTATTTCAGGAGTATTACACCCTGTATTACTAATTATGAATATAATTTTTTTTAAATGAAGTTTGATTTCGAATATTTCGAATATAAGCCGCACCCCAGTTTTCCTCTTGAATTTTTGGCAAAAAATGTGCGGCCTATACATGCGTAAATACGGTAATATACTCCCACCTCCCACGTTTAGGTCCTCCTTTGCGAATTGCAGTAAAAAATGAAAATTATATTCAAGGCGAAATTAAGAGCTGGTTACATCTGAGCCATGCTTCAGAAAATTCTGATTTCCCATTTTCTGTATCAAATTCCGAAGATTAGAGTATACGTAATTCTAATTTTACCTGTTATTTTGTATGGGTAAGAAACTTATCCATCACACTGCTAATGATTGAATTCTGTCGTTTCATGGACAACAAAGGGACAAGGGGGATGTTGAGAAGGCCATATATATTCGCTGATTGCAACATATTGTGACGCACTGATCCATTGCTAGGCAACGACTCGGTGAACAAGCCCGAAACAAATACGCAACCAACAATAGAGCAGACCCATTGCTAGGCCCGCAATACACTCACGCAACAATAGAACAGGTGTTGCAAGAGGTGATGTCTGTGTGGGTTCAGTAAGCACGTTCCAGCGAACACGCAACAATAGAACACATCCAGTGCTAGGCAACGAATATGTTTTCTGTGCTGTGGTCCGATTCGAGACTATATAACGAAAAGCCAACAATACTCGTAATTGACAGTTCAGTTGGAAGTCAGAATAGTTCCAGTGGAGTGTCCAGCCGGAAGAAGGTGGCAAGTATGCCAGATAGTGATTTGTGAACTGTTGTAACCAGTTGTGGAAAGGTCTAATAAATTCAATCATCAAATCCGAAACCCGTCTTATTAGTCAAGCAAAACCCGGATACGTGACAGTATGTTGTTCCTTACGCAGTTCATTTCAGTATTTCAATTGGAAGGGTTACGTAGTATCAACTAACATAGGAACATCATGAATAATCTGCACTTTAAATTAAGTGATGCCTATTTTAAAACATTCTCTTGCCATTCGACTGGAAAGACTAGGGGAAAATCATAAGAAATCCCCAATCAGAAAGAACGCAGATGTAGACTGAGAACAAATTGCTGAGGATAATATCTGAACCTGAGTACGAACGAAACTGTTCGAAACACCATCAGTCACGTCTGGCACAGAGCAATGCGAAGAATTATATGAGGCTGTCGACGGTGGGCGAACAAGACAAGACGCGTCAGAAACACGACTTGTCCTGACTGGTGCCGCGTGGCCGTGCCTGTACCTGGTCCAGTCCAGACTGAAACATCACACAGTGAAGGTGGTGGTGTGAGATGCGGGAAAATCAATTTCACTTGTGGAGGAGAGGCAGGTGTTTTATGATTTTTCAGTGAAAGAGCACAGCGATGGAGGAAGTCTGACGGAGGAAATAATCATGCAGTACATAAAAAGACACGGAGAAGTTCATGGAGGTAGGCCTAGTCTCACTGGGGCTGTAGTGCCAAGGAAAAAATAAAGACATGTTGAGGAGCTTCATAATCTGTTCCCTTCCCCAAATGCAATTAGGACGATTAAATGTACGATGATGAGATTAGCAGGACGTGAAGCACGTATGAGGAGATAAATGCATCCAAAATTTTAACGAAGAAACTTTAAGGAGAGAAACAACTCTGGAGAATTAGGATAGATGGGAGGATAATATTAAAATTGAATTAAAGAAATATTGTCGATTCAGCTGGCTTAAAGCAGAGTGTAATGACGAACTTATTAGTCATTATTAGGCGTCGTCACATTAACAAATGTTTTTACTGGCACTGAACGTTGCCCTTCCATCCTCAAAGCCGTCAGCTTTCGTGTTTCTACTCGGAACGGACGCAACTTCACTAAGTTCTGTTGCTCCTTCAGCTAGAGGCTGTTTGTAAATGTGCAGGTATTTTAATAACTCATACCTGAGTGTGAAAGGCCGTAGCCGATCCATTTTCTCTGGTATTTGTTTTTTGTTTTTTATTTTATCCTGTGTCGTTTCATTGCTGTTTGTATTCGTGCTGACTGTAACTGGCCATTGGCTGTTGACCTCAGCATGTAAATAAATAAATGAAGAATTAAATTGAATTGCTGATTATAACGTTCAGTAATCTAACAGTTTTAGTAGTATCATACAAAATAAAAAAATATATATACACAGTTTCGTGACAATCCATTTTAATTTGCTGCAACATTTTTACTCTAATGAATCTAGACTTGGGTACGGAAAATCAACCAATATATCTACATACTTCAGTTATACTTTTTTCGCTTAGTGGGGGGTGGAGTCCAACTGGGTCCACTCGGCACGGCGGCCACTGATTGGCCTATTGTAGCCTGCCCCGGGTGATTATGATCATGGAGAATTTGGTGGAATAAGATTGGCAGGGAAAACCGAAGTACTCGGAGAGAACCCGCCCCAGCGCCACTTTGTCCACCACAAATCCCACATGACCAGACCCGGGATCGTACGCGGGCCTCCGCGGTGGGAAGCGAGCGACTAACCGCTTGAGCTATGACGCGGCCCATTACATATCGTAAATAACATAACTGAGGTAGTGATGTACCTAAGTACAGCCCCGTTAAGAAGTGTGGGAAGGATGAAGACAGGTCCACGCATCCTGAACATTGGCGCTAGATGGAGGGAGGCTTCATACTCATGCAGTTTACCTCCGGGATGGAAGCTCCAGTTACCCATTATGTAGTAAGCTGAGTGGACTCCACATCCGGGCTGGACGCTGTGTCTGAGACTAGAAACCCTTGCGTCTGTCGGAAGTCGAACCCCGGTCACCAAGCCCATACTCATTTTTCTATCTGTTTCTCTCTCTTAATTTATACAGAGTCAGCAGGACTCCTTGGGCGAGTGATCAGCCCGTCGCAAGGCAGCTACCTAAACGCAGGACAACACAAACACAGAATAAACGCACACAGACATCCATGTCTCGAGTGGGATTCGAACCCACGGTCCCAGTGTTCAAGCGGGCGAAAACGGCTCATTCCTTAGACCGCGCGGCCACTCTGATCGGCATGAGCCAGTTTTCTACAAAAGTAATTTAGAAGTGTACGTAGTTTACGTTCACTCGTTGGGACCCAGTACGTGTATTTTTTAACCTGCGTGTGAGAGAATTCGCATCTTGGAATAAGTAGGTTCTAGAACGTAAGAACTGAATTACTTACGACTTACATCCCCCAGCAGAAGCGCTACTCGATCCAATCTGTAGTGCATACAGGTTACTAGAAGACGAATGAGGTAAACAGGCAGTAAAAATGTTTAATGGAGTGTTCAACAGGACTGCCACTGCAACAGCCTGCAGTATCTTGGATTAGACCTGCTCACATTTCTGAAGGAAAGAATGCGCGCTTATGAAATCACCTGGCTCGGTGGGTGTGTCTTTCTGGGTCTGCACCTTTCAGTCTTTGAACCAAGTGATTTATTTCCGCCAGAATATTGTATATGTGTGTCTGGATTAACTTTGACCTGGGGTCGTCGTGAAAGAGTGACGTAGATTATTGTGTCATCATTAGGAAGTTGCTAGATCCTGTTTTCAACACACGATGGAAACCAAATCGCTATACTGAGGGATCATTCAACACAGAGCCCCCCCCCGTAATGTTGCCTATTCAAGGTGTGATGTACATAACCTCAGAAATGTTTTAGGCGAAGTATTATTTGTTTTATTGTTCTTAGTGGGGTGAGACTGAGTCAACTTGTACTGCGGCTGCTGTTTGACCTATTATATCAGCCCCAGGTAATAGATGATGGTGATTGTGCAGCAATGGGTGGAATTAGGATTGGCAGGGGAAACTGAAGTACTCGGAGGTAACTTGCCCCAGTGCCACTTTGTCCACCACAAATGCCACTTGACCAGACCCGGGCTCGAACCCGGGCCGCCGCCTGAGCTATGGCACGGCCTTAGATAAAGTAGGTTCTGCGATCGGAGGCCAAACCAAATTCATACTTCATACTTGTCTACATACATTAAATTAAAAATTGAGGACACATGAACTTGCAAGGTTGAAGCGACTCCGGATGCAGTTAGTAAGGGAACATGAAAACATGTGGTGTGTAATAGATCTCCGGAAAATGGATAACTTTTGTTAAAGCAGGTTCCGTAGATAGTAAAACACTAACGTGGCTATCGTACGAATCTTTTTGTTTATCCTTTAATTTGACGTGTATAACTATTGCGCTTTCGGAACACAGTGTTATGTGGGATTTTGTGTGAAGATAGATTATAAATATTCCTACAAATTATAAGAGTATACGAATAATTTTTCTGAGTTAACAGTCAGAGAATTGGCAACGGTGCGAAACGTTGAGCCTATGTCCCACTGGTTTAATATCAGAAATTTAATTAAGTAGGCCTACTTCCAAAAACAAAATAACACTACCATCACAACAACTACTACTATTACTACTAAAATAATAATAATATCATATTTACAAATCCAAGCAATGAAAATTTCTGAAGAGTTCTGTCTTATGGGATATAACGCCGTGTACTTCGCTGCAAGCCAGCAATCCAACTGCTTGTTTCTTGCTTCGCTTATTCTTCGACCCTGAAGATGGAGGTGACATGTTCCTCCGGAGCATCAAATAGACTTTCAACGGAGTACACGGCGTTATATCCCAGAAGACAGAACTATTCATAACCACCGCTGTTAGGAACTTTTTTAGGGAGGGGTGGAATCCAACTGGGTCCACTCGGCACGGCGGCCACTGATTGGCCTATTATAGCCTGCTCCGGGTGATTATGGTGATGGAGAATTTGGTGGAATGAAGATTGGCAAGTGAAACCGAAGTACTTGGAGAAAACCCGCCCCAGCGCCACTTTATCCACCACAAATCCCAGTTGACCAGACCCGGGAAGCCAGCGACTAACCGCTTGAGCTATGGCGCGGCCTAGACTGTAACATTGCATTTTTCTTTTTCCTTGGCACTACGGCCGCCGTGGGCCTAGGCCTACCTCCATGAACTTCTCTGTTCACTTCGGTTTTTCTGGATCTTACACATTCGGTAGGACTCCTTGGGCGGGTGATCAGCTCGTCGCAAGGCCTCTACCTGTAGACAAACACAGAAAAACGCACACACACACAAACTAAACATCCATGCCCTGAGTAGGATTCGAACCCACGATCCCGGTTTCCAAGCGAGCGAAGACAGTACATGCCTTAGACCGCTCGGCTAGTAACATTGCATTGCATAACACTAACAGCACAAAGTAGATGGAACATGAAAGGAGACTTTGTTAATTCTAATGATGCTGATGACGAAGTTACAAATTAACTCAGTCATCAATAAAGTAAAGTAATGAAATGAAAATAAGACATTTCCATTTTACTGCCCGAGCCACGTCCTTTATTTGGAAACCATTGTACTGTGGCGTTTCAGTGTATGTGTAGTTTGTATCCTGAAACATCCTACATTTAAGGTATGTTGCTGATAGGATACCTCTTTCCTAGTTAAGCTTGCGGGTTGGAATATACATACCAGCAACCATTCCTACAAGAAAACAGAAGAACTACAATCTCCAGTTAGACAAAGGGCAGGAAGAAAAGAGACATCCCGTTAGGTAGTAGGTAAACGTGAAGTTGTCGCCCTGTCAGAGCTCGCAGGAGGCGTACGTACAGAAACTGTACATATCCTCAAGTCTCGGCACTGAGAGGATATACTACTCAGCTTTAAGTTCCGATCGCTTTTATCTCAGGTCGCAGCAGCTTCTGTACACATGGAACGAGACTTTGACAGCTCCCATATTCTACTGCTGGTGCTTAACGTCATGGGTACGCGTGTTTATCATAACTCTTTATGTTTTGGATGTGTTTCTTACCCAGTAGCGACTAAGCTATCGGCTGGACGACGATTCCTTCATTTAGCATTCATTGCTACGGCGTCATAAGGAGCATTTAAATAAGTTTATAAATTAATCTGTATCGTCTTCGTTCGCTTGGAAGTCGGGATCGTGGGTTCGAATCCCATACACGGCATGGATGTTCGGTATGTGCATGTGTTTATTCTCTGTTTGTGTTGTCCTGAGTTTAGGTAGAGGCCTTGCGACGGGCTGATCACTCGTCCAAGGAGTCCTACCGTCTGTAAAATAATCAAAATGAAAAAACAACCTCGACACCTTAAGGTATAAGTCTAACGGATTAAGTAAGTAAGTATATGTTAATCTTAAAGACTCGGAGACATGACTTTAAAGGCAGGTATGAAGGTAAAACTAATGTTATTCCTCAGCGTAATTAATTGAGCATCACCCCGTGAGGACGTATGGGGGAGTGGAAGTGTAGCTCCACCATTCTTAACTTCGGCGCTAAATGGAGATCAGTAGTCAGCTTCACTTCCCTGCCACTTTGCCTCCAGGGAAACAACTCCAGGTACCCACTGTACAGGAGGCTGGGTGAGCCCTACAGTCTGGACCTCATGGAGGACAGAAAAATATCTTGCTCCTACCGGGAATAGAACCGCGACTACTCGGTCGTCTAGCCCGTAGCTCAGTCTCCCGGCCCCCTTTAAAGGCACATGTAGACGAAGAAATTATATCTACAGTATAGACTTTGAGTAACGTTGTGTAGTTTATTTTGTGGCTTAAAGAACTGCTGGTAGGAAGTCTGATGTCCACATTTATGGATTGTGTTGCACGAAAAATAATGCAGCCAACTTGATTTTCTGCTCACCAAGTCCTTCCAAATCCAGAGATCTGTATAATTTTTCAAATTTATTTATTCTTAAGGTCTGTCCACGCATATGTGGATGGAGAGGTCAGGTGCCAGGAAGGATGATCTATAGACCAAAAATCGAAATCTGAAATCCCCGAACGTAGAGTACGAACCACCAAATGGTAATTTATGATTAAAATAATGGCACAGATAGTGTTACAGTACACTGACATGTAAGTTGTGTTTGAACCTGTTCAGTACCCACGCATTTATGTCTTCTGCAGCAGAATTGTTCGCAGAATCTGACTTTTCTGATGATTTCTAGGTTAACACCTAAACGTAAACTGATCTGGGTTAACATAATGTGCCCTAACCTAGTCTGTTAATGAATTCGAATTTGACCTAAAAAAATATTACCGGTAAATCATTTAAAAACGCGAAAAAAAATACTATAATTGTGTTAAGATAAAGAAGGAATCATTCATACATCAGTACGCGGTAGCCATATTGTAAAGAGTTCACTCCACAAAGGAACCAGGATAGCGCAGTCGGTATACCGCTTGGCTACAGGCTGGACGGCCGAAGGGTCAGAGTTCGAGTCTCGGTAGGGACAAGATTTTTCTCTTCTCCACTAGTCCAGACCGGTACTGGTGCCCATCCAGCCTCCTATCCAATGGATGTCCGAGGCTCTTTCCCCCGGGGTAAAACGGTTATGGCCCAACTAGTGCTGAGGTCAAGAACACGTGGATCTATACATCTACTCCCCCACACGCCTTCATGGCGTAGGGCATAATTAAACACAGTGACTAGGAATGCTATGGGATGAGTGGCACACAGAAAGATTTGTGAGACGTTCAGCAAGAAGTGCCTCCTTTTAAATGTACCCCAACGTTTTTACCTAGATCCCATGCACAGATTTTGTCGTATGTTAATAATAGGTCATCTGTTTAGCCAAAAATAACATTGTACAGTTGTCCTCTAAGTCATTATACATGCAGAATATTGATCATACAACACAATAAAAATGTGAAGTCAAGCGTCTGCCAGACAATGTGTGTTTGTTCTCATGAATGCCCGCTGCTGGAGTGCAGGCCCGGAAAGACGACCGACCTCTTTCATTAACACCGTAGAGTGACAGTTTCATATACCGTTATCGAGAGGGGATTTTCTCAAAAATAAAATATCATTAATTTTAAAGTGTATACTGTCAAGACGGGGGCAGGCAGTAGCGTAGTCGGTTGAGGCACTATGCTACAAGCCGGAAGGTCGCGGGGTCGAATCCCGATGAGGTGAATTTTTTTCAACTGACCTAATCCTTCCAGCCGCACTATGGCCCTGGGGTCGACTCAGCCTCTAACAGAAATGAGTACCAGGAATATCCTTGGTGGTAAAGGGCGGCCGGCGCATAGGGCTGACAAACTTACCGCCATCTGTGAGCCGATTGTCTTGAAAATGTGGGAACCTCAACATCTCACAACCCTATGGGCCTCCACGGCCTGTTACAGGGATACGTTTACTTTTATTTACTTACTTACTTATACTGTCAATACATGTTTAAACGTATGATTTAAGTACCAGTTGAATATGGAACCGACTTAGCTAAGTCGGTATAGTGACTAGGGTATAAACTGGACGACCGGAGTTCTATTCCCGGCAGGGGCGAGAGGTTTTTTTTTCTGTTTTCCACATCGTTGAGCCGCCTCCAGGACCCACCCAGCCTCCTGTCCACTGGTTACCGGGGCTTTCCCCGGGGGTACAGCAGCCAGGGCGTGAAGCTGACCACTCACATCCATCAAGTGATCAACAATGGTGATGCTATACCTCCATTCCCCCACACGTCTTCGTCGTATGATAATTAATTAATTAAGGACATGGATAACTGTACCTTAATCTTACCATTCGAATGTTAAGATTGCGACTTAATCCGAACATGTAAATTTTGTACGAAAAGTGTTTTCATTATCCATTTCTCTAATCGTAATAATGCCACGTGTAGAGGGGTACGCGTGACGAAAATACAAGGTCTAGATCGCTGAATGTATTTATTGGTGTTCTCTTACAGTCACACACATGAACTGACGTCTTCAGTACTTCAACTATTGGATGCTCTGTGGTTCAAGTCTGTACGAAGCCAAGTCCAATTCCGCAGTAGTCTCCCGTTCTCTCTGCTGGTCAGAGTCAATGTCAAATTTATGTTACGACAGACTATCAGTCAACCAGCCTCTCTTGGAATAAGGCACCCATCTGGGGCTCACGACTAGATTTTTAATACTGTCAGACAATTACAGGTTTGTTAATTTGGGCGCTCTCTCTGACGAGAGGACTGGTCTGTTGTTTACAACTGCTGCTGGCCCTCGCTAGCGCAGTCGTTTTCGGGGCCGAGTCACGTTAGATTCGCGACCGTATTTTACTGTCTCAGATTCGAGACTTCCTTCTTTGTCGCCTCCTATGACTCGTAGGTCTACGGTGGAGGTATTCGACACCGCCTCCACACGGGATTTTCTATGCCTGCCAAATTGCTCTCTATTTTCTACCTCTCGGCGGCTGGAATAGTAGACACCTCTTGAAGAGTTCCCTATTTCATATCTGCGGTAACTGTCTGCCTAAGCACGTGTTACCGCGGAAACACCTCCGGTTCCTCTGTAACCCACATGCCTAGTCGAGTGTTTTCACGTAAGTGCATGTATAATAATCCCATAGTAACCCGTTGTCATGGAAACGGAGTTCATGGAGGTAGGCCTAGGCCCACTGGGGCTGTAGTGCCAAGGAGAAAAAACCGTTGTCATGGGAACGTGGTTTGTTAACACTCGTTGCCTAGAAATTAACTTCCTACCTGACTCCACTATTCCTGCCTTCAGGCGTCATGTCACAATAAGACACCCGCACGATTTATTGTGGTTAATCCTTAGTGTGTTAAAATGGCAGAAGGTAGGTGTGAGTTAACGATGTAGTTGCACTGCTATTATTGAGCGTAGCAGAAGGAAATACTGAAGTTGAGAAACGCTTTAATCTCTGACGGCGACCGAATGGAATGAAGTCTTCATGGTCGATCAACCGTATCAGTATTGGGCACATTTCCAAAGTGTCACTGCTTCCCTCTTCATCTTCCTAAACGTAGCAAATCCATTCCATATTGACACAAAGATTATCCCGAAAAATACGTCAGGTTGTTCGGAAACAGGCTGCCGAGGGAAGTGTTCGGACGCAAGAGGGAAGAAGGAGCCCAAACAGGATTATGGATACAATTATATATACATATAATGAGAAGCTTCGTAGCGTGAACCACATATTATCGGGAAGATGAAGTCAGGGAGGGTGAGTGTATCACGCATGATACAGATGGGAGATGCGTACAGAATTTTCATTCTAAAGCTTGTGAGGAAGGCGTCACAATAAAACCTAGATACCAATACAATAATATTAAAATATATTATAATTAAATATAGTGGAGGATATGTACTGGGTTCATCTAACTGAGGACAGGGACCAGTGGCGACCTATTGTGAATGCCGTAATTATTCTTTAGGTTCCATAACATGAGTGGAATTTCTTAACCTGTTGTGCGACAGCGTCGTATAGGTTAGTTTACGCATGCGTGATCATGGGAGGTATTGTTACGTTGTCTCGGTAGCAAGAAGCGCCTTGCAAACGAAACTACCATCTCATCATCTAGCATGGCTTAAGAACCTGTTCCGAACGAGCACTCGATGTTGCAGCGAAGTTTCCAATCAGGCGGGTGGATGACCTTGACGCCACTAAACGTGTGCCAAGACTTGTTAAATTTGCCTTGTCTTGTGTCTGCCTACCTGTCTACCAGCTGCGCCCGGTCCTGCCAAGTAGACTGCTGCTGGTTTCTGGATTCCCCTCGGTACGCCAAACCATGTTGGAGTGCAGTAAATAACTGCATGTCTGCTTAAACCGACCGCAGGAGAGCGTTCATCTGTGTGCAGTTGCAGATCTAACTCCTACTTCACCACAGCACAGTAAAACCTGATTGCAGCGCGCTCTGACTGACAGATTTCCGTTTAACTTGGTATCTATAGATCAGGAGTGACAAACCAGTGAGATATTAGCTTTCACCAATGGTAGAAGGTTTTGTCTGTATTAGCAATTGGAACCATAAGACATAACAGCTTTCGTAACGCAGGTACATTTTTGGTATTACTTTATGTATCCATCCCGGATACAAAAAAAAAATGTGATTATCCGAAGGAAAATACCTACAAGAAAATGTAACATTGTATTTATTATTTTTATATATTTTGGATTGTAAAATGTTGTGGCATGTCCGCTGAAAGCCGGAGTAGTTTAATCAGAAGAGACACCCCTTACTAAGTTACGTCACAGAAAACAGTGACGCATCAATGGAACACGAAACGCAAAGTCAGAGTAGCTACAATTATGCACGCAACAATAAAGGAATTGTGGGAAACGGTGTTCTCTCTCCGTGCTGGGGCTATATCTGGGGAATTGGAACAAGCCTGGAGAGAGAAATCCCTTGTGGAAGCGGGTTCGAATGCCTCCACCGTGACCCTGCGAATCGTAGGAGGCGACGAAAAGGGAAGTCTCGAATCTGAGGCAGTAAATTATGGTCACGAATCCCACGGGATTCGGACCCGGCAATGACTGCGCTGGCGGGGGTCAGCACCAGTTGTAAATGACAGACCCGTTCTCTCGTCAGAGAGAGAGAGAGAGCGGCCAATATAAAAAGAAACCCACAACTGTCTGACAGTAATAAAAATCTGCTCGCAAGCCCCAGATGGGTGCTTTATTTCAAAACGGGCTGGCCGACTGACCGTCTTTCGTAATTCAGATTCAGACTCTGCAGATAGACAGACCAGTCTGAGTCTGAGGCTTTTGTGAGAAGTCACCCCTGGTGGAGGCGTGGGAGGCAGAGGAGACCCCATCGTTGTAAGCCGTTGCGTAGTAACGCAATAACGTAGTAATCTTATTGTGAGGTGGACTCCAGCCAGCGATGACAGAAGCCGCTGAACACGGAAACTGGAAGCCGTTACCAGACAACCGGTGAAGACACGGCAGACTGAGAAGGCTTGGTGCGTGCTGTAGTCAATTGCAGTGTATGAATTAACGATGACACTATAATTACTTGTAGTTACGATCTGTAAGTGTTCAACAAATTCAATTACCAAGTTTACAAGTTACAAGTTTATAGAGAGGATGCTGCTTTTGCCTTTCAGGAACAGGACAAGGACTTAGATATGCGATTTGGGCCCATAAATATTTATTTTATAACATGTATCGTAAAAATCACCAATTTGTTGCATTTATTTAAAATGCAAACAATAGCAAGACAAGTGCATGAAGTGGGGTAATCGTTACTGATACATAGGCTTACCTTCACACAGACCTCGAAAGGTTTTCTGCCTTACTTTCTGCATATACGGCTTCTGGCCGGGGTTGGAGAGTTTCCGCAAATAATTCCACATTAGCAAAGACAAAACAAAACAAACTCCGTGGCTTTAGCCCGAAAGCGAACTATACCGACCGAGCAACCGCAGCTTTTCGGCGAAGTTAATGCCAACTTTAGCGGATAGACGGTGTCACGTGGTCAGCGCAACGGATCCCCACGGCCGTTCATTTCGGTTTTCTAAACCGGAGCCGCTACTTTTCCATTCAAGTAGCTCCTCAGTTATCCTCACGAGGCTGAGTGGACACCGTTCCATACCTACTACTTCTCAGAAAACCTGGTAGCGCCGGGAATCCGGACCCGGGACATCTGGATCTGTAGCCAGGAACTCTGACTACTAGACCACAGAGGCGGTCTAGCAAAGGCAAAAAGAAAATAAAATTAATTTTATACGTAGCCTCTGCTTACGTACACATCATGTTTCGAACTTCCAATTTCCTGTTTATTTTGTCAAGGTTATACTTCATGTATTATTTATTTGCGTTTACTTCCTGTTATTCCACAGCGGGTCTAATCGACATGATAAGCTGTGTCAAGACGGTGAATTGCAATTTATACGGATTAGGATCAAGTGGTCGTGTACGTTTGTGAATGTTCACTTTGCACTGTGCGAGCATCTCGTGCTGGCTACTAGTTTATTTACACTTACGTTCACATAACACTTTTCGGATGTCTTTAGAAACCGTCCATGATTTATATAATTTTTTGTTTATTTATTAGCCACAACGGCAACTGCACTTTTTAGTCAAATTATGTAACTAGATCAGATTATCATGAAGCAAATAAAATAAATCGTTTATTACTTCCTGTTTCTTTGTACCGTCTTTATTAAAAGTAGCGGAGCACGCGGTAGGGTAGTTGGTTCAGGCACTATGTTACAAGCTGGAAGGTCGCGGTGTCGTTTCCTGATGAGGTTATTGGATTGTTTAAATTTATCTAATCCATTCAGCCGCTCTATGGCCCTGGGGTCGACTCAGCCTCTAACAGAAATTGGTACCAGGAGTCTTCCTGGGGGCTAAAGGGCGGATTCCATTGTAAGATATACCGAGATCATCGGCGTTGACGAATAATCGGTGAAGTTCACGGTGAGACCAGTGATTTTTCCGCCTCTCTGAACATTGACTCATGTTCATATGTAGCACCTCCGGTGGTGCTGAGTAGTTTGCCCCATGCAAATTCATGCTTAAACAAGAGAAACATCTAAGCTTAAGTTTACCACCTCCGTACTACAGGAACTTTCATCTCCCTAAGGATATATTATGTCCTTACAAAAAAAATCAAATAGAATAACGCGAAAATTCATACCACTGAGGGGCTGTTTTCGTGAAACTTCTACTTCCATCCCGTAAGTAGGGGATGAAATGTAAAGACCTGGATTTTCCACCCCTAGAATATATATATATATATATATATATGTGTGTGTGTGTTTATCTCTCCTCCTCTTGTAGGAACTTCAACAGCAGTCCCCAGTTCCTAATGAACTTTGTAACTTTTGAGAAGCATACGCTTCAAGTGGAACAGCCATTTCACAATTTCTGTTGTTCTTTTTTTTTTCTCTCATATTAAAACAGGGATCAGTAAAACAATTTGTCATATACCATGTTTGAGTCTACTTCCCGTATTTTTTGAGAGAGTCGACTGTGCGTTTGTTTATGCTTTCTAATAACTTTCGAACTAATCGACGCATTTTCATGAAATCTGGTACGAAAATGGTGCCATTAGAGTCCAACACATAATTGTTCATTTTAATTTCCTCTCTTCAGTAATGCTTATAAGGGGACGAGCAAACTTCTGAGGAAATGCAGTGTGTTAACACACAAGATCTTCGGGGAAAATATCCAAATTCCCGGAGAAGAATTCTGTCTTCTGAAATATAGTGCCGCTTAATCCGTCTGCTGTCTGTTTCATGTTCCCCCTGTATGTCGGTTCACTTTCAAGGGACTACAAGACGTTATGTCCCTGAAGACAGAACTTTTCCAAAACGTCGCTGTGAGAGCCTGACATCCTACAACTTTTATTAAGGTTTATTTCAAAATGTAAAAGGAAAAATATGGCAGCCGCGTGAAATATTTTTGAGTAATGAAGGTAACTATTGAGCCATCGCAGTCATGTTACACTACACGAGTATACGAAAACAGTCACAAACATAACCTACAAATATATCAGAATTGTTCTGTGCCTTAACAGAACAGAAACGGATCACTATGTATGTAATTATTAATCTGTAGTTATTCATGGCCTAGTCTTCTTCTTCCTCTTCTTCTTCTTCTTCTTCTTCTTCTATTCCTGTTGCTCCCTCCTGGAGAGTAGGGCATCCGTGAAACGCTTCGTTTCTCTTCAGTTTCTTAATTTAAGACAGTCGATAGGACTCCTTGGTCGGGGGATCAGCCAGTCGCAAGGCCACTACCTAACACAAAGAGACATCAATGCCTTGATTGGAACTCGAACCCACGATCCCAATGTTCGAGCGGACGAAGATATTTCATTCCTTAGACTGCGCGCCCACTGTGATCGGCCCTAGCCTAATCACATAGAATTAATTTTAAGTTCTTCTCAGAACTTATGGTTTCCATAAATGAAGCGGAAGAAGAAAAGATCGATTCGGAGCATATCCGTTTGGATGGGACAGTTCGGATATGAGATCATGACGATTTATTGCCGTTCAGGACCAAAACATTTGTATTCTGGAAGTCCCCGGTTCGAATCTCGACCGAGATACTGATTATCGTGACTGAGTATTTCTTGGTTTTTGTCAGTTTTTCCTGGAAAATGTCGGGATATTACCTTAAATTAGCCCAGGACTGTTTCCTCCAGCAAACTTTCCAATTCATTATTCAGTGTCTCTTAATCAGGAACCGAGATAGCATAGTCGGTATAGAGACTGGTTACGGGCTGGACGACCGAGGGGTCGGAGTTCGAGTCCCTGTAGGGTCAAGAATTTTCTCTTCTCCACGTCAAGACCGGTTCTGGGGTCCACTCAACTTCCTGTCGAATAGGTACCGGGGGCTCTTTTCTCGGGTGCAAAGCGGCAGGGGCGTGAAGCTGACTACTCGCCTTCAACTAGTGCCTAGGTCAAGACAATGTGGATCTTTACATCCACTCCCCCATATGCCTTCATGGCGTAGTGCTTATTTAGTTAAACACAGGGAAAACTTTACTTTTTATATCTCTTAATCATTCGATGCTGCATAGAGTCACTGACAGAATCGTTAAAAAACAACAAATAATGAGATATTTATTCCAATGCATTTAGGGAGGGCTGTATAAATAACGGACGGACCTATGTGTGTTGTTGCAAACATGAAATGTCTGAGAATGTGGACGAAGGGGTAGGGAAATATCATGAGACTGCTTTTCGTGTTTCTAGACGTGGACTGTCGTAAAGACTCAGTTTCCAGTTCCGATCTGTAGAAACGATTTTGTAAAGATTTAGTTTATGCCTATGTAGTATGTAGCTTATTGTTGTGATATTGTACGCATGACCACGTTGCTTTCTTTAGTGTGTATATTGGAATAATTCGGATATAACGATTAATTCTTATTGGCGATAGAGAACCACATTTCTTCCGAAGCTAAGGTAAAGGTAAGGTCTCTGTGCGTAACTAATTAAGCACTACGTAATGAAGGCGTATGGGGGGTGGATGTATAGATCCACATTTCTTGACCTAGGCACTAGGTCAGTTTCACGCCCCGGCCGCTTTACTCCCTGTGAAAGAGCTTCCAGTAGCCACCGGATAGGAGGTCTGGGTGAACCCCAGGCCGGTCTGTACGCTGTGGAGTAGAGAAAAATCTTGCCTCTACCGGGACTCGAAACCTGACCTCCCGGTCGCCCAGCCCATAGCAAGTCTCTGTACCTACTACTGTATCCCGGTTTCTACATGATATCACTTTAGAACCTTTATTTAAAAAACTATAAAAAGACAATACATTTGTTCATCGATAGGTCTTTTTTATAGTTTTCCTTAAACGAATGCCTAAACATTTGGAGCCTTGGTAAACCGTCTTTTACAAACTTAAGCGGATGCTTATGCTAAGCCTTCTTATTACTTAGATGTAGCTAAATTTGGGATTTCGTCTACTGATTCTTCACTTTTTAACGACGCTTTTCAACTGCATAGATTGTATATTGTCAATGACTATGATCTATGAATTATAAATAAACCCACTTAGAACGAAAAGGAAATACTCTTAGACTGTTTTAATGAACCATGCCCAGCGTTTGCATGGAGGGACTGAGGAAAACAATACGTTAATAATCATAACCAGTCTGTCGCCTAATTTCGAACCCAGGAACTCCTGAATGCAGAATAGGTGTACTAACCTTTCAATCGCTCCAATTATCTTCCCTTTATATGAGTTATAGGATGTATATGTCACTGTTATACGCCCTCGAATTGCTTCTGGTTTGCGGCAACAAGTAGCTAAGGGTTACATTGTTTGTTGCGATCATTTCGGTCCCTATGAGCAGGAAACTATAATAGCCCATACGGTCAATATCTGCTTGTAAAAAAAACTGAGTTGAGTAGTCTTTTACTAACCCAGAAGAAGTACCAATAAAAGTTTAATGACGACATTTGGTAAGATTGTATCGCCTAGGACTAAACGTTGATGGTGTTCCAAGAGGACCATATAGTAGACCTATAGCTTTATGGCATATGGATGTACAGTATACGTTTTCGGTATCTCAGCACTGACTTGTCACTTCACGCAGGTCATTCAGAGGCTTCAAACACAAGTGGATAGTAATGGTTTTTAAGGGTTGAACATACATATACGAGTATAAGAAGAAAAGCATGTTAGATAAAATTATTCCACACCCTGGGGAGATTACTTAAGTACGTACGTCAGCCTAGATACGTATAGGTACATACTGTTACGTGAGGCAGTGACTGTAGATGGGGTTTGGATTGGTAATTTGATTTATTGATCACTTAGAGATCATGATTACAAGTAACTAAAACGCTATTGCTAATTCACACACTCTTCAGTTCACTACAGCACGTACTAAGTCTTCTCAGCCTGCTATGTCTTCAATCGTTGCCTGGTAACGGCTTCCAACGGCGGACGTTCTCCTTACTCTGGCTTCCCAAACTGTCTCAGTGCCTCAGCTACAAGCTTCTAACAGCAACAGTTCACAAGGATTGAACTGTAGCAGTCTTGCAACTCGCTCACCAACCATCTCGCTCCACCTCACTCAAATTAACTCACTAACTCTCACTAATTCTCCTAATTATAACATCTCGGCACGGACCGCACAGAAAACATCGCTCCTCTGTTGGCTGTTTAATTGTTGTTTAGCGGACCGCACAGAAAACACCGTTCCCCTGTTGCTGTTCTTTGGTGCATCTTACGGATCTGTTGCCTAACAGCGGGCGGGCGGCCTATCTGCCTTCTTATTATTTTCGACGATTATTGATACTTTAACTTAGTAACTGTTTAATGGCGAATAAAATAAATATAGTAGTATTGTTTGACAGGTAAAATTCTGCTGGCAGTTTGTAACATGGTACCCATCCCGCAATCCTTGTTCTGTCAGTAGGAACAGCGGCAATCTTGTTAGCTAAAATAATTTTCAAGGTTGGACACGATTAACTAAATTATGTAGTTTAAACTGACTGTAAATCATTGTCTTCTTGGGTGCGGATATTAGAATAGTTCGGGGGCGAGGCGAAGACGAGCTCGGCTGCACTGTGAAGTGCGGTCTTTGATAAACATGTAAGTAGTATATAGGCCTATACTGGAGGACATATATTGTCACGTGACCGAGTGATTATGGACGGGGTTTGGATTGGTAATCAGATTTATTTGACACTCCTGCAGCTCATGACTACTATCACAAACCTATACGTGTTCTCAGTCACGGTCTTTACTGCGCTGCTTGGTAACTACTTCAAATAGTGGACGTTCCCCTGCTCCCGGGATCATATCCTCGCAGGCTGACGACCATCTCACGCCAACCTCACAATCATAGTTACCTGACGACAGTTGGTTTACGGCCAATCAGTTCATCTTGACGCTAAGCCAATTGAGACACGACCAGAAATTTTTCTTTGCAACTGAACCCTTGCTGGTAGCTGGACCTCGTTATATATCCTCGGCACCGAAGGCACAGAAAACTCCGCTTCCAACAGTTGTTCTGTTGTTGGGTGACGTTGCTATCCGCGCGGGCTGCACAGAAAACACTGTTCTCCTGTTGCTTGTGCAATCGTTGTTACGCTGATGAGTTGTTTACTGTGCCGTGACCTAGTAACGGCCCCATCTTCATTTATGTCACAATATTTTTGTGCCTTCGGATATTCTGTAAAGTTATTAAAAAGCTTCAAATTACACGACGCAGACATTGAAGCAGGCTTAGAAGTAACTGCATGTGCCAGCAACTCTGAACTTTGCCCACAGAGTATAGTTGTGTATACTATACTCTTCTCAGAATAGAGAACGCTTACTCCCAGAAACAGCATTGACCGGTTGGTCTTTGTGATATAGACTCGGTATATTTCCTGTGAGGTAAGACTGAATTTTTAAATATTATTTAGATGATTTTCAGGCTACAGAGGGTTAAAATATTAGTTATTAAATGTAATCTTCGAAGTGACAGGGAACTATGAGGTAATAGGTTCTGTTATCTAGTATTCCGTAACAAGATTGGAAAATTGTAGAACACACGTTTGTCTAAATCTCACACAGCATAGAATCAAATATGATTTTCCCTCGAATGTTGCTAAATGTCAGCATATCAAAAGAGAAATATTATATTGTAGCATCCTGTTGCACTTTTCATTCAGTGTCGATTAGTTTTTGTGTGTGTGTGTGTTTTTTTTTTTTTTTT
>NW_019738977.1:319269-488631 GCF_002891405.2 Cryptotermes secundus
TCTCACGTGAAATACTACGTTGTATAAGATTCATTAAAAGTTATTCACTTTATGGACTTTTGAAATTCTAAAGTGAACAACTTTTAATAAATTTTATAGAACATAGAGTTGACGTGAGACTGCAAAAAAACTAATCGACACTATATCGAAAGATAATTGTAATAAAAGTTATATGCATTATTATCGTATGTGTTTCAGAAGTATGACATTTATTGTACCATGAAACATTTATTACAGTATGGACGAAATCTTCTTGTTGTATTGGACCAGAAAAAAAAATCAAATTATTTATATATTCTCTTGGCAACTATCAGTGTGGATACTTCTTCGAATATCGATCAGCAGTTAAGAAGGTGAATGGGTAGGGCATGTAGCACGAATGGGGGAGAAGATGAATGCATATAGGACATTGGTGGGACAGCCAAAAGGAAAGAGACCATTGGAAAGACCAAGGCGTAGGTGGGTGGAAGATATTAGAATGGATCTTAGAGAGATAGGATGGTATGGATTGGGTTGATCTGGCTCAGGATAGGGACCAGTGGAGGGCTCTTGTGAACACGGTAATGAACCTTCGGGTTCCATAAAATGCTGGGAAATTCTTGAGTAGCTGCATAATTCGCGGCTCATCAAGAAGGGCTCAGCCCCATGAGAGTGAGTGAGTTATGAAGGTGACACATCCGGGCGCACCGCTTCTCCAGTATGTGGCCAATAATGTGCCTATCTGTTTCGCCATGTCACTCAGCCCATCTGTCCATCCGTCTGTGTGCATAAACTTGGGAAGTGCTGAGCGAACTTCCATTGAATTTGGCACCGGAAAGTATTACAAAAATTTGTTTTCGCTTTCCGGATTTAGTTAAAATCGGACAAGAGTAACAGACATTTTACACGACCTAACTGCGATTTTGTGCGCATCTCGAATGAAACATCACACATTACATATTTCGAGATAATTGAACCACAGGAAGCAAATTCAGCAGAACCTCCTATAGGTGTGCATTACTAATACATCTGTTACATTTACCTCCCAGTATTACTTACAATATATGCTCCCTTGCTTAAATCGTACACTTCTGACAAAAAGTCCAGAAATAAACATCGAGTTCTTAGTTATACATAGACCTTTGTGAATTTAAATGCCAATCACAGTGGCCGCGCGGTCTAAGGCACGAATTGTCTTCGCTCGCTCGAACGCTGGGATCCTGGGTTCGAATCCCACCCAAGGCATGGATGTCTGTGTGCGTTAATTTTAATTCTGTGTTTGTGTTGTGTATGTAGGTAACGGCCTTGCGACAGGCTGATCCCCTGTCAAAGGAGTCCTACCGATTATGTATTATTTGACCGAAAAAACGGTGAAGGTACAACAAAGGGTTGTAGAGCTATAGATAGATCTATGTGGCTTTAAATTGAGGTCTGACTAATTAGACGCGATTCTCATTTCCATTATGACATCCTGTAAGTGGTTTGTGTGTGAAATTGATCGTGATCAGGCACTGCGTATTCTTTTACCTCACTTTTCTGTTTTCAGATTTTGCACTAAACTCTTTTGGAAGTGATGTTTGCAGGTTTTCGAGTAGAGGAAACTACGCTTCATTATTTCCTAGAAAATTTATTGGCATCAAAAATAAAAAAGAAAGAAAAACGGAAGGCTTAAGTTTTTCACTGAAGTTGTAACTCCCCTTTGCGTCTGTCGCCTCTGATTCGTTCTTCATACTCGAAAGCGATTGCCTTTTTGCCTTAGTCCTACAGTAGCTTATTGGGTGTTGGATTTTCCAAGTAGAGATTATTCTCACAGTCTGAAGACAGGGTTACAGCAAGTAAAGGGATGGAAGAGAAAAATCGGAATGAGGGAAATCCCCCACATTCCTCTCCTACCATATCTCACAGTGATTACCGTCAATATTATAGCATCCCCATGACTACCCCTTCGCTAGGGGATGCATTGGTTTAACCTTTCATATATTCAAGAAAGGGTGGCTCCCCACTTATATCTTCCGTATTAACCCACAGCAAAGTGTAAGTAAGCGTTCTGTAAAATTTACTAGTAGCAGGAACAGCTATGAGAACGGTGAAGATTCCAGCTGGTGGAGAAAAGCCTGCATGTGTTCCGAGTGTAGTCAGTCGTTGGTTCCTTCCTTGTTTCAGAATTTACCGAATTGGGTGTAAGGAAACCACAAAAACTTCTTCCAGGCTGTCAGGATCGCTAACCATTACATTCCGACGTTCTTTTTTAAATGCTACTATTATTGTCTTTGGGTGTGATTATTCTAATGCATACACAAATTGTATGTTTCAGTTTACATACTTGTTTTCAGTTGTTCATGCTCTTACCATGCGAATAAGCAAATAATTAAATATACTTCGGAGGGAAGCAAATGTTAGTTTAAACGGACCCTGTTACAAATAATCCACCCAATCCTAGACAACTACGGAAAACAGCCCCTCCCCCCCCCAAAAAAAAAATTACCACTGCTTAGGAGGACATGTCATGTAGTTTCAGGCCCACGCAACTTATCACACAGAGTGATTTAAGCCTTGAAAGACTGAATTTCTAATAAACAATATATATCTCAGAAGAAAGTCGTCTTCTGGGTTTTGGCGCCGTGTGTTCTTCGTTTTGGCTGACCTTTCGGAGGAACGTTTCGCCTCCATCTTCAGAGCAGGTGAATGTCTTGTGAATGCAGAAAGCAGTAGCTGTAATGATTAGGATTACAGCTACTGCTTTCTGCATTCACAAGACATTCACCTGCTCTGAAGATGGAGGCGATACGTTCCTCCGAAAGGTCAGCCAAAACGAAGAATACACCCCGCCAAAACCCAGAAGACGACTTTCTTCATATTCATCGCCGTGAAAACCTGAAAACTTACACAATATATGTCTCACTTTACGTTTCTATTTATTTACTGCTGTTCAGGGAAACAGGCGCTATTTATTCTGAGAATTATACGACTCACACAACTACATTTTGTGGGCAGAATGCAGACGTTTAATAAGTTAAAGCAGGTGGTACACCTAGTAATCGCTGGGCTCTAAGTGGTTTGATGTTGAAGCGATAACATTCTCATAAGAAATCCGATACGTAAAGCTGTTGTTATTAAACGGAGGTTTTAGGCATGTAGTACGTCTTACAAAATTAGGAAAAAAAAGGATTGTATGAACAGTTTATTGTCTCGTTATTAAGAATGGATATTGAATGCCCATGAAGAGAGTCATCTGTTCTGGTTCGAGGTTTTGAGTAGGTTTCCTCAGCCCATATAAGCGAACAGCAAGGCGAGTGAGGTATGCAGAATTACAAAGAGCGCGTTTAGGGGAGGGGAAGCTTGTGTTCCAAATTGGTAATCACGACGGACTCTTCTTTCGCACACTCTGAACCGCCCACATCACAGCACACCGTCTGTTAGGGTGCTACGTGATCTCATCGTGTAACATAGTGTTATTCGGTATAAAAAGGCAGAGGGACTTATATCAGGGCCCTCCGCCAGAATATCGAAGGATCCGTTGAACTTAAACAAAGACCAATTAAGATGGATGGTAGGACTGTTCACAGAACACTGCCACCTAAAAGGACATCTTTTCAAACTGGGATTGACAGACGATACTACTTGTGAAAGGTGCCTGAAAGAAGACGAATCAGCCACACACATTCTATGCGATTGTGTGGCCATAGCTCATTTAAGATTTCATCACCTGGGCCAGTTATTTATTGAACCAAGTGACTACCATGACGCCCCCATAAATAAAGTCCTGCAGTTCATCCGAAGTATAGGATTAATAAGCGGTTAATTAAAGGGGAAGCACAATAGATCATTGTTGGTCGTGGTGCAGGGGCCGGATCATGGCCCACCCCTCAGACATACATACATACAACATTATTTTATTCTTTGTTCGGCTCTTTAACGCCGCCGAACTTCTGTAACACAGGATGAGGCATGATAGGGTGATGATCCAACTCGACATAACAGAGTCCCGCTTGAGAAACAGTTGTCTTTCAGCTGGTCAAGAAAATCCGTCAAGATTTCAGTCTTATGGGGTTTGATGCAGAGTATACTAACTTTCATTTAGGAAGAAGCCTGGCCATCGATGTGCAGAAACGAAGTATTTACGAGTAGATTCTAGAAGGCTCTGACTATGTTGTGTTAACACACAGAATTACTGGGTTTTTGGACTTTCCCCTATCAATCCATTGACTGAGATTAGCTCTTTCTAAGCGGCCCAACTGAGTAAATGTCTTCTTCTCCCCCTTCACTTGAGGACGGAAACAGATCCAGTTTCCGAAACGTCCTGTTTTCTATTCTCTAGAATACCGGACGATGGGAAAAGTCCAAAACCCCAGTAATTCTGTGAAATATTTACGACCGAAGCGAGAAGGTGGCGGGGTAAGAGAGACGGACAATAGACAAGAGCTGTCCTGCTACCTTCATCTCTCTCCCACCCTCCCCTCTCGCGCATGTGGCCAAAGTTCCTGGTAATTCGTGTATAGTCTGGTAGATCGATATCAGCGTTTCTCACGAAACTGCAACCTCCATGTTCAGGGTACAAGAGTAAGGCGCACAAGAAAAATAGCACGGATCCCTACATATTTCTCCTGCTTCTTCATCTTCTACCCTGATGATGGAAGCAGCAAGTTCATCCGAAGTATTGATACCCATCTACCCAACTACACAACATCACAGCCCAGAACTCACATCGTGCTTTACTATATTTAGGAGACCTTGTCACTGAACTCCGTCTGCAGTCAGGTGAATCCAGTTCAGAACCAGATCAGATCCATTTTCATATTCTCCTCCTGGTAGGTCTTAAGAGTAATCTCTTCCCTTCAGATTTCCGCACAAAAATTGTTTATGCATTTATTATGTCTCTGATGCGTGCTACTTGTCGCAACCATGTCATTCTCCTTGATTTGTTTATCTGATTATCGTCCATCTAAAATATGAGCAGTTCGTGTGGGAGGCCTGATTCGTTGGTATCTCTCGTTCTGAATTTCCACCATGCTGTGAAGTAGGACAGTGAGTTTCATTCTCAAACTTTAAGACAAAACATTTATTATTATTATTATTTCATCATCATCATCATTGACGAAAGCAGTCTTTTGGGATTTGGCACCATGTATATGTGGTGTTAACCGACGTTTCGGAGGAACCGGTTAACCGGTTCTCACGGTCTCTTCGCTTGCAGATTTCTTATATTTTTTCTTCTACCCTGAAGATGGAGGCGATACGTTCCTCCGAAACGTCGGTTAACACCACATATACACGGTGCCAAATCCCAAAAGACTGCTTTCTTCACAGTCACCGCCGTGAAAGCCTCAAATCTTACATCATCATTATTATTGGATCGCCTCTGTGGTCTAGTGGTCAGAGTTCCTGGCTACAGATCCTGAGGTTCCGGGTTCATTTTCTGAGAATTAGTGGGTCTGGAACGGGGTCCATTCAGCCTCGTGAGGATAATTGAAGAGCTATTTCAAGGAAATAGCGGCTTCGATCTAGAAAACCGCGATTAACGGCTGTGGGGATCCGTTGCGCTGACCACGCGACTCCCTCTATCCGCTAAAGTTGGTACTAACTTGCGACGGTCGCTCGGTCGGTTTAATCCGCTTGCGGACTACAGGCCACGGAGTTTGTTTATTATTACTATTTGAGCGTTTTGCGTTGTTTGATTTAAAGTACAAAATATATGAGGTGTTTTATATGACATTTTTGTTACGGCATGTTGACAACACTGATGCAAATCAGGTATTGAAAAGCTGTAAGTGAACACTTCTGCACATCCAGACCGGACGACGTAACTCCGTCAGGTGGCACGTACAGGCAGCAAGGTTACCGACAAGGGTCGAACTGTTGTTATTGCATTAGAGCACGACTTCCCTGAGCAATCTCTGGTACTTCTTGAAGCGTTTCAGGTATGTAATTTTCCTTGCACTGAAAACAGTGGTCATTGGCCAGCGAGTAAACCTGATCATCTTAAGGTCGTATCCCCACTTGGTTTATGTGCATCGTCATCATCAGAGAAGGTTCACTCAGTTGGAAGCCGCACGCGGTTGGAGTGGGATCGCTTTAGTAAGTAACCTGTTAGCCAGCAGTTCCAGGAGTGGGAGATGAATTGCGAGGAGGAGGAGGGGCAAGGAATTCATGAAGGGCTTCATCAAAATAAATGCCCAGAGACCAAGTAGATCAACTAGCAGTACTGGCTTTCTTGAATGTTTAGCAAAGCGTAAAGACTGGCCACAATAATACTCACTCCAGCTAACCTGGCTCTAAACAAATAGAAGAAGACGTCAGCCAGCTTTCCTTTTACTTGCGTAGTCTTCATTCTTCACATCCGCGTCATTTACTGCTCCTTTTAATCACGTCTGTTTTAATATTATTATCATAAACTAATAATCCTAACTTTATTGTCATACGTAAGAGATGTTTTCGATTTATATCCGGTTCGAATCTCAACTGCGACACCCGAGTATCCTGACAGGTTTCTCTTAGGATTTGAGGTTTTTACAGCGGTGATCATAAAGAGTTCTATCTTCTGGGATATAACGCCGTTTCGGCAAGCCGACTGTTCTGTTTGCTACCTGCTTCACGCTGTTTTCTTGCGTAGCTTATTTCTCGACCCTGAAGATGAAGGCGACATGTTCCTCCGAAATGTCGGTTGGTTTCCAACGGACTACATGGTGATGTACCCCAGAGGATAGAACTCTTCAGGTTTTTCATATATTTCCTCTCTCTCTCGAGGAAAACTTCAGATTAGATCACTACCATATCCTTCTGCATTATTATCCGTTCATCATTTACTGATCATGCTATTGGCCATAGCCTGAGATGTTGACAGAGTCGCGAAAACTATAAACAAAATAAAATTAAATGAGGCCCCTTTTGTCGGATTTCGCAGCGGTTTGTCAGTACCAGTTACAGTCACCGCGTGTTCTGTATATTCCGTCCCCCGCCAATCTGTACACGTTAATTATGGGGCCTAATCATGTATCGCAGTATTTAACACTGGCCATAATTCGGAATTATATGGAACAAATTTAAATAAATTTTGACGATGGGAGTCTTGAGGTTTTCACCACAGTGGCTGTCAGGAGTATTGTATCCTGTACCTTCTAGCCTTGAAGATGGGGCACATTCCTCCGAAACGTCCATGTACATGCAGTATCACTTCCCAGAAGAGCGTAATTTTCAAATGTCAGATTTGTAACTATGAAGAATACGGTTTTCTAGTTCCTAACGCTGTTTAGATCAGAGACAACCCAACGTTTCGTAGGAACTTATCGCCTCCATTTTCAGGGTAAGCCAAGTAGGAAACCAGCAGAAGCAGGCGACAAACCGAGCTCGTATTCTGTGCGATCTACATTATGTTGCCCTTTTTAGTCACCGCCGTGGGAACATGTAACTACGTTTGTACCATTTTGCAACTGGATTTCCTAAGAAAAGTTCACGCAACGCACCTTCCTGAAATTATAATTTCCGGAGGCACGAGAGGAACAAATTTTCATCTTTCCTTCCAACATTAAGAGTTCGTTTTTGAAAACATAACTCGAAATGTAATCTTAAATTTGCATTGTTTAGAAAAATAATTTAATATTATGATGGAGGTGTGGGTATTGGCCAGTGTCTGTCCGTACACCACAGTTTAACCCCTGCCTCTTTCATTCCTTCTTTCCTCCCTGTCATTAATTCTTTTTACTCTTTTCCATTCATGAGTTCCGTCTTTTCGTTTTCTTTCATTTTTCCTTCTCCTTTCCTTTCTGTGCAAGGTGTCATTTCACACCTCCATTGCAGCCAGAACCAAAACAAGACGCGCTAAATGGGGCGTCAGCGCGTCACTTATCGCTGATCTACCCGCGATTCCTCATTCGGTGGCACTTGTTGGGAGGTACATGAAGAACCATCGTATCTGAGCGGGCAGGCAGCATGATCAACGGTGCGGGGAGAAGACAGCAGGGGAGTGGCCGCCGTGAAGGTCACGAAAGATGAGGAGGAGGTAGTCAGCGCAGGCACCGAATAAAGTGAGTGGCCGACCTGGCGTTCCATTCCTCGACAGCCCCGGTCATGGAGGAAGGATGGACTGATAGAGTTCCCTTCTAAGTGAAGTCGAGTGGGCGGGTTGTTTCCAACCATGGCAACAGATTTTGTGTCATGGTCAGTTTGTTTCCAACACATACAGAGGTAAGGGAATTCGTATGACCTTTTAATGCAAGAGAGTTTATGTTACTTTCACTACAACTTAGAGCTCGTGTAGGCTGCGCGGTGTTAGGATTGACATTCTCAAAGACTCGAAATAAAAGCGGTTTGGGAATAATTAAACTATTTCATACATATCTAAAATAATTATAAATCTGACGAATAATTATATTCCTCAGTTCTGAAATTTATTTAATGAAATTGTCTATCCTGTTTCAATAACAAGAAATACGAATCCGTGATTGGCATCCTGAGATAGGAACCAACGTTTCGGGGGAGCTTGTTACTTCAATCTTACAGAGAAAGCGAAGATTTATACACGACATTACACATCACAAGACCATTATCTGGTACTGCTGACACCTTGTAGCCTCGTGATCACCAGCGTCTGCGGAAAAACTACGCGCTCCATCCCCTTATTTCAATTAATAAAAGATAAAGTTGTCCGTGCTGTTAATTACTCATTGTGGTATGAAGACATATGGAAGTGGAGGTATAGTTGCACCATTTTGAGGCGAGTGGTCAGCTCCACTTCTCGGCTGTTTTACCCCTCGGTAAAGCAAGTGTCACGTAACTTCGAATAAGGCGGAGTCCCGCCTGTCACTTCTCACATCCTCGAACCCACCCCCTTGTCTGAAATTTTTCTTCTGCGCATTCAAGGTTACTCTTGGCCTTGTTCGAAGTTACGTGACACTTGCTTTACCCACTGGATAAGAGGCTGGGTGGAGAAGAGAAAATCTTATCCCTACCGGAATTCGAGCCCCGGTCGTCCAGCCCATAGCCCGTCGCTATGCCAACTGAGTTATCCCCCCTCTTTGTTTCAATTAATATATGTTATGTTTAACAGCGTCATTTACACATCGAATGAGAAGGTAATAGAGAGCCCATTCGCAAGTCGCTAATGTGGACGAACAGCCTAGAACTATTTTTATGGGAATTGCGGGTACCACTCTTCCTGAGCCTCCATGGCTTATGTCCAGAACTGCTGCGGGTGAATCGAGGTTCGGAATGGACGGCTGAACAACTGAAGGCAAGGCAAGATGCTAACAATGAAGAGACCAAAGAAACAGACGAAGGAGTGGTGGGGATTTAAATGCCGAATAACAAACACCCACATGCCCACGTACACACCTCGTTCATAAAATCGACCCGTCCGTCCCCGGATGCGATCCCACCGCCGAAAAAGAAAATACAAAAATGGCTGGAGAGTGGGAACAGAACAGGACAGGGTGGTATATAACAGATAAAGGAGAGAAGTGGGGGGAGGCGGGCACGGAGAAATGGGAGAAGGAGGAATCTGATCACAGATCATCCGTGTGCATAAGACATGTAGGAAAATAGAACGAATAAGAGACCAAAGCAAATGGATGACGACAATCAATACTGTAGGTAAACCGGAGGAAAGAAACGTACATAAGTATAGTAAGTTTAAGGAGAAGAAATGGAATGGGTAAGATGACAGAGTGATGAGCGAAGGGCAAATGACAGGGGTCAGAAAAATTCGAAATACTAGGCTAAGTTCATTTTTCTGCAGACGATGCGAAATTCTTAGAATCAAAGAATTCTTGCAAGTAGTGAGTTCATCCTGCACCATATCGGTAGGTGACTTTTCTTTTTATTTCCTTGTCTGTTACAGGCCACGGGCCAGACAGTATTTTCTTATTTCTGTGGCTCCTATAGTGCGACATTGAATTAGTATAATTTTGATAAATTGAAATAATGAATTTATGCTACTGAAAGTGTTGAAATTAACTGAACCGGGACAGAGCAGTCAGTATAGCGACTCGTTACTGGCCTGACGACGGAGGGGTCGGAGTTCGAGTCCCGGTAGTGTCAAGAATTTTCTGTTCTCCAAGTCGTCCACACCCGCTCTGGGGTCCACCCAACCTCCTATCTAAAGGGTACCGGGGCCTCTTTCCTCGGCGGTAAAGCGGCCGTGGCGTGAAGCTGACCACTCACCTCTAGCTAGTTCCGAGGTCAAGAAAATTGTAATTAGTTAATTAGTGCTTAATTAGTTAAGCGCAAGGGAAAGTGTTCAAATCAAGGAATGCGCCCAGATAATCAGAAGATACTAGAGACCATCCCGTTTAAATCAACGGTTGCCTAAAAAATATTAATACACGAATCCTGTTTGTTACAGGCTACGGTTCCAAAGGGATCTTTCCTCATTAGAACCAACACAATGGAATTATTTAGAAGAAATAGTAAAATTTAGAGGTTTGTTATAATAAGAGGTAATGTGATTCCTGCATGTTAAGGCTAAACAGCAACAAGTTAGGGCATTGTATCACAAATTAAGGAAACGTCAGGAAAGAGTACATCTGTAATTGATTCTGCACATTGCGTTTGTAAAGAAATTTTGTGCTCAGGAAACAGCGATGTCGACCATGTGAGTAATGAAGTTCTTAACAATCTTGACGGACAATTAAAAATAATTATAAACCTAATCCTACATAGGAGTTCTGCGAAGATATGTTTCTGTATGTAGTTCATTTCCTACTTTTTTCAATGGCTCTTCCAGCCCATTCAGTGACCAGGCCTCTTATTCAGTTCCGTAATCAGTTTTCACAGACGGTAGGACTCCCTGGGCGCAAGGCCACTACCTAAACACAAGACAACACAAACAGAGAATAAACGCATACACATCAAACATCCATGCCCTGAGTGGAATTTGAACCCACGATCCCAGCGTCCGAGCGAGCGAAGACAGTTCATGCTTTAGATCGTGCGGCTACTGTGACCGACAGTTTATTCCCTAGTAGGGTTTAGATGATACATACGAATAGGGCCGACTCAAATGTGAAGATGTGGATTCAAGCAGCCATATATGTGTTGCTGTCACCTTACCTATATAGGCCTATCAAGTGTCCGCTGTTGGCATCAGACACGATTCTGAGGTCTTCTGCATCGTCATTTCCTACGTTTTTCCTACGGGTTTGAAAAGGAAAGAAACCTTCAAAATCTTTATAATACAAGTTACACTCCACAACAGATAACTACACTTCACACATACACACATCACAGTCTTATCAATACTCAGACGTTACCCGCTGAAACAGACTGCTCATTCGCTCGTTCTTGACCTACTGCACATCTGACGTTCATGCAACGTGTAAACGGTCCGCAGTTCGTTGCTATGGCATACCGAAGTTATGTAATTTCAGATCTTCCACTCACCGTTACAATATTCTTTCGTTCATCAATGGCTCTACAACCCTTTGTTGGGCCCTGGCCTCTTCTTCAGTTTTGTAATCTTTCTTACACAGTCGGTAGAACTCCTTGGACAGGGGATCAGCCCGTCCCAAGGCCGCTACCTACACACAGGACAACAAGAACACAGAGTACACGTACACACAGACATCCATGCTTTGAGTGGGATTCAAAACCACGATCCAAGCGTTCAAGCGAGCGAAGACAATTCATGCCTTTGACCGCGCGGCCACCGTGTTCGGCATATGTATATACCAGTACATATACATATACACGGAGTCTTGTAGTGGCGAGTGAAATCTCTGAAAACGTAACTTCGGTTTGCCATAGCAACGAACACAGATGTGTGTATATATAAAGTCAGTATAGCGAGGGGCTATGGGCTGGGTGGTTAGGGTTCTGTTCCTGTGAAGGGCGAGACTTTTCTCTTTTTCACGGAGTCCATACCCCCTCTGGGCCGGGCTAGCGTACTCGGTATAGCGACTGGCTACGGACTGGTCGGAATTCGAGTCCCGGTAGGGTCAAGAATTTTCTCTTCTCCACGTCGTCAAGACTTGCTGTAGGGCCCATCCAGCCTCCTATCCGATGGGTACCAGGGGTTCTTTCCCAAGGGTAAAGCGGCCGGCGCATGAAGCTGACCACTCACCTCAAACTAGTGTCGAGGTCAAGAAAATATGGATCTATACATCCACTCCCCCATACGCCTTCATGGTGTAGTGCTTAGTTAGTTAAGCACAGGGACAACTTTACCTTTTTACCTTCACCATACTGGCTCTGGGGCCCACCCAGCCTCGTATACAATGAATAGCCGGTGCTGTTTCCCCCGAGGTAGAGCGGCCAGGGCCTGAAGCTGATCACTCACCTCCATGTACTGCCCAGGTCAAGAATGGTGGAGCTATACCTCCACTTTCCCCTACTTCTTAATGGCATGATGCTTAATTAATTAAGCACAGGGACATTTCTTTTTTATAGGCCTATGCAAAAGGATGAATATCAGAACTAAACTTGAAGAATGCTGTCTTTTTGTAGGATCTAAATAGATACAGGGCCACATTTAAAAGAATTATGAAGAAGAATCACAGGTCCTACATTCACGCTGTGGTTTTCTGGGTTATGACACAGTGTAGTGTTGTAGATGAATGCTGAATTTTCGGAGGAGCGTATTGAATTGTATATTCAGGTTCGAAGTTCAAGACTGCGTGACATAGCCAGAAGACCAGAATCACAATGATCAGAATAATGATAGAGATATACCTATAGATATAGATCCGGCATTGGACATGCGAGAGAGGAAGTACCAGGATGCTGAATAAAGTTGAAGAGTGAGGAGTTTCAAAATCTGTAGGCCTACTTAAATTTTCACGTCAAATGATGTTAGGATGCTTACATGATGAAGGAAGATGAGATGGACATGGAGCATGTAGCACGCATGGAAGTGATGACAAATTCTTACAGTACTGCGGCCGAAAACCTGAAAGGAAGAGACAATTTGAAAGACATCTGTCTAATTGAAGGATAATATTGAAGTGGATCTGAAGTAATTACGGTAGGATAGTGTGGGACTGGATTCATCCAGTTCAGGACAGAGATCAGTGGCCTGCTCTTATGAACACAGAAATGAACCCACAGGTTCCATAAAGACGATGAATTTCTCAATCATCTGAGTATAAGGAGTAAGCTCCTCATATAGTGCTGTGTTCCATTTGGTTAGTTAATTAGCAGTGACTTGCTATTGTGCTTCGTTCGCGATGGCTGTGGAGTGAATTCAAAAACATGTTGAGCAGGTCTCAGGAAATTGTCGGTCTTGCGACTGGCCACCTCCAGCCGTGAACTTTCCAGTGAGGAGGTTCACGTGATGACGTCAGTTCTTTACAGTAGAACAGATGTCAGTCAGCAGTCATTAGAGTAATGCAGGGATATGGTACGGTTTAAATGTTTGTGTCAATACGGCTGATTCTCTATTAGTTATGATAACGGACGTTCAAAAGCTCACCCTCATTGTTACAACAGTCGACTCAGTGGGGACTTACTTTTCGGCCCCGTTAACTTGACCAGTTTTAGAATACCTGTACACTACATACACACCATGAACCGAGTGTAGTAGAAAGTTACACGAATGTCGACCCAAAGAACAGACAGAATTCATACTGCGGTCTCCTGGGTTATGTATAACACCGTAGTTGATGGGTGGTGACCAATGTTTCGGAAGAATATACTCTGCTTCCGTGATTAGGAGAGGCGCTGTGGTCCTCCGAAACATCGGTCACCACTGTACAGTGTCATACTCCAGAAGATATCAATGTGAACTTTCCCACCATAAACAACTCAATCTGAAACAACTAGAATTAGTGTATAAAATATTTAAACACTGGGACACGCGAGAGCGTAGTTGGTTGAGGCACTATGCTGCAAGCCTGAAGGTCGCTGGTTCGAATCCTGATGAGGTTTCTGGATTTTTCAATTCATCTAATCCTTCCAGCCGCACTTTGGCCCTGGGGTCGACTTAGCCTCTAAAGGCGCGTCCACATTACTCGTGCTCCTGTGACTCGCTATGCTCGCGAGTAATGTGGACGATATGACAAGTCACGAGACAAGCAAATTTTTAATTTAAAAACTATAGGCAATAAATTAAAATACGACTACAGCCTATACACACTACGAGTAAATATACGGATCCACACGCGCCGAAGCCTGGCGAGCAATTGAAGTAGTGTGGACGAAGATTAACGAGCACAAGTAAAAGCCAGACGAGTCTCCCGGCGAGCACGAGCACGAGCACGAGTAATGTGAACTCGCCTTAACAGAATGACTACCAGGAATATTCCTGGGGGTTAAATGGCGGCCGGCACGTAGGGCTGACAACCTCACCGCCATCTGTGAACCGATTGTCTAGAAAACGTGAGAGCCTCGATGTCTCACAACCCTACGGGCCTCCACGGCCTGTTACAGAGATAGTTTTACCTTTTACCTTTATATTTAAAGACTACTGGCCTTCTGGTATGTGACCGCATGTAGTCTGATAGAAGTTCCCCGACGTTTCGGAGAAATATACTGCCTCCATCTTAAGGGTCAAAGAGTAAATCAAGTAAGCAATGCTTTCGACTTTCTGCTTGCTGTTGCTTCCTTGACGTTCCTGCGAAACTTCTGTAAACTTCTCCCTGACCATCTGACCACACGGCGTCACATCCCAGGTGATAGTGTTCTTCATAGTCACTGCTCTGAGAATCCCAAATGTAACGTAAAGTATTTACGTTTTATAAGCTTTTCCCCGGGGTATAGCGGCCGGGGCTTGAAGCTGACCACTCTCCTCCAACTAGTGCCGTGGTAAAGAAAACGTGGATCTATACATTCACTCCCCCATACGTCTTCATGGCGTAGTGCTTAATTAGTTAAGCACAGGGACGACTTTATTGCGTCTAATTCCTTTCCCTCGCCGCGTTTCTGCGCAAAAGCACTATCCTGGCTCAGCTTACTCAAGTATACATCGAAGGGCGACACACAACAATATCATTATTAAGCATTCTTCTGTAAGTCTCAATCTGTACTACTGCACTTGCAAGAATATCTAGCCATGCATACCGCACAACATCACATATGATGGTCATTTACTCATTGGCTGAAGCCTCCTAACATTATTGTGAAATATACATTAATAATATGTTCTTTTTTGTGTGTTTGCTGAAATTGGCCTTTTAAATCCCTTTTTTATGAATGCAAATATGTAAATATGTACGTCGATCAAAACGGCTTTATACTTCCAATAAATAACTGATAGACTCAAATTGTCAATAAATCAGTTTAGTTCATTAAAATATATTTCAGGCTACACGCTTCAGTCCTTTATGAGCATCATCAGGCTTTTCTAAAACAATAAAAACGCATCCAAATTCATTACTAACTTGCGTGAATGTTGATCTCGGGATGGCAGTTTTTTATTATTTTTAGTTGGGTGAGACTGAATCCACTTTGTACTGCGGCCACTACTGGCCTATTGTACCAGCCCCAGATGATAGATGAGGGTGACTGTGGAGTAACTGGTGGAATGAAAATTGGCAGGGTAAACCGAAGTACTCGGAGGAAATCTGCCCCAGTGCCACTTTGTCTACCACAAATCCCACATGACCTGGAACTGAAGCCGAGCCGCCGCGGAGGGAAGCCAGCGACTCACTGCCTGAGCTATGGCACGGCCTCCCAAGGCATGGGTCATTTTCTCTAATGAGCATATGCACTTCTAGTATGAAGCTGATGATGACATGGACAGTGAAGTGTTTCAAAACCCAGGTCTGGAAGGCGAATGTTTTCAATCTTCCAATAACGGAAAATATACGAAATGCCTAACAGTAAACGGTCCTTTTTCAGTCTTCCAATAACGGAAAATATATGAAATGCCTAACAGTAAACGGTCCTTGTATTTCCCTAATGTACCGTGCTCTGGTACACATCAGGAAGGGTTAGAAGTAATGCTGTATACCTCTATTCGGGTGGTTCTCGGTTCGACACTGGCAATTGTGACTGAGATCTTACATGGTTTTTCCCTCCAGGGATATGCCGGGTTAGTACATCGACTAGAGCACAACAGCTTCCTTTCGAATCCTTTCTGATTTATAATTCTCACATCCTACAGTTCCTACCTACTGAGTAAAATGTAGTTCCAGAACAATTAAAGAATTTGTGAACCTTGCACACGCGTATTGTAGTGAAGAACAAATGGCTTATTCCATAACATGTCCTTTGATGAAGTAGAAATCCACCGCCCCTGCTCCTAAGCACCAAGCTTAACTCAACGCCTTCCTAATTTCGGGAATAGATATGCGTGTCCAGCTTCACGCCCCTGCCGTTTCACCCTCAGGGATAGTCATCGTTAACCTTTGGATGACATAATGAATGGACCATAGAGCCGATCTGAGCATAGAGAAAGAAAAGTTCCCTTCTCTTCCGTCCGTCAACATCCCTGGCAGTCCATTAATTGATCTGTCCCACCTCATTCTGATAGGCCTATTTAAAAAAACTCCGTGGTTTTTAGTCTGCAAGCGAACTATACCGACCGAACGACCTCCGCTTGTTGGCGAAGTTAGTGCCGCCAACTTTAGCAGATAGAGAGTGTCGCGTGGTCAGCGTAACGAATCCCCAAGGCCGATAATTTCGATTTCCTAGACCGGAGCCGCTATTTCCTTAAAATAGTTCCACAATTATCCTCACGAAGCTGAGTGAACCCCAGACTCACTACTACTCAGAATATCTGGTAGCGCCGGGAATCGAACCAGGACCTCTGGATCTGTAGCCAGAAACTCTGACCACTAGACCACAGAATATTTAAATAAAGACGGATGAAATTGGCGAGACATGGGACAAGCATTAAGAAAACTGTAAATATATACACAAATTTGACTGGGAAACCTGAAGGGAAGAGACCATGTGTAGATAACATCGTTAGGTACATTAAAATGGATTGCGAACTGAATTAAACCGACTGAAGGTGGGATCTAATAGCGGGATTTTGTGAAAGCGATTATGAACTTTCGGATACAACAGAATGGGAAATTTTCTAATCAGTTGAACATCCGTCAGCGTTTCAAGGAAAATCACATATTGTCTGGAGATTTATTCTGTTCAGGGTTTTAGTACGTGTTATTAACCTGTGACCGATAAGTTGCAGTAAGGTTTCTCGATTTAAATTGTAATGAAAGTCTGCTGTCCATAATGGGTTGTCGTAGTGTGATGTGTACAGACAAACGAGGATATGCCGACGCTAGGAAATGGGTGTTCATGTACTGTTGGGCAGTGCAAACGAATTTGTACAAAACTTGGTGGGAAGGAGAATGTTGCAATCGAGGTGAATGTTTTGTTTAAACGACCACATTCTTATTAACCAGTCATTTATGGGGACAGTGACGTAATAGGCCATTGATCTGCCTTGTACATGCGTCACCCAATGCGTGCTCACGCTGACAGTGTTTGTCAGGAATCTGTTTCTGAAATGCGATTTGATTTGCTCATAATTACCGACTTCTTTCCGTTGAACGGTTGGTCAAACTTAGTTTCGGCCCTTATTTTCTTCTTCTTCTTCTTCTTCTTCTTCTTCTTCTTCCTCTTCGCTCCTACTTTGGAGCATAGGGCTGATTTCTTAGGTTCAGTGATCATTTTACAGATGGTAGGGCTCCTTGGACCGGTGATCAGCTCGTCGCAAGACCACTACCTAAACACAGGACAACACAAACACAGAGTAAACGCATACACACACCAAACATCCATGCCTTGTATGGGATTCCAACCCGCGATCCCGGCTTCCGACCGAGCGAAGACAGTACATGCCTTAGACCGCTCGGCTACCATAACCGGCTAGTACTTATTTTAGGAATATGTAAATTCTCAAAATTTAAATTAGAACTTAAAATTGAAGAGACGGTAGACCTATTGTTGGATTTAATAGGGCTAGACGCATTGTACCACATACAGATGACTAATTTTATGGAACACAGTCTTTCATGATACCCTGATAGTCTCTCAGCTCATAAATACTAAATTCCCTGCATTTTATGAAATTCCAAGGTTCATTAACGTTTTCACAATATCCTGCCTCTAGGCCAATTCAGAGCCCGGTGAAACCAATATACCCTGACACCCTATTTTGAAAATGCATTCTAATGTTATCCTCCCATCTCTTCCTAAGTTTCCCAAGTGGTCTATTCCCTTGATAATTTCCGACAAAATCTTTTATGTCAGTTTCTCATTTATTTCATTCTTGCTACATGTTTCGCCCTTCTCACACTCCTTGGTTTGATCACCCTGTCGGCGTTCGACGAATCTCCTCATTAGCCCTGTGCAGTTTGTTTCGACCCCTGTAGCTTCACCTCTCCTAGGTCCACCTACTTTCTTCCTCGCTTTCTTTTTTATTAGACACCGTCAATCTGTGCTGTTCCCCTTGGGTGAGAGACCAAGTTCCACACTCGTGAAATGCAACAGATAAAGTAAGAGTAAAAGTAGAGCTATCCCTGTACCATGCCGTGAAGGCCCATAGGGTTGTGAGACGTTGAGGGTCCACATTATCTAGACAATCGGCTCAAAGATGGCAGTAAGGTTGTCAGCCTTACGCGCCCGCCGCGCTTTACTCCCCAGGAGAATCATTTAATTAATTCCTGGTACTCATTTCTGTTAGAGGCTGAGTCGACCCAGGGCCATAGTGCGGCCGGAAGGATTAGGTGAATTGAAAAACTGCAAAAGACAGTCAGACCGTTGGCTGCAACTGTTGTCTCGTGGAAAAGTAATGTTTTCAGTTCCTGTATTTATATCTATAGTACTGAATGACTCAGTCGTATGGGGATTGTTTCCTGTTCGTGGGGCTCCTCTCATGACAGATATTCATGGCTTTGCTCAGTTCCTTCAGACATCTGCCAGGACAGTGTCTCAAACAGGCCACGGCTTCTTCCTTTCACATTCTTTTCAATGTATTATTTATTAATGAACCTGTCTTTTAGCCCTGCATAGACGAAGATTGAGACCCTCATTAAATAGATTTCAATTAAAATGGAATAAGCAAAGAAATCCCACACACAGTGAGATTAAGTCAAGGAGGGTGAAATGAGCAGGGTCTGCAGCACATATGGGGGGAAGCTGAACGCTTAAAATACTTTGGTGGCAATGGCAGAAGGAAAGAGACAGCTAGGAAGACCTAGACTTATATGGGAGCCTAATATAAAAATGGATCTTAAGAAATGGCGTGGACTGGATTCATCTGGATCACGATGAGAACCAGGTGGCGGGCTTTTGTGGACACGGTATTGAACTTTCGGGTTCCAGAAAATATTGTAAAATTCTTGAGTAGCTGAGTGACTGGCGGCTTCTCAAGAAGGATTCGTAAGTTAGTTACAAACATTGTGAACGAATAACGAATATTAGATAGATAGCCTGTTCCGGCTTCGAGATATTGCGTGTCCAGATTATTCAGCCACGACTGTTTTTATGGCCATGCGCAGAAGCTTTCGCTGTAGAGGTGAACAGTAGAAGCAGGCTGATTAATGCGATGCAGACATGCAGAATACTCGTATAAGCCTACATATCATGATTGAGTTTCTGTACCGGTACCAAGGAGCCCCCAAACTCTCTCCTCGTAAGAAAACAGCTGTCCAGACGGGATAACTCAGTAAATAAGAAGAAAAAATACATGGCCCAAACCACTGGATTTCGATTTCATTGGAGGTCAGATTTTTTTCTTTGCCAATGTCGAAGCTATGCAGTCCCGATACCGACGTCACCATTAAATAATCAACCTAAGACAGTGCTTGGGTCCTACAGTCTCCAGGCGACACGTATTTGAAGTGTATTTTTTCGTATTTCCTGGGGACAGTTTTTGTTTATTCACTCCTCGTTAGTATGTGATACAATACATAACCACTGTCACAATTTTCTTTGTAATCTTTTGGAGTTTCACATTGACTGGATCGATCTGGCTCAGGACCAGTGGAGAGCTCTTATGAACACGGTAATGAACCTTCGAGTTCCATAAAATTCTGTGAAGTTCTTGAGTATCTGTACAATTGGCGGCTTCTCAAGAAGGGCTCAGCTCCATGGAGTTAGTTATAATTTGGAGTTTCAATGTCCAGAAGGGAGGTGTCAGAATTTGTAGGGCCGTAAGGATGCTCCTCGCATTCTGCCCTGTCTCCTATTCAGTGCTTACTGGGCTATAATTTCCAGGGGTAAGGCAGCCGGAACATCTAGTATCTAGTATCCCCATCTAGTATAGATATCTATATTACACATAGCTTTAGCTCCGTGTTTCCTCCTTGGACATACGGAGCACTGCTTCGCTACAGACGCAACTTTGTTTATTCTTTTTACAAAGCAGCTAGTCCGAGTTCTAATATTTCGGAAGCAGAATAAATTAATCAAATAAAATTTGTAAAAAAAAAGAAAACTAAAGTAAAGCTATCCCTGTACCAGGCCGTGAAGGCCCATAGGGTCGTGAGACGTTGAGGATCCCACATTATGAGAGACAGTTGACTCAAAGATGGCGGTAAGGATGTCAGCCTTACGCGCCGGCCGCGCTTTACCCCCCAGGAAAATTATTTAATTAATTCCTGGTACTCATTTCTGTTAGAGGCTGAGTAAACCCCAGGGCCTAGTGCGGCTGGAAGGATTAGGTCAACTGAAAAAATCCAATGACATCGGAATTTGAACCCGCGACCTTCCGGCTTGTAGCGTAGCACCTCAGACAGATCAAATTGATCGTTTGCTCAATTAAGCATTATGTCATGAAGACATGTAGGACAGTGGTGGTATACTTCCACACATTCAACCAGTCAAGATGCCATTAAACGTAACGCTTCTGATTATGTTCGGGACATGCGAACTTCGAATCTCGGCTGAGAAACCGACTACCCAAAGTGAGGTATTATGTGGTTTTCCTCAATTCCTCCAGGCATATTTCTGGATAAATGTAAAAAAGGTAAAGTCTATGTGCTTGACTAATTGAACACTACGCCATGAAGGCGTAAAGGGGAATGGATGTATAAATCCACATTTTCTTGACCTCAGCACTAGTGAGTGGTCAGCTTCACGCCCCTGCCGCTTTATCCCCAGGAAAGAGCCCCCAGGTACCCATTGGATATAAGGTTTGATGGGCCCCAGAGCCAGTCTGGACGACGTGGAGAAAAGAAAATTTTTACACTACCGGGACTCGAACTCCGACCCCTCGGTCGTCCAGCCCGTAGCCAGTCGCTATGCCGACTATGCTATCCCGGCGTATTTCTGGATAATTACTTAAATTGGTCCATTACTGCCTCCACGTCATTACCATTTCATTAATAACTACCATCCAATTATATGACACCGTATAGTCTTACGAACATCGTCTTTAAATGGGCTGCAAACAAATAAACTAAATTCACGCGTTCATAACCTCGGCAATGAATGGAGGTGAGTAGTGAGCTTCATGCCCCAGCCACTTTACCCCCAGGGAGGTGGTTGGTGGGCCATAGAACCTGTTTGGATGCGGTAGCGAAGAGAAAAAAAATTTTCCTCTGCCGAGAATCGAACCCTGGTCGTCAGGCGTGTAGTCAGTTCAGCATTAAATGTTTGTGTGAAATTTGTATGGGATTTTGTAATGATTCAGCGACAAGTTTGTCGTAAAATTTGTGAATAAACCGTGATAATGTGAAACGAGATCAGTAAATTTTGCAAGTTGTGACAGTAAGATGCTCAAGGCGTTGCCTTGGCGATGTCTGTTAATGTTGTCGGGCGATGTCTGTTAATGTTGTCGGACTGGCAACCGAAACATCCACAAGCCAATTCACCAGAATCGTGAATGGGCTCTTTCTTAATCCTTCACGGTAGATGAAGGTACTGAGCGAGAGATGCAAACATAGTTGGCACCACTGAACTCCCACCATTCAACTTTCCCATTCGCTGCACTGTTGCCATATCTCACCTGCTCACCTTGGCTGCTTGTTATACCAGATTGACCTCGTAGGTTGTCCACCTCATCCATCCTCCATATCATAAAGTTTACTCTCAGCGTGTTTGCACTAGAACTCTTTCCCAAACAGAGGGTCGCGACCCTGAATGGGATGGCGGAAGGAACCAGTGACGTGGAAGAACAGGAAAAACATGTTTTGTGGGATGTTTTACTTTATACAGGCAATGGCTTAGAAACCTGCACAAGGATTTCCACATAAAAGATATATAACGCTGCTCTCAAACTGTGAAACTGGAAACATTACGAGCTATTTATCGTTTTGATGGCAAATGTTACCACTTATGTGAGGAGAATATTCGTACTTGAACCATAGGAAGTAACTATAGATAGCAGAAATTGCATAATAAGGAGCTTCATAATCTATACTCATCGCCGCATGTTACTACGACGGTGCGATTGATTGGGCATGATGCACGCAGGCGAGGTGCATACAGAATCTGAAGGGGAAGATTTGCGAGACTTCGCGTACGTTGGAGGTTGGCATTAAAACGAATCTTAAAAAGAATAGTTTGTTTACCTGATCAAACTTGCTAAGGATAGGGCTCAGTGGCGGATTGTCATATTTACTTTACCTGTTCATGATTTATTTGAAGCTGATAGCGTAGTCGGTATAGCTACTGGCTACGGGCCGGACGACCGAAGGGTCGGAGTTCGAGTCCCGGTAGGATCAAGAAATTTCTCTTCTCAACGTAGTCCAACCTCCTATCCAATGGGTACCGGGGGCTCTATCCCCGGGGCTAAAGCTTCCGGGGTGTGACTCTGATCACTCACCTCCAGCTAGTGCCGAGGTCAGGAAAATGTTGATCTATACATGCACTCCCCCATCCGCATTCATGGCGTAATGCTTAATTAGTTAAGCACTGGGACGACTTTTTTTTTCCTTGGCAGTACAGCCCCAGTGGGCCTAGGCCTACCTCCACGAACTTCTCCGTTCACTTCGGTTTTTCTAGATCTTACACATTCGGTAGGACTCCTTGGGCGAGTGATCAGCTCGTCGCAAGGCCTCTACCTGTAGACAGACACAGAAAAACGCACACAAACATCCATGCCCTGAGTGGGATTCGAACCCACGATCCCGGCTTCCGAGCGAGCGAAGACAGTGCATGCCTTAGACCGCTCGGCTACCGTGACCGGCCTGGGACGACTTTACCCTTTACCATTTACCCTCAAAACTAAACGACATATTTAATTTTGTTAAAAAAATCTGGTTTTCACTTTGGAAAAATGAGGGGGTTGCCTTATGTTCGGAGTTATGCGGTATATAGCGTTGAGTGAGTGAATAGTTTGTGAATAATGAATTGGAGGGAATGTTGGCCTTGTCTTACGTAACATTCCGGCGTTTGCCTGCAAGAACTGAGGAAAACCAGAGATAACTCCAGTTATGAAAGCCGGTCTTCGGGCTGAGATTTGACACCCCCCTCCAATACAAATAATATATGCTACTCGCTCGACCTCGACAGCGATGGCAGGCTGTTGTGAAGGTCAGAGTTTCATAAAATTCTGTAAATGTGTAAATGTTTGAAGAACTGTTCTGCTCCAGGAATTAGTTTGTTAATATTACTTCTGAGCTAGACACATGACTCGGATGAGAAAGTAGAGAAATGAATGCAGAATTATGATTGGAGATATCTTGGATGGTAGTCACTTAGAAGACCAAGAAGGAGATGGTAGGATAACATGAAGTGGGATTTTACGATGATAGGTTTTACTCGTAGGGATAGAATTTGGACGGAAGCGACTCAGTATCTTGTTCAGTGTTCGTATTAGCGGCGATAAATCATCGTTTTTTAATTATCAAAGAGTTGGTGAATGGCGATACAGTGATACAATTACGAAGAGACATGTACCGCAAATGTCGCTGTTGTGCAGGAATTACTCATCCTCATTAAATACCTCTACCTAATGGCTGAAACCAGGGAATAACGAATTTTTATTTGAGGAAGGCTTAAAGTGAAACGGTAAAGTTGTCTCTGTCCTTCATTAATTGATCACTATGCCATGAAGGCATATGGCAGAGTGGAGGTATAGCTCCACCGTTCTTGACCTCGGCACTAGATGGGGGTGGCTTCACGCCATGGCCGCTTTGCTCCTGGGAAAGAGCCGCCGGTATCCGTTGGAGACGAAGCTAGGTTGTTTCCAGAGCCGGTCTGGATATTGTGGAGAAGAGAGGAAACTTGCCTCTGCCGGGAATAGAACCCCGACCTCGAGCCTATAGCCTATCGCTGTACCGACTGAGCTGTCGGAACTCCCACTTGGGGAAGGAAACGGCTTAAAATAATCGTATGATCGTAAACTGACAGTCAAGTACTTTATGATGAATTTCGCTAATCATTTCGTGACAGGAATTGACTATCACATCAGTTTAACATGTAGGCCTAAGTCAGAAATATTTGAAACGTTTAGAAAGAAAGGTTACTGTTCGGTCCAGGTCAGTCATCAAATGTTATGGTAATTAGTTCTGTACAGAACGTAAGACCCTTGCTCATTCAATTTGCTATATCAGAACCCGGATACTTAACTCATAATCTAAGCCAATGGTATTCTACCTGGAGTACGCGTACCGACGGAGGTACGTGAAGATATTTTACGGGGTACATAAAATTAAAACTTGTCCCAAAATTGAGGTGTTGGCGTGACAGAAACAAGTTGAATCACCTCATTAACAAGTCAGAATCACATTAATAATAAAATATTTAATGATATAATTTTGCTTTGCTACTGTTACAATCCTGCTAATATGATGAATAGATTTGATTTGTCCAGTCACACTGGATACAATTTTTTTTTCTTGACACTACAGCCCCAGTGGACCTAGGCCTACCTTGATGAACTTCTCCGTTCACTTCGGTTTTTCTAGATCTTACACATTCGGTAGGACTCCTTGGGCGGGTGATCAGCTCGTCGCAAGGCCTCTACCTGTACACAAACACAGAAACACATACAAACTAAACATCCATGTCCTGAGTAGGATTCGAACCCACGACCCCAGTTTCCAAGCGAAGGAAGACAGTACATGTCTTAGACCGCTCGGCTACCGTGACCGGCAGATAGAATTAATTAACCTTTTGTAATATTATTAGTGTGGCGGGCTACACTACCATAACAAACCTCGCATGTTCGCTCCTTTTTGTTCAGTTCTCTGGAAATCCTCAGGACTTAGGAAAACGGTGTATTTGTCGTAAATTATGTTTAAGTTTCCTCTCCAGCATTTACTTGAATGCTTCGATAACATTTAGTGCGTTACGCGCGGGATACGTGCAGAAACGCATGTAGAGTGTCCGCTATATTTGTCCTGCTGAACCACAATCGGAATGTTTCGACAGGTTGTAGCAAGAAAGTTCAGGAAAATCCATTTGGTAATTCTCATGCTGTTACATGCGGACAGACTTGCTGACGTTAATGGGCACATGTTTGCAACTTTTCGCTGCGAACGCACCAAAAATGAACCGCACTTTAGGCTTTGCTGATGTGTAGAGAGCCAACAACCCAGTAGCATGCACGCAGTTATCATACTTGGATTTCGTGATCTGCAGTCAGTTTCTACTCTCATTGTATCCCATAGGCGGAACTAGCCATGATCGCGCCGGGGCAAGTTCCCAGACCTGGGAAGATCTCCCCTTGTCCTCCTGTCTGTAGAACTAAGTAGCAACAAGCCAGCAAGCTCATGATTCATTCCCTTCTGTCACAGTTTCTACTTTATGTACACATATTTCAATAATATTGAGATCTTGTCTTGGAGATTCATATTGCGGTCTTCTAGATTGTCACTGATAGGTTCGTACCAACGTTTCGGGTGAAGTTATTGCCTCTGTCTTCAGGTCACTTCCACCTTGATGATGTCATAACGCAGAAGACCACAGTTCAGTTTGAGATTTATTTTTTAATACAAGAATACTTTGTGACTGTGTTTAAGATGCTCCCTGTGTTGGCTTTTATTCAGTTGCTTTCACACCCACTCAATCAGATATATGCTAATATTTATATTCGTGTGGTTTACTGAATTATGTAAATGTGAACATTATGAGATCAGCGCCTTTAAGGTTCACCGTATTCAGAATATCCAACGTACGACTTGTGTTTAAATTCGATACATCTCGGTTGTTTGTCGCGGTGGGGATGGGTAATCGACATTAGTATTGAATATTGGCTAGTTTAATTGTAGCAGCGAATAACTAAAGGGGCAAGAGTATAACAAGTATGGTATCCGTTTCTTTCTTTTTCTGAAATGATATAGCATAATTCAGCAGCAAAAATTAGACTTTGTAATGTTACTACACGTATTATTTGGTTAGTAAACATGTTTAGAAAAGAGCTGTTTCCCATGTGGAGATTATAAACGTACTAAAATTATGTAGCATAACCTTACTTATTTACTTACTTACTTACTTACTTAATTACTTATTCATGGAGCTGAGCCCTTCTCGAGGAGCCGCCAATTCTGCAGCCACTCAAGAATTTCCCAGCATTTTATGGAACCTAAAGGTTCATTACCGTGTTCACAAGAGCCCTCTACTGGTCCCTATCCTGAGCCAGATCAATCCAATCATACCTTCCCATCCTATCTCTCTAAGATCCATTTTAATATTGTCCACCCACCTATGCCTTGGTCTTCCCCGTGGTCTCTTTCCTTCTGGCTTTCCCACCGATATGCTATACGCATTCCTCGTCTCCCCCATTCGTGCTACATGCCCTGCCCACCTCATCCTCCTTGACTTGATCATTCTAATTATACTTGGAGAAGAGTACAAGTTATGAAGCTTCTCATTATGCAGTTTCGCCAACCTCCTGTCACTTCATCTCTCTTCGGTCCAAATATTATCCTCAACACCCTGTTCTCCAACACCCTCAGTCTATGTTCCTCCCTTAATGTCAGAGACCAAGTTTCACACCCATACAGAACCAAAGGCAAAATTATGGTTTTGTGTATTCTAATTTTTATGTTTTTGGACAGCAGACGAGAAGACAAAAGGTTCTGGACTGAATGGTAATTACCCGAGTTCAATCTCCTCTTAATTTCCTCTTGAATCAGGTTTCGATCTGTTATCGTTGCTCCAAAATATCTGAATTGACCAACATTTTCAAAACATCTGTTTCCTATCTTTATATCATGTTTCTACTCTGCATTTTGGTGACGAGACAGTAACATATACTTAGTTTTCCCAGTGTTTACTTCCAGACTAACCTCTTTACTTGCGTCAATTAAAGTCTGTGTGCTTTTCTTTATGGTATCTACATTATCACCAGTAGATTCACATCATCAGCGTAGGCCAACATGTAGCATAACCTACAGAACTTAAATAATCTTAATCTAATCTAATCTCTAATCTTAAAGTTCCCCCTTGCTATTTCATGAATGAACATTAGGACTAATAGAGAATTGATTTATTTGCCGGGCTGCACACAGTGGGTGCCCTTATCTTCTTCCAAAAGACGAAGACGTTCCATATATGTATTTTATTCTGTCTATAACTCTACAGCTCTTTGTTGGACCATGGCCGCTTTTGCAGTTTTTTAATGTATACACAATCGGTAAGACTCCTTGGACGGGGATCAGCCAGTCTCAAGGCCGCTACCTACACAAAGAACTACACAAACAGAATAAAAGCACACGGACATCCATGCCTTGAAGGGGATTCAAACCCACGATCCCACCGTTCGAGCGAGTGAAGACAGTTCATGTCTTAGACCGCGCGGGCAGTGTGATTGGCTCCTCTTTATGTAATAGTCTTCATTTCACGCAGACATGCACATTTTCCATCAAGTAAATATTATTGTAACGTTTCAGCAGTGTCGATGCTTTCTTGAGAATCAATTACGGCTCTTCGGGTTTGTTTCTCCATTGTGTCAACTTAGCGAAAAAAATGTCAGAGGAAGAAAACATCAAGGAGGGAGACATTCCGTAAAATTACTAAAAGAAAAAAAATTGTAGTTGGTTGAAATGTGCGCGCATCATTGACCAATGTGCTCTGTTATTACAGGGGAAAGAAGTCGGTGACCCCCAGCATCACGCATGTTTAGAAACTATTCAATACATAAAAGAGGAAGCAAGAGGCGTGGGAGGGAACGGGTAATTGGCTTCATCGGTCTCTCATTGGTTGCTGGGCTAACTGACCGTGATCTTGAATCAGTCACGGCTTGGATTTGAAGACCCCAGGAATTGCAATACTGTCAAAGAAGGTCAATTCCCGAATGGTCAGGCGGAGGAAAGCGTTCGGGTTTCTCTTCCAAAACAAAAAGGAAGGTAGTCATGAGAATAGTAAATGACAGCCCTCAGGCAGTCCAGTCGTGCCCGATCTGAGAAAAACTGACTCTTAAGGAACGCCTTCTACAATTGGCGGGAGTTTAGCTTCATAGTAACAAAAGTTCTCTAATCAGGAGGACGCATAGTTGTCAAGTTTTGGGCATTTTATTTTCTAAACTCGAATTATGAAATCAAGTTACGTACGCCATGATCTGAAGCAGGTATCACGGTTTATTCATTCAATTTCGTTATGATTTGACGTATAAGACTGTGCTTGAGTCTACCCTCCAATCTCCAATATCTCATGTAGAAGTGACGTATGCTTGATTCTGTGACTGGCTTTATATAAGTTACGCGCGTCTCCGTCCCACAAAAATGGGCCCAAATCATGTTTCGTACCAAGTTCATAGCCACCTATGTATATACTTTCCCATTACAGTGTATTTCGTCTCAGTAATTAGTTCTTTGGAATATAAATTGTAGTCAATATATGGTAAGTTTTTCTTTCGGATGCACCATGATTTTACTTGGATAGGAATAATACAACATCTTTCCATCTATGGCTATAAAGCCATTGTTGGACCTTGGCGTCTTTTTCAGTTTGTTGATCTTTTTCACAGTCTGTAGGACTCCATGGACGGTGGATCAGCCCATCACAAGGCCGCTACCTGCATACAGGACAGCACAAACACAGAATAAACGCACACAGATATCCGTGCCTCGAGTGAGATTCGAACCCACGATCCCAGTGTTTGAGTGGGCGAAGACAGTTCATGCCTTAGACCGCGCGTCCACTGTGATCGGCAATAATACGTGTACAACATACCTCGGCAAGAAAAGGTAAAGTTAAACACTATGCCATGAAGACATATGGGGGGAGTGAAGGCATAAGTCCACTTTTTATTGACCTCGGCGCTAGATGGAAGTGAGTGGTTAGCTTCACGCCCCTTCCGCTTTAACCTCCGGGGAAAGAGGCCCCGGTACTCATTGAATAAGACCCAGATTCGATCTGGACGCTGTGGAGAAGATAGAAATCGTGCATTGCCTGGAACCCGGGCCGTCCAGCCCGTAGCCTGTCGCTATACCAACTGAGCTAATCCCAACATATCATTTTAGTAACCGACCTCAATATTTTCACGCAACAAGCATATTTACATTCCTGAAATAAACGGGAGGGAGGAGAGGAGCATACAGACAGTAAGCATCGCCCAGGAGTGTTCTTTCTTTCTCAAAATCGGCCTGAAATTTATAAACTGCACGATTCACAACAATAAAATCAGATCGCTCTGCCTAAATAATTTATTACGTCGCCTGTTTACATTCTCCGAACATTAGCAGTCTTTTTGTTAGTTTCACTTCGGTAAACTATGCTCCTGACTAGTCTTCGTATTATTGTGGTATTTCCTTCCAGAGAAATTTACAGTTAAGACATGATGGGCTCATGTTCAGGACCGTGACAAAATAGCCCCAACAGGCATAATATTAATAAGGATATGTGCGTGCATGTGTTCGAACTTGTACTGCAATATTGTCTCACGTTCTGAGGGAGTGTTTCTGTAAAGGTTCGGCCACACAGAACGCTACTCTATGTTCGCTACGTACGCTACGTACACTGTGTACACTCTGCGACGCAGCTAACATAGCGAACATAGCGTACGTAGCGTGCGTCGCTTAAGTAGCGCTCTGTGTGGCCGAACCTTCACTCGTCGCCCTGCCAACTTTGTATGATACGTTCAGACTCGTTCTGCTTGATCACATCTGAATCTAGGATTTTCTTGTAACGGAGCCCATTCGTCAGAACGAAGACACTTCGAACCTAGAAAATGAGAAAACTGTGATATTATCACACAGAGTACAACTAACAGGCTACTTTCGCGTATCTGTTGCTTCGTCTTTCTTAATTGCAGTTTGTTACTGAAACAGTTGAAACATTGAAGAAAGTCGTCTTCTGGGATGTGGCGCCATGTAGATATTGTATTAACCGACGTTTCGGAGGAACGTATCGCCTCCGTCTTCAGGGTAGAAGAAATGGCATATCAGGGTTTCACAGCTGTGTTGTTGTTGATCTATGGCAGTCTCTTTCTGAGTGGTGTCTGTTATTAACTGAGTGTATTTCTGTGTGCCATCGCGAGAATGTTGGGGCTTGAATTAGAGCACTGTCTGGGAGGGAATTTTTAGCTAGTAAACAAATAACTGTGCTGGAACAACCTTCATATTCACCGGATCTAGTTTCCGGTGACACTTTTCTGTTCCCAAAGATAAAAGAAATCTTGAAAGGAAGACATTTTGATGACACGGATGACATCAGGGATAATACGACTGTAGCTCTGAAGGCCATTTCACAACACCAGTTGCAAAATTGTTTTGAAGTGTGGCATCGGTGCATAGCTTCCCAAGGGGAGGGTGACTACAGTGATATTCAGCAATGAGATATGTGCCACTTTTACCGCGATGAGTTCGCGAACTTTATTGTCAGGCCATGTATGTCTGCGTTCTCCATTGGTAGGACACCTAGCATCACGCTGGAGGCAAAGCAGTTGTTGGAATGTTGTACTCACGAATGGGTCAGAGTTTAAATTTAGACCATTACTGAATGAAGTGGTGCTCGGGTTGTCTGCTGAGCTGAGTCACAAGAAGCAGTTGACTGGTCCCTAATTATGCACCTATTTCTTCAGTCTAGAGCGGAAATGTGCACATCGAAGTACATAACAGCGATTCCTTGCCAACCGATGACTTCATCTATCAATTTTTCCACTTCTATTCTGTTATTCTTTACGTATCCGCTGTTTTAATACGTACAGACGGAGAAATTGGGGAAATCGGTGCTCTCCGCATCAAGACATTCGAATTTGCTGAAGGCAAATCCTCGTATCATAATTCTGTATCCTGAATTTTAATACCGTCTTGCCATCTGCGCCTAGGTCTTACAAGTGGTATTTTTCCTTCAGGTTTCCCGGCTAATTTGGCAAATATTATCGGTGGCCGCAGTTCGTCTGGCCCCAAACTCGTCATAAGCCCTTATTCTTACCTGTTGCCGTTATGTCAACTACGGTGTTTTGCAGGTACGGGACTATCGATGTTGTCGAGGGACTGCTGTACGTATATAACATACTGTTCTCATAGGTCTTGTTTATTGCAGCTATAAATCAGTTGATACAATGTTAATCAGACTAAAATTAATAATAGAAGTTCAATCATCAACGCAACAACTTTTATTTGGGTTGCACCACATGTTTCGACCCTTAAAGGGTCATTTTCAGATATGTCTAGTTATACATTACTACATTACTGGATTGCAGCGTAATAATGTGTAATTAGAAACACCTGAAAATGATCCTATAATGGTCGAAACATATAGTGTAACCCAAATAAAAATTGTTGCGTTGACGGCTGAACTTGTATTATTGTACTCACGCAGCAGGATGCAAACGATAAAAATATCAGACTAATAGCAAGCACACTGCACAAAGTCAGACATTTATATTCATTGTACTTAATTATTGTACCTATTCGTTTTAACGAAAGACATTTCGAATAAAAGTTGATCTTAATGACACTGATGCATATGCATCATGCATCAGTTTCCTTTACAATGAGCACTTCTATAGAAAATTATTAAAATTTGATTTGCGTTTTAGGTTTCGTAAAGTAAGAACTGAAACGGAAATTCTGGCGTAGATTCTGAATACTGAATCTAAATTCCTTTAGTAGTATTGGAGATCAAATGAACGGAAGCAGATTCCCCATTATGAGTTAATTTTATGCCCTTTGTGAGAACATAAACAGATCGGGAACATGTACTGATAGGGTTGAGGCAATATTATCTCATGTAAGATTTGAGGTTTTCACGGCGGTGAATATGAAGAAAGCAGTCTTCTGGGATGTGGCACCGTGTAGATGTGGTGTTAAACGACGTTTCGGAGGAACATATCGCCTCCATCTTCAGGGTAGAAAGAAAAATAAGAATATCCGCAAGCGAAGAGACCGTGAGAACCGGTAGAAGCGATACGTTCCTCCGAAACGTCGGTTAACACATCTACACGGTGCCACATCCCATAAGACTGCTTTCTTCAATATTATCTCAGTTTACGGGTATTTTGATACAAAATCGGTAATGATGGCTCTTCTTTACAACAATGAAAATCGTTGTTACATTGTTGTACCAAATATATGTACACTTGTTACACCAACGTCGTGTGGTCATACGCTGGCGGAAACGTGCACTGGCTTGGACTACTCGAACCCTGGGATCATGGCTTCGAATCTCACGCGGAGCTTGGGTGAATGTTTGCGATCTTCTGTAGTGTGTTGTCTTGTTCACCAACGTCGTGTGGTGATACGCTGGCGGAAACGTGCACTGGCTTGGACTACTCGAACCCTGGGATCATGGCTTCGAATCTCACGCGGAGCTTGGGTGAATGTTTGCGATCTTCTGTAGTGTGTTGTCTTGTTCAGGACTAGGTTTCGCGATGCGTCAACACCCCTTCCCGGGAGTCATAGGAAGTGTCTACAGGATTAAATCGTATTCGTAATAGCTGGTATGTGAGCCGGGATAGCTCAGTCGGTATAGTAACTGGCTAGGTGCTGGAAGGCCAAGGAATCGGAGTTCGAGCCCCGGAAATGTTAAGAACTTTCCTTTGTCCACGTCGTCCAGACCGGCTCTGGGGTCCACCCAATCTCGTATCCAATGGGTACCGGGGACTCCTTCCCCGGAGGTAAAGCGGCCGGGGTGTGAAGCTGACCGCTCACCTCTAACTAATGCCGAGGCCAAGAAAACGCGGATCTATACACCCACTCTCCATACGCCTTCATGATGTAGTGCTTAATTAGTTAAGCACAGGAAGAATAGCTAGAAGACCTTATCCATGATAGCTGTGTTGAGTTTCAGTTCAATTCTTTATTTAATTTTTGTGCTTAGTAGCCCAATGGAAAATTGCGAAATAAACACTAGAGAAGATGGAAACATACAAACACATGCACATAAACGGATGCAAAAGGCTGAAGAAGAATACATAAACAACTATAAAAATTCAGTAAGTACAGTCGTGCTGTACATTGTTCGGCGAGAAAGGGCTATACTTACGCCTACTTGCAGTCATGCTGAATGCAGTTAATATTTTAATGAGAAGAAAGGACCACTATAAAATATGATTAAGGAAAACAGTTTTTGTTCCAAATACGTCAGCGTCCCTGCAAACAACATGCGCAGCTGGAGCGCATCTAGCAGATAAACAATTTTTGCTTGAGGAGCAAATTTTGAACAAAGCAGAAGTCCATGATGTACCGAGCGGGAAGTCGAAGACCAACAGTTTCCAAAAAAGGACAAAATTTAGAGCCGAAGTACATTTTTAGCCTACTTTCCTTATTTCGAAAAAATAAAAGTAGGCTTATGCGATCACCATGCTGTCTGTGTGTCTGTGTATCTCCCCCATTAACTTTATAGCTCCTAAACTAATCTGTATGAAACATTATATTTACACGTATATCATGGCACTTGAGCCATCTCAACGGTTTCATAAATCACTCCCATCATTCTTTTTGTCTGTACCTTCCCTTATCGTTGCTAGGCAACGGCTTGGTAAAAACGTTACTGCGGTAACGAATACTCACGCAACAATAGAATTGTTGGAGGCGTCATTTTCTAAGCGGCCTGTGTATTGTCAGAGGAAAGTAGACGAGTAGATCTTTCAGGGACTTCTTGTTTCGTAATTCTTAATCACCGTTTTAAAAATAGTTTACATATTTTTTAATTTCTTAAATTTCAGAGCTCAAGAATTATTACAAATCTCAAAGTGCCCGAATCTCACACTTACTTGAGGAAATACTAAAAAAAAAAAATGTTCAAGTTACAAATAAGGCTGCGTTTAAACGTAACTGAGATAGGCTAATTGACACGACAGCTAAATGACGTAGACAGCTGTCCAGTGTTTTGACAAGCATCCCGAAAAATCACAGTTAATCTCTGACTGTTATCTTATTTCATCCAGTATTACAGCCGTTTCGCTAAAGCGTATTTTCAAGAACTGCAATAGACACGACATCAATAGAAGCATACTCATGTCTGCTTCTGCTAAAAGTACGTATATGTACTTTGAGCTGTATGTTAAGGAAGAAATTATCGTTCGACCACCCGCCACTCTCTGGATCTGTGAAAGGTGATGATCATCTACAGGTATGTTACAGTGGTAATGTTATATTATACCAGTATTAGGATATTACATGTTGTCAGTTTTCTCAGGCATATTACCGAATATGTCGGTCATGGTAGCCGGGCGTTCTAAGGCGTGAACTGTCTTCGCTCGCTCGGAAGCCTGATCATTGGTTCGAATCCCACGCAATTTCATTGTTTGGTATGTGTATGTGTTTATTCTATGTTTTTGTTGTCCTGTGTTCAGGTAGAGGCCTTTCGTCGAGCTGATCACTCGTCCAAGGAGTCCCACCGTCTGTAAAATGATCTTGAAACTGAAAATCTTAGGCCAGGGCCCGAGAGGGCTGCATAGCCAGCGAAAAAAAGAATATATATTACCGAATATGGCTCTGCTCCCGTCTTCAGGTGATTGCATGTCATTATACAAGGACACTTCTAAATGAGAAGGTAAATTTGCTACCTGATTCACACTGATTTCTTGTTTGGCTTATTATTCGACTCTGAAGATGGAGGCGACATGCGGCTCCGAAATGTCCTTTGACTTTCAACGGATTACGTGGTATTGTAAGGAGCCTGGATTGCGTACTCGGTATAGCGACTGGCTACGGGCTGGACGTCCGAGGGGTCGGCGTTCAAGTCTTTTTTTTTTCTTGCACTACAACCCCAGTGGGCCTAGGCCTACCTCCACGAACTTCTCCGTTCACTTCGGTTTTTCTAAATTTTACAAATGCGGTAGGACTCCTTGGCCAGGTGATCAGCTTGTCGCAAGGCCTCTACCTGTACACAAACACAGAAAAACGCACACAAAGATCCATGACATGAGTGGGATTCGAACCCACGATCCCGGCTTCCAAGCGAGCGAAGACAGTACATGCCTTAGACCACTCAGCTACCGTGATCGGTCTCAAGTCCTATTAGGGTCAAGAATTTTCTCTTCTGCACGTCGTCCAGACCGGCTCTGGGGTCCACCCAACGTCTATCCAATAAGTACCGGGTGTAAAACGGCAGGGACGTGAAGCTGACCACTCACCTCCAGCTAATGAAGAGGTCAAGAAAACGTGGATCTATACATCCACACCCCATACGCCTTCATGGCGTAGCGCTTAATTAGTTAAGCACAGAGACAACTTTACGTTTTATGTTTAATTTTTGCAACCGTTTCCATTCGCGAGGCTGGCGACGGCCGGGTACAGTTTGCGACGTCTGTGACGTGTAGCAACATACGGGGGCGGTTCGGGCGTCTGACTGCTCGCTTGCACGCGACTCGGCAGGTCACAGTTCATGAACTTTCACATTCCTATGGGAAGTCTAGTTTTAAACACGCATAACGGTCATGATGCTGTCTGCTGTGCTCCGTCGGGCCGTCCTCCAATACGTCTCTTCTTCATACGTTCCTTACATAGAGTGCTTAAACTGGAATGCATAATTGGGAGGTTGCGTTTGTCCGTCCGTACGTCATATCCGGAACTTACTCGAGCAATTTCAATGAAATTCTGTATTGAGAGGTATGAGATGTTGGCGAAATGATATTTTTGTTTGCCAGGCTGTTGTAATCCCTAATGATGTTTTACAAAATGTTGTAAAACAATTATCTTATGAATTAATACTTGGCATAAAAACAGTTCAGTATGTTCAGTAATTTTCAGCGTGTTCAGTATAGACCCAGTGCAACATTCACATAGAAGAAAAAAAAGTTTTTGACTCTTTGCAATGTAATATCCGCAGCACAAGTAGGCTTGAAACTTCAGATTTGTGTGTGCAATAAATGAACATCAGTACCAGTGAAGTGTGCACAATTACAAAAAGAATTAGTTTAAAAATTATCCTTTTTTTTTTTTGCCCTTGGCACTACAGCCCCAGTGGGCCTAGGCCTACCTCCATAAACTTCTCCGTTCACTTCGGTTTTTCTAGATCTTACACATTCGGTAGGACTCCTTGGGCGGGTGATCAGCTCGTCGCAAGGCCTCTACCTGTACACAAACACAGAAAAACGCACACACACAAACTAAACATCCATTCCCTGACTGGGATTCGAACCCACGATCCCGGTTTCCAAGCGAGCGAAGACAGTACATACCTTAGACCGCTCGGCTACCGTGACCGGCCATCCTTTTTTCTAGATGTATTAAATTTACATGTAATAGAGTCCAATTAAAGGCTACTGTGTTTTTGCCTGAACTGAATTTGGCTGATTCCTGGCATTTTCTTTCGTAGGAGGGAGGGTTGTTGTTATCTACATACAATTGCGTAAAGTCTAACAGCATGGTGGGCCGTGCCACAACTCAGGCGGTTTGTCGCCGGCTTCCCATTGCGGCCGCCCGGGTTCGATCCTAGATTAGGTCGTGTTTTCGGTGGGCAAAGTGGCCCTGGGGCAGTTTCTTTTTTGCCAAGTATTTCGATTTCCCCTGCCAATTCTCATTCTAGCAACATCTTCATATTCAGTAATCATCCTGTCATCGACGCCACGCAGTCTCGATACTGACGGCTTCGTTAAATGGCAAACAGAACTCCACAAGTGCTGTAATCCTAGTGAGACACTAGTTCTTGTATGCCCCCCGTACAGAATTGAAAGGTAACGTTGTACTTTCTCGTTATTTTATTGCCGCCGATTTGAAGTGAATTCTGATGAACAGTCTCAAGGGATGTGCAGTTCAATTTGCTGATCGCTGCGTACGACAGACTATGGACAGTATGACTGTGATACTAACAAGCGTAAAAATGTCCGTTGTTTTACAGCGCATATACTAACTAACTTACAAGGTAAAGTTGTGAACAACCGAGCAAGAATGGTCAGTCAGAAGTTAAATAGCCCCACATTAGAATCGTCCTTACATCTCATTCATTCATAAATGGCTCTACAGCCCTTTGTTGAGCCCTGGCCTCGTCATCAGTTTCGTAATCTTTTTTTTACACAGACGGTAGGACTTCTTGAACGGGGGATCAACCCGTCGCAAGGCCGCTACCTAAACACAGAATATTTTTTGTATTGCTAGTGGGGTGGGACTAAGTCCCTTGAACTGCGGCCACTTCTGCCCTATTGTACCAGCCCCATATGATAGGTGAGGGTGATTGTGGAGCAATTGGTGGAATGAAGATTGGCAGGGGAAACCGAATTACTCGGAGAAAACCTGCCCTAGCGCCACTTTGTCCACCACAAGTCCCACTTGACCAGACCCGAGATCGAACCCGGGTCGCCGTGGTGGGAAGCCAGCGACTAACCGCTTGAGCTATGGCGCGGCCCAAGCACAGAATAACGCACACACAGACATCCATTCCTTGAGTGGGTTTCGAACCCACGATCGTAGCGCTCGAGCGAACGAAGACAGTTCGTGCCTTAGACCTCGCGGCCAGTGTGATCGGCCCCTACATTTCATAACCTTAATTATAACTGTTAATACTTCCTGCAAAACTATAGCTATCTTTCGCTCTGCGAATGAGAAGCGAAAACGCTGTTTTGATGACCCCATCCTTCTCTTCTTCCCCCCCCTTCGTACTGGCCAGTGCCCTCCATAAAGAAGGAACAGGATAGCTGGGGATAAGCATAAGTCGAGTTTCATTCACAGTAAAAATTCTGCGTGATACCGCAGCAAGAAATGCCATTCTGATATTTCCCAGGAGATTAGTGCTTCCTGCCATGGGCTGTCCTTTCGATACCGATTGTTTTACTTCCCCCTCCCCCTTTTTTGTCATCTCTCTCCCATCTCGCTGGCCACAGTCCGTCCTAAAGTAACAGGCCAGTAGCAGTAAACGGTAAATACAATAGGGAGTCAGTGAAAAAATCCGGCAAATTTAATTGTGATATTTCCCAGTAAAGATGTCACTGCTTGTCCTTGACCTAAGGACATTCCGGCTCGCTGTCCTTTCCCCACTGTCCTAAGCTTCTCTACTACTTGGCATCGGCCAGATGACACCGTAAAATCTCATTGAAATCACATAAGAACGCATCAGATTGTGAAGATGTTTAAGCATATAACAATGGGGCGGTTTGAACTGGATTGATCTGGCTTAGGATAGGGATCAGTGGAAGACTCTTATGAACACGGCATTAAGCTTCGGCTTACACAAAATGTTGAGAAACTCTTGTGTAGCTTAGCGACTGGTGGCCTCTCAAGAAGAACTCAGCTCCATGGAGTCAGTTAATTAGTTTAAGCATATAATGGCCCTTGCCGGTCACGGTAGCCGAGCGGTCTGAGGCATGCACTGTCTTCGCTCGCTCGGAAGCCAGGATCGTGGGTTCGAATCCCACTCAGGGCATGGATGTTTGTGTGCGTTTTTCTGTGTTTGTCTACAGGTAGAGGCCTTGCGACGAGCTGATCACTCGCCCAAGGAGTCCTACCGTATGTGTAAGATCTAGTAAACCGAAGTGAAACGGAGAGTTTCATGGAGGTAGGCCTAGGCCCAAATTGGGGCTGTAGTGCCACAGGAAAAAAAATATATAATGGCCCTTAAAAAGTCATGGCTTATAGCTTAGTTTCCTGCCGACAGATCATGTGGAGGACAACGTTTTGTAGTCACGTGACGATATATGTAATCACTACGTTGACCTGAACAGTCGAACAACGCAAGCATGTCATAAGATTATAATATCCAGAAACCCACGTACACTTCCTGTTGGTTGAGCCAGGGGAGATACCCTTGTGTCGCCCGGGTCACCAGCGAGCTTTCGTGCGTATAAATGGAGAAGCGGCGAAATGTATGCAGACGAAACAACTGGCCGTACCTTTTTTAAACCAACACGCATCGGTAACTACTGTTACTCATTTACATCGTCTGTTCGACTGGTAATTAAGTTCGTTGTGTGCAGGCAATTAGTGCTGGCAACAGTGGAAGCACCAAGAATGCGTTGGTTACTGCTTGGGAGCTGGAGCATACGAAAACGTGATGTCCGGTTTCAATTCTGTCCAACCGCTAGTATCTTGACGTTTCGGCCGTACATATGAACCGGTTCTCACGGTCTCTTCGCTTACGGATGTTCTTATTTTTCCTTCTACCCTGAAGATGGAGGCGATACGTTCCTCCGAAACGTCGGTTAACACCACATCTACACAGTGACACATCCCAGTAGACTGCTTTTTTCATAGTCACCGCCAAGAAAACCTCAAATCTTACATTAAAGAAATTGCCTACAGAATTTTGACGTTTCTGATGCTCCTTGAACGAATCGTGTAGTGAATTCAGTATGAAGGAACATATTTTTATGTCGGATAATCTCAAACGGGGTTGCTGGTAAGAACAGACCAAACTGCGCAACGTGTGGAGGAATCAGTTTGGTGAAGTCCAAGGAAGTAACATTTGCGGCTCCTGCAACAGCCTGGCATTAGTAAATACAATTTTCAGTTAGGATTTAAAGATAAATTTGACTTGGTTCGTCCTGGTTCGTCACACTAGTATTACAGTATGAAAGATTTATACGCTGTCCAGTGTGATTGATATATATTTTTCTTTTTTAAATCTTTCATCCTTTACATGTTTCTGTCGGAGAGACCATCTTCAGAAGGACATATCAATACATGCGGAAATTACTATTACAATGTAATTTGTCATTATCAGTACATACAGACATTGTAATAGTAGTGTCTATGTATTGATAAGCCGGTCACGGTAGCCGAGCGGTCTAAGGCATGTACTGTCTTCGCTCACTCGGAAGCCGGGATCGTGGGTTCGAATCCCACTCAGGGCATGGATGTTTGTGTGCGTTTTTCTGTGTTTGTCTACAGGTAGAGGCCTTGCGACGAGCTGATCACTCGCCCAAGGAGTCCTACCATATGTGTAAGATCTAGTAAACCGAAGTGAAACGGAGAGTTGCATGGAGGTAGGCCTAGGCCAAAATTGGGGCTGTAGCGCCACAGAAAAAAAAAGTTGATATTGACCAATGACATTGTAATACTAGTAGTAGTTTCCGCATGTATTGATATGTACTTCTAAAGAAGGTCTCTCCGATCGAAACATGTATAGGATGAAAGATTAAATAAGAAAAAAAATCAACCACACTGGACAGCATATAAATCTTTTATTGAAAGATAATTCATTAAAAGATACATATTTTTCAGATGCTAACTGAGAATGCAAAAGATCGCTGGATAGAATCTTGTCGTCTATTTTATGTTATAATTAAAGAAATCCTGGTATTTTGGACAACATTTCGTTTAGAGACGAGGTCCATTTTATCTAAATGAGGTTCACAATAAGAAGAGTCGAATGTGGTGAAGAGAAAATCCAAACCTCACTAAGATGCTTCACGTCATCTAGCAAAGTGTACAGTTTGGTGTGCTTCGTCCGTTGTTGGTATTGTGGCCCAGTATTACTAGAAGAGAATGTGAACTTTGAACGCTATGGGGCACTTCTGAAACAGAACTTTATTCCCTTATTTCAAGGAATGGGTTGTGATGTCAATGAAATGTTTCCCCAACAAAGTGTAGCACAGCCACACACTGATAATATTGCTGAGGACATAAAACACTCATTTCCACGATCAAGTAATTTCGAACCGCTGTCTTTGTCGATTTGGCATAGAATGATCTTCGCCACCCTCCTCGCGTAACTCCTCGTGGCTGTCTTTTATGGGGCATTCATATTTACAGCAATCGTCCTCGAAGTATTGCACATGTGAAGAGTAAAATATTCACCACCATCAAAATATTGGCACCTCTGTTTTGAGATGGACAGTGAGAACTTCCCTTGTGCGCATAAGCCGTGTTGCTGAGGAAGATGGACATATTGCACAAGTAATCTTCATGTAGCTAGCTGTGGTTTTACATTTGTAATAAAATTGTGTAATTAAGCTTACATAACATACGTATACAGTAATTATTTCTTTCATACTTGGAATAAGGAAGAATTGCCCCAGCAGTGGAAGAAATCTCATATTATTTTTTGTTCTCGGCATTACAGCCCCAGTGGGCCTAGGCCTACCTCCATGAACTTCTCCGTTCACTTCGGAATCTCATATTGTACCTCTCTATAAAAGAGGTTGATATAACTTAGTGTAGTAATTACCGAATATGTCACTGTTATCACGTACACACACAGTGTGAATCGAAATTCTTCTCTTAAAGTTAATTCGATACCTAGAGGAAATTGTTGGGGACCGCCGTGGAATTTGGTGTAGTGTTTCAGCTACTAATTCCATATACTACATTGGACAAATACTGGACAAAAATTCGGTACAATACAATTCAGAGTCTATAAGCTTCTTATTTTATACTGTCGGACCACATAAAGTATATAAACTATAATTCTGTATTATGTCCAGAACTCAACTTGTACAGCGAATGCCTTACCAAGGAAGCTCTGGATGGGCTCGGTGACTTCAAAGTAGGAGGGCAAATTATTCAAACTGTGAAATATGCAGATGACCTTGTGTTAATGGCTAAGGAAGAAACTGTGCTACAGGGCATGATTGATAGACTAATTGAAATTGGAAGGTGCTATGGCATGGAAATGAATGTGGAGAAAACAAAAGTAATGAAAATTTCGAGACAACCAACCCCAGTCACAATAAAGATAGACCAAAAACAAGTGGAGAATGTGAAATGTTTTAAATATTTGGGTAGCTTGTTAACAGATGATGGAAGGTGTACTTGTGAAATTAAATCCAGGATTGCCATGGCAAAAGCTGCATTTAGCAAGAAGAAGAATCTTTTTACCAGCAAATTGGACTTAAATTTGAGGAAGAAACTAGTGAAATGCTACATTTGGAGCATAGCTCTGTATGGGGCTGAAACATGGACACTTAGGGCAGTAGATCAGAAACATCTGGAAAGTTTCGAAATGTGGTGTTGGAGAAGAATGGAGAAGATCAGTTGGACCGATTATGTGAGAAATGAAGAAGTGTTAATTAGAGTCAGTGAGCAGAGGAATATCCTACATGAAATAAGAAAACGGAAGGCTAATTGGATTGGTCATGTTTTACGCAGAAACTGCCTTCTAAAAGAAGCTATCGAAGGAAAGATAGATGGGCGGATAGAAGTGACAAGAAGACGAGGAAGAAGACGTAAGAAGATGCTGGATGACCTTGGGGACAGAAGAGGATACTGTCATTTGAAGGAGAAAGCTCTAGATCGCATTAAGTGGAGGAATTGTTTTGAAAGAGACTGTGGACCTGTCGTCTTGACAGATTACTGATGATGATGTCCAGAACATATATTGTTGTATGTTATAATATCTATAGTGGCCATTTTTTGAACTTAGTTCATTTGGTTTCTGCTTTACTTTTAAGTTGGTTTCTGGTTTTACGTAAGGTCACAGGTGCAAGGTCTCATGTGTGGGATTGAATGTGTTTCTTTCTTTTAACTCCCGTAGGTGGTTTCTCTCTTGCTTTGTTTATAGTTCCATGCCGTGTCCTAGGTTACTTCATGTGTTAGAAGATAGGGCTAACTGTGGTTGGAGCTCAACAGAGTAGGCCTAGGTCTTTACCTGAGGATGGAGACAGAAACATCGCTTCACATTAAAATTATGTGGTGGAAAATGTCCAGCAAGTTTACCACTGTATTAATGTACCACCATCTCGAACTTCCAGATTTTATTCATAATTCTACCGTTCGTTCTGAATGTATACGGAACGTGGCGTTTTACACTAAGGGAACATCGTAGACTGTGTTCCAGAAAATGCGCTATGTCAGTTTTTGGACTTAGAGAAAGGCAAAGCTGCCCCTGTAACAGGCCATGAAGGCCCATAGGGTTGTGAGACGTCGAGGCTCCTACATTTTCTCCAGACAATCGGCTCACAGATGGCGGTCAGGTTGTCAGCCTTACACACCGGCCGCGCTTTACGCCGCAGGAAGATTCCCGATACTCAGTTCTGTTAGAGGCTGAGTCGACCCTAGGGTCATATTGCGGCTGGAAGGATTAGGTAAATTGAGAAATCCACCTCGTCGGGAATCGAACCCACCACATTCCGGCTTGTAGCATAGTGCCTCAACCAACTACGCTACCGCGTGCACCATTTGGGCTTAAAAGGGAAGGAACTACAGGAGACTGCAAACCTTTTCATAACGAGGAGCTCATAATTAGTGGGGCTACGCTTCACCAAACCATATTTCGATAATCAAATCAAGAAGGATGAGATGAACGGGCACGTGGCACGCATAGAAGAGATGGGAAATTATGACTGAAAAGAATCTGAGTGTGCAGAGGACATTTGCAAGACAGGCGTACATGAGAGGATAATATTAGAACAGATATTTAAAAAAATAGGGAGAAGGAGTGGTTTGGGCTTATGTGGAGGTAGCTGAGGATAGGAACTAATGACGGGCTTTTATGATCGGGTTCCATAAAGGTTCGGGGATTTCTTATTAACATCTCATTAACTTTCTCCAAAAGGGCTCTGATCATTGTAATCAGTCAGATAATGACACCATTTCGTAAGAGTTGGGAATCCAGAAATAGCAGGCACAGAGACGTAGGAGTTCATGAGCACCGAACAAGGAATTCAGACAGAAAGTAGCAATGTCTCCTACAAAGTAATTCAAACTTTTTGAACCTTCATGTTTTTGGACAATGCCACTGCTCGCTACTGCGGTTCCAAGAATTGCAATGATTCGCTGGGGAACACGAAGAACATTTCTCACACCACCTCCATATTAGCACACAGCTGTGAATTCCCCAGCGTGAAGGTAAGCACAGAATTTTCAAACCTCAGTAATAGAGAGTTTCTGAAAGAGCCATTCGACATGTAAGGGCCAAGGTTTGGTCCCAGCTGTAAACACAGCATTTAAATAAAACAAGAATATCTGACAGTATAACACTCACCAATTGGGATCGGTAGTGGAACAAAATATCGAAACGTCGTATCTTTCTACGTATTAAGAACGCAGTCTTCTGGGATTTGGCACCGTGTATATGTGGTGTTAACCGACGTTTCGGACTGCTTTTACCGGTTCTCAAGGTCTCTTCGCTTGCGGATTTCTTATATTTTTCCTTCTACCCCGAAGATGGAGGCGATACGTTCCTCCGAAACGTCGGTTAACACCACATATATACGGTGCCAAATCCAAGAAGACTGCTTTCTTCCTAGTCACCGCCGTGAAAGCCTCAGATCTTACATATCTACGTATTGTTTGTTTACTTTTAATTTATTTACCGATGATGTTATTAAGTCAGAGAGTATATATTGTCGAATAATCGGTTAGCGTGAATAATTAATTAGGGCCGACATGAAAGGAAGTGGTTGCAGCCTAACTATTCCGACATTTTCTTGGAGGAACTGAGTAAAATAACCAAAACCTCAGTCATGATAGTCAGTGTCTTGGCCGAGATTTGAAACGGTCACCTCCCGGATATAAGTCAAAAGTGTTACCATTTGACTCAGCTCACTCGGTCTTTTATATCAAATACGAGTACATTTCTGACAATGCAAATGGCCGACATAACACTAGCGTGCCGACTTTTTCATTCCCTAATAGGAATAGATCTTAATTATTTCTTGAAGCATAACGATTCCTATTCGGGAGGTGTCCTGTTCGAATCTTGGCCGGAACCCCAATATTCAGGTTGAGAGTTTTCGTGTTTTACCGCAGTACCTCCAGGTACATTCCGGGACTGTGCCTTATGTTAGGCCCCTTCCTTTCATATTATTTTCCTTATTTATTAATCATCCTGTCACTCGACGCGATATAATCCGAGCTATTGAAAACGTCGTTTACAGGCAGATAGGTGTATGGCTGTTACTCAGGAAGTGAGCTGGGTAATGAGTTAGAGGAACTGGAGATGTTGCTTGCTTTCAGCCTACATGGAACCCCTGAGCAACTGGAGGTTCCAGTGGTGGGGCTCGCAGTGTGTGTCATCCCTTACATGGGAATGATCCGCCGCGTGTGGTTGCCGGAATGAGATCCAAGAATGAAAGAGGATAACAAACCCCAGAAATGAACATGGGCGCGCAGTCCTCGACGTGCATTCGGCTATAAATCACTTAAGTCGGCGACGTTGGTCCTTGCTTGTACTCGGCAGGATACAGGATTTTGCGTAGGCCGTGTATGCGTATAGCGGAACCTGCATGATGAGTGCAGGGTTAAAGAAAAAAAAACTATCCCTGTAACAGGCCGTGAAGGCCCATAGGGTTGTGAGACGTTGAGGTTCCCACATTATCTAGACAATCGGCTCAAAGATGGCGGTAAGGTTGTCAGCCTTACGCGCCGGCCGCTCTTTACTCTCCAGGAAAATTATTTAATTAATTCCTGGTACTAATTTATATTAGAGGCTGAGTCGACCCCAGGGCTATAGTGCGCCTGGAAGGATTAGGTCAATTGAAAAAATCCAGTGACCTTATTGGGACTTGAACTCGCGACCTTCCGGCCTGTAGCATAGTGCCTCAACCAACTACGCTACCGCGTGCTCCGATGAGTGTAGGGTGGAGAAGAATATGTTCTGCGGGGGATATTTCCCTTGCCTTCTCTAGGTTTTGATTTGTAATCAGTTTGTTGGAATAGAATTTTGTTGTCTTGGTAGACGAGCGGTTCCCAGTGAAATGAAGTGAGGACTATAATAGATTTCCAGTCTCAGCTTATCGTATTTACATGTTGACATTTACACTGAACAGGTAAAGGTAAAGTTGTCCCTGTGCTTAAATAGTTAAGCAGTACGCCATGAAGACGTATGGGGGAGTGGATGTATAGATCCACATTTTCTTGACCTCGGCACTAGTTGGAGGTGAGCGGTCGGCTTCACTCCCCGGCCACTTTACCCCTGGTGGAGTAGCCCCCGGTACCAGTTGGATAAGAGGCTGGATGGGCCCCAGAGCCGGTCTGGACGACGTGGAGAAGGGAAAATTCTTGACCCTACCGGGCCTCGAAATCCGATCCCTCAGTTCTCGAGGCCGTAGCCAGTCACTATACTGGCTGAGCTATCCCGGCTTTATTTATACTGAACGGTGCAACTTAAAATATAAATTTCACAGCGTAAATGAAATTCGAGGCTAACATTTACTATGTAAAGATAAGAATTTGACTTGCTGCAGATCATATGAATTGGATTTTGTAGCGATGATTGGGGATTTTCTGTTATTCTTAGAGTGTTTCTTTTTATTTGATGTACAGCTACTGCAGTTTATTGGAAGTTACGTCTCTAAGGGGTGAGCGATTGTTACCCCACGAGTGACGTAATTCCTTTAGCAAAAATTACCGGAGGGCATTGACAGCTCATAGACAAGAATTATGCTTTAAATTGTCTTATCGCGCAAGCAAAACAAGATTTCATTGAACTGTATTGCCCCGACTTCTCCTTGACCGTGACGTTAGTGCCAAATTATTATCCATAACAGGACTGAGGGATTCATGGAAGCAGTACTTTCAAGGAAAGTTGTTATGGGGTTCGCATGATTTGCTGAATATATAAAACGTAATTAAAAGAAGGTAACGCTAACCCTGTAATAGGCCGAGAAGGCCCATAGGGTTGTGAGACGTCGAGGTTCCCACATTTTCTATAGACAATCGGCTCACAGATGGTGGTAAGGTTGTCAGAGTTACGCGCCGGCCGCCCTTTACCGCCAGGAAGATTCCTTGTTCTCATTTCTGTTAGAGTCTGAGTAACCCCAGGAACATATTGCAGCTGGAAGGATTAGGTAAATTGAAAAAAATCAGTGACCTCATCGGGAATAGAACCTGCGACCTTCCGGCTTATAGCATTGTGCCTCAACCAACTACGCTACCGCGTGCCTCCTTATATAAGTATTGCTTCCTTAAAATACATTAACCAGTTTGTTAGAATATCATGTTTCTGGACATTATCCATCGTACTTTTTTTATCTGAAACACCGTCCTGTCTTTATTTGAAGCATAGCGTTTCTGAGACTGGATTCTGTCTCCTTCTTCAGGAAAAACCTACGCAGTTGGAACCAGGCGGAGATAGGGACGACAATATATCGATTGGGCCCAACTGAATAGGTTTTACCTGAAGACGGAAACAGATCTAGTCTCTGAAACGTTGTGTTTTAAATAAAAACAGGACGATCGATAATGTCCGGAAACAATACTTGTATTAATTTACCATCGTCATAAACTTTTAGAACCAATTTGTTGTTTGTACTGAAAGTACAGCGTGTTTCAGATGGAAACTGAATTTTTTAATTTTATTTACTTAATTTCGGACATAAAAGAAACAATGGACTAATATGCTCACATGCGAATAAAGTAGGAACAAACAGTTTACTTTAAGAAATCAAATTAATGAGATTTGAATTTCTCACAGCGTTCACTCTGAAGATTGCCCCCTTCTATGGGGATAATTCCGTGTATTTTGGTGTATATAGACCAACTTGCTTCCCCTGTCTTCAGGATACACTGAAGATGGAGGCATTAGGTTCTTCCGAAACGTTAGTAAATAACAGATTGCATGTTGTCACATCCCAGAAGAGACTACTCTTAGAATCCATGCGAGATCCCAAACTTTTCTTAATGAAATGACCCGGAAGACTCCTCCTCCGTGTCACGTCACTCTGATCCGGGAATGTGGCAGCACCGACGCGCATGCGTCGTGTCTCTTTCCTGTTTAACGTCTTGATTTATGTCGTGTTCGACTCTGACGGTATTTACAAATAATCTGGCCCCAGCAGCGCAGGAGTAAGGTGAATGCTCAGCTATTAAAGGACATCATGGACTCGATTGATTCTGAGGGTATTTAATGACGCTGATTCACTTGCAGTAAGTATTCTCGTTTGGATTATGAACATTATACACAGACTCCAGAAACTTCCGATGCAACCTTTGGTTATTATGAAAATATGCAGTTCCATATAAGCTTTCCAGTTAATGTCAAGCTCCCCCTACAAAAGAGTCGGGATATTTCATAATTTATGTGGCCTATTGATGGAAATCTATCGATATTTCGAAGAAGTGTACTGCCTCAGTCTTCAGGATCAAACTAGTAAGCCAAGTAGGAAATAAATGTTTTTGCCTTCGGCGTCTTGCTTCTTACTTAATTGGCTTACTCTTAGATCTTGAAGATGGAGGCAGTGCGGTCCTCGAAAAGTTGGTGGACTTCTAATGGAATATATCGTGTTTAATCCCAGAATATGGCGCCCTTCATATTCACCGCAGTGAGGCCCTCAGATCCAACTTGACGTAGCCATCTCGCACCCCACCTGATCTGTGTACTGTTGTCGACATGGGTATAATACATAAAGGTACCGATACCTGTGTATTAACTGATGGGCCAATGTTATACATATGAGCACATTACACATAATATTAAACGCTTTGAAACGTAACAGTATAAGTAAATCCACGGAGCAAAAATTTTGAGGCGTTAAGAAGTAACGTAGTTGGTTGAGGCAGTATAATACAAGCCGGAAGGTCACGGTTTCGTGTTCCCATAAAGTGGATTTCTCAATTTACCTAATGTTTCCAGCCGCACTATGATCCTGGGGTCGACTCAGCCCTTAACAGAAATGAGTACCAGGAATCTTCTTGGGGGTTAAANTAAAGGTACCGATACCTGTGTATTAACTGATGGGCCAATGTTATACATATGAGCACATTACACATAATATTAAACGCTTTGAAACGTAACAGTATAAGTAAATCCACGGAGCAAAAATTTTGAGGCGTTAAGAAGTAACGTAGTTGGTTGAGGCAGTATAATACAAGCCGGAAGGTCACGGTTTCGTGTTCCCATAAAGTGGATTTCTCAATTTACCTAATGTTTCCAGCCGCACTATGATCCTGGGGTCGACTCAGCCCTTAACAGAAATGAGTACCAGGAATCTTCTTGGGGGTTAAATGGCGGCCGGCGCGTAAGGCCGACAACCTCGCCGACATCTGTGAGCTGATTGTCTAGAGAAAATATGAGAGCCTCGACGTCTCACAACCATATGGGTCTTCACGACCTCTTACAGTGCTTTTTACCCTTTTTAAGAATCGGTGATTAGTAAAGAAATTTCTCGGCTTTTATTAAACTTAAAGGTTCACTACTGTGCTCACAGAAACCCACCGCTGAGGCATATGAATGCGTTTCATATTCTCAAATTCCTGTCCTCTTACAGCCGGTTTATTATCATCCTTCCACCCACGCCCAGGCACTCCAAATGGTCCCTTCCCCTCAGGTCTTCAGATTAGAACTGTGTATGTATGTTTTTATTTATTTCATCCCATACCCATCTTAGTCTTCTCGATTTCAACACCGAAACAATGCTGATGAGAAGTGCAAAGTATGAAGCTTCTCTTCATGGAGCCTCCTCCAACTTCCTGTTATTTCCCATACCCTCTTAAGGTTTCCGATATTTATTATTGATCAATATATACATAAGTAACGCTAGTGGGGTTGCGACTAAGTCCCTTGTACTGCGGCCACTTCTGGCCTATTTTACCATATATACATAAAGTAAAGGTATCCCTGTAACAGGTTGTGGAGGCCCATAGGGCTGTGAGATGTTGAGACTCCCATATATTCTAGACAATGGGCTCATAGTTGGCGGTAAGGTTGTCAGCCCTACACGCCGGCCGACCTTTACCCCCAAGAATATTCCTGGTACTCATTTCTGTTAGAGGCTGAGCCGACCACAGGGCCATAGTGCGGCTGGAAGGATTAGGTAAATTAAAAAAATTCACCGCGACCTTCCGGCTTGTAGCATAGTGACTCAACCAACTACGCTACCGCGTGCCCCGATGAATATATACATATACGGTGTAATGGTTTTCATCGCATTTGGTTAAATGTACGCCATATCGAAACACAATTCAAATAAAAGTTGTACATCTAAATGAAATCAGTATCTTATATCATGCGTCAAATTGTGTGTAGGATGAATTATTATTTGAGGATATGGATAATGTTGTATTTGAGATTCATTTACATTGGGGATTATACGTGACTAATAAGAACAAAAAGTAAACTCGCCTTACAGGCTTCATTTGCAAGCATAAACTCCGCGTACCGGATTTAATCAAAGTTCATCAAGTAGTCTGTATGAAGAAACATCCCGACAGACCTCCCTGTTATGCTTTCAGTTGGTTCACTGTATGCATAAGACAAGTGCACGATAATAGGACCGCAATGAAAGTGGAAAGACACGGTATTGTTTGAATGAGAGTGTTATGATCAGTAGTTGTTGACCCTTCTGGCAGTGTGGGAACCAGCTTGAAGACAAAGCGGCCTTCTTAAGCAATTTGCTTGCTGTGCGCTGCTCTTTTATTGAACAGAAAACAATGCAACGTGCGACCGTCGCTATTCAATTACTGCTATAAATGAAAATTTGACGGTGGATGATCCTGGAACGAGATGATGAGAAGGGATGCTGAGGGTGGGCGTGGAAAAGAAAGAGACAAGAACTGAGGCTCGTGGAAGGCGACTGAAAGAGATGAACAGGTAGAAAAGTCAAGAGGCGGAGCGAGAAAAGAAAAGATAAATGTAACTTACACAGTATTACGAACATCGTGTTCCAATGTATTCGCTTTCCCTCGAAACTGTCACATTAACATGTTCAGGTAAGATCTGAAATCCGTCAGACCGCCATTTTGCTGAATAGGAACGTGCAAATCAAATTCATACTGTGGTCATCTGTGTTATGACACCGTGTAAACTGGTAGGTGGATACTGACTTTTTGGACAAACATTGCTAGCATTTTCAGCGTTGTAGTTTGAGGCAGAATGTTCGTCTGAAACTATAGTACCACTTACCATACTACAGAGTGTCATGACTCAGAAGACGACAATAAAAAGGAAAGTATATGCAGACATATTGCTTGCACAGTATTATCATGGCGAGCAACACAACAAATTCAAAATAAATAAACCAGTGTTACTGTATTAACATAGGAAGCCGGGATAGCGCAGTCAGTATAGCAACTGGCTACCGACTGGACGACTGAAGGGTCAGAGTTCGAGTCCCGGTGGGATCAAGAATTTTCTCTTCTCCACGTCGTCCAGACCGGCTCTGAGGCCCATCCAGCCTCCTATCCAATGGGTAAGGGCGGTTCTTTCTCCGGGGGCAAAGTTGCAGGGGCATGAAGCTGACCAGTTACTTCCAACTAGTGCCGAGGTCAAGAATATGTGGATCTATACATCTACTCCCCCATACGCCCTCATGGCGTAGTGTCTAAATAGTTAAGCGCAGGGAATACTTAACCTTTTTACTTTATTAACATTTGTTTATTATTGGTTTATTTATTTGGAATTTGTTGCGTTGGCGGCCGTACTAATACTATGTAGTGATACACAACAGGATGCATACAAAAGATATCCACCATGAGATAATGTTTCTTACACGTCTACCTAAAATTAGTTGTGCTGATACTGTTGATATCAGTTTAGCTCTTTCGATACTTTTAACCATCTCCCAAATTCATATCAATCATTTTACCACAACCAGGCAACGGTAGAAGCCCGGTGATAATGTATCCCTGTCATCTGTGAGAACCTGTTTCGACGTAGCTGTTACTGATGACTTCACAATATATGGTAGGACTAAGAAAAGAGCAAGGATAGCTCAGTTGGTATAGCTATTGGGCTACGGACTGGACGATCGAGGAGTCACGTTTCGAGTCTCGGTAGGGGCAAGAGAGTTTTCTCTTCTCCATAACGCCTAGACCGGCTCTGGGGTCCACCCAGCCTGCTATACAATAGGTACCCGTGCTGTTTCCCAGGAGGAAGGCGGTAGAGGCTTGAAGCTGACCACTCGTCCCTATCTAGTGAGGTTAAGAGTAGTGAAGCTGTAACTCCACTTGGCGTGGTGTTTATTAATTAATCCCAGTGTAGGATGAAAAGCAGTTATTTACGGCTCCAACTTGTAGTAGATTCTAGATGGAATATGGGCGACATATCGAGGGGGACAGTCCTCTGTCTCTAGAATCTTAGATGCGCAGGCGCATTGCGTAACTAGCAGATGTATAGACATTTGGACTCGACCGCCAGAGTTGGTACATCAGGGAACGAGAAGAGACAAAGATTCAGATAGAAGAATGCATCTGTTGTTGGTTGAGATGAAATCGAGTTCAGATCGTGGCAACGTTGCAGCTCCAGCAGCATCCAGCAAGCCAGCAAGCAGGTTGTGAACTTGGAGGATGAGAGCGGAATGTCTGTGTGTTCGATGAGGGGGTGTTGAGAGGGCAAGCGGGGACATAGTCTGGTCAGGGTGACGGGGGTCGATCGTCTCGTCTCGCGTCAGCTCAGATTTCCCTGCCCCCTCCCCTCCAAAATGCTTAGCTAGCCGCGGTCGAGCGAAATTAATATCGTTTATTTCATCTTCCTATTTGTTATAAATTTTTATCTCGCCGTACATACAGGAATAAAATCTTACTGTTTGATAGAAATCTGCTTATGGCAGACAGTCGCATAGGCCTATAACTAACCAACCAACTAACTAACTTAATGGAGCTGAGCCCTTCTCGACAAGCCGCCAGTTGTGCTGTTACTCAAGAACTTAGGCCGCGCCATAGCTCAAGCGGTTAGTCGCTGGCTTCCCACCGCGGCGTCCCGGGTTCGATCCCGGGGTCTGGTCAAGTGGTATTTGTGGTGGACAAAGTGGAGCTGGGGAAGGTTTCCTCCGAGTACTTCGGTTTCCCCTGCCAATATTCATTCCACCAATTGCTCCACAATCACCCTCACCTATCATCTGGGGCTGGTACAATAGGCCAGAAGTGGCCGCAGTACAAGGGACTTAGTCCCACTCCACTAGCATTACAAAAATTATTTTATGAAACCCGAAGGTTCATTACGGCGTTCACAAGAGCCCTCCACCGGTCCCCATCCTGAGCCAGATCAATCCAGTCCATACCACCGCATCCTATATCCGATTCAATATTATCCACCCACCTACGTCTTTGTCTTCGTAGTGGTCTCTTTCTTTCTGGCTGTCACATCAATGTCCTATATGCATTTCTGTTTGCCCCCATTCGTGCCACATGCCCTGCCCATCTCATCTTCCTAGACTTGATCATTCTAATTATACGACTACTTGGCGAAGAATACAAGTTATGATGCTCCTCATTATGCAGTTTTCTACAACCTCCCGTCACTTCATTTCTTTCCGGTCCAAATATTCCCTCAGCACCATGTTCTCAAACATCCTCATTTTATGTTCATCCTTTAATATCAGAGACCAAGTTTCACACCCATACAAAACCACAGGCAAAATTATAGTTTTGTATATTCTAATTTTTACGTTTTTAGGCAGCAAATTAAAAAAAAATCAGGACTGAATAGTAACAAGCATTACCCGAATTCAGTCCCCTCTTAAAATCCTCCTGGATCAGGTTTTGATTTGTTATAGTAGTTCCCAAATATTTTAACTGTACCACATTCTCAAAACATCTGGTAGCTATATTTATGTCACGGTTTTGTCCTGCATTCTGGTGACGAGACAGCAAACAAAAAACAAACTCCATGGTTCTAGTCCGACCCAGCAACCACCGCTTGTCGACGAAGTTAGTACCAACTTTAGCGGGTAGAGGGTGTCGCATGGTCAGGGCAACGAATCCCCACGGCCGTTAATTTCGGGTTTCTAGACCGGAGACGAGGCAGCAACATATACTTTTTTTAATTCGCTAAGTGGGGGGTAGAGTCCAACTGGGTCCACTCGGCACGGCGGCCACTAATTGGCCTATTGTCACCTGCCCCGGGTGATTATGATGATGGAGAATTTAGTGGAATGAAGATTGGCAGGGGCAACCGAAGTACTGTGAGAAAACCCGCCCCAGAACCACTTTGTCCACCACAAATCCCATTTGACCAGACCCGGGATCATATCCGGGCCGCCGCGGTGGGAAGCCAGCGACTGACCCCTTGAGCTATGGCGCTGCCTCAACATATACTTACTTTACTCTGTGTTTACTTCTAGACCAACCTCCCTACTAGCATTCCCAGTTATGATATATTATATATATACTTTCCAAAACATTTGCCTGTTTTCAATATGTTCATGGAATATTTGGTCTTTTAGGTATGGTCCAAAGGAAAACACAGCACAGAATATTGCTGAAAGAAAAGTTTATACCTGACAGGAATCGACGTGTAGCTTCGAGGAAAGAAACACATTCATAATTTTAGTGGGGAAACATCATGGTAAGCGCTCACTTGAGACACGCGGTGATTGAATTAAAGTATTAAAAGAAGTTGCCTGCTCTGGGGCCCACACAGCCCTTTATTCAGTGGGTGCCGGAGGCTGTTTCCCAGGATTAAAGCGGCCGCGGCGTGAATCTGACCACTCACCTCCATCTAGTGCTGAGATCAGAATGGTGGAGCTTTACCTCCACTCTCCCATATGTCTTCACGTCATAGTGCTTAATTAATTAAGCATAGGGATAGCTTCACTTTACCTTCGGAATGGAGTTGTGTCAAAATGTAGTGCACAGAGATAGTTCAATATTGGGTCATGTAGTTAGATCTTGTTTTACCAGTGTTCTATTCCACCCTCAAAGAAAACACATTACGTTTGGATTACAAAGATCACTTAGCTAATACTGTTGATGAAAGTATTCCCTGTTTATTCTGAGAGTCTTATGGGGCGAAAATACAGAATTTCTGAACGTTAAAATTGGTACAAAATCGTATTTTGTGATTCAATTGATGTTATGTAGGCATGCAAGTTCCTCCATTTCCTCAGTCTTTATGTAGGCCACTTATTGGAGGTCGAGTAAAACTTAAGCAAGGCGGATTCTCAGTTTCGTTTCAGATAAATTTCCTCTTAGCATAGGTACTTTTTGCCTCGATAAAACTTATAGATACATACCGCATGTATGAGTATGTTTGTCCAGAATTGCAAGCCTCATGTTACAGGCCTGAGCCACATTGGTACGTACACAAGGGTACCTGCACGTTTTCATCACCCATTACCAGGGCCCGGATTTTGATGACCTGAGAATATTTAAAAAATGACCGAAAAATCCAGAAAAATGACCTAAAGGAGAAAAGAAAGAACACTTGGCTTCAATGTTATTCACATTTCAGAAAACATATGCAGAAAAATTCCCTAAAATGGCCAAAAATGACAAGAAATGCCCTTAAAAGTAAAAAAAAAATTACCCCCAAAATGAAACAATGACCTTAAACCTAAAAATGTCAAAAAATGACAAAAAGTTAATTATAACATTTACATTTCTGTAACCAGCAGCTCATATCCGAGATTTATATATTTAAGAGCATCGCATAGGATACAAGGAAAAAAAGATGACATGTCATCAAAATCCGGGCCCTGCTCATTACACTTTCTTAGTTTGTGTTCTGCTCATGTCCTCTCTATAAACAAATGTAAGTCGTTCCCGTTTTGTAACAAAAATATCCTCCTCCGACAAACTACAGAAACATTCTATGGAACACAGTCTATATGGACAAGGAAAATAAAGACATTGGAGCAGGCCGTTTTCTGTAATATTTCAACGCGCAAATTTAATCAGTAAATGGTAATTTCCACCTAGCTCAGTCGGTATAGTGACGGGCTACGGTGCTGGACGGCCGGGGATCCTTTCCCGGCAGGGACAACAGATTTTTCTCTACTCCACAGCGTCTGGACTGCTTATGGGCCCCACATACTTTCCTATCCAATGGGTACCGAGGGCAAAGCGGCCGGGGCATGAAGCTGATCAAGCACCTCCATCTCTTGCCAAGATCAAGAATAGTGGAGGTATACCTCCACTCCCCGATATATCATCATGTCATGGTACATAATTAAACACAGGGACAACCTTATCTTACCTCTACTTTTTTCAGTTAATTTGTCACCTTTAGAGGTGTTCACCAATTGTAAGAGGTGAAGAATTCCTTCTGGGATGTGGCACCTTGTAGATATTGTGTAAAACGACGTTTCGGAGGAACGTAACGCCTTCATCTTCAGGGTATAAAAATCCGCGAACGAGGAACCAGCGTGAGCAGGCGGTTGTAGCCACATCCCAGAAGACAGCTTTCTTCATAGTCACCGCTGTGAAAACTTCAAATCTTGCAATTGTAAGAGGTATTAACATATCTAATAATAAGATATCACTTTCGAATACAAGTGCCGACAGCTGACATCTTCTGCTGTTCTCACCCTGTGGCTTCCTTTTATCTCATGTATGATTGTTTACCTGCTTATTGTCATATGTTTCTCCTGTCGCTGTCCTGTTCCATGGTAGCATTTCTTATATCGCTAGACATAGACCTATTATTAGAAAATATTTTCAATTATTTTCGCTCTACATACTCGGAACCAAAGTATTTTACGGGGAAATTGGATTTCCATTTAATCCGGGTCTGATTTCAGACAGGTTGAACTTTACCCGTTGAATGGGCCTGCGGCTGTTTTAAGCTTCCTACTTAAAAAAACACCATCAAACCAATCGACAGTGCTTGTGAAGCTGTTGAACTCAAGTTATTTGCTTCTTACATGGTATTACCATACCTGCTCCTTTCAGAAACTGCACACTTGCTTGTTCTGTTGTCCTTTCCTTCGATTGTGGAGTTTCTTTTGACCGAATATCTCTTAGCACAATTGAACCGTCCAATCAATGGGGCGCTACTGTAATGGTACTGCGAGGCTTCCTACTTCATCGCCGTGAAGACAATCTCTCTCCCCCGAAAGCGATCCTCATGAATGAGGTATTCCGTTGTTTGGAGCTGTATCCACGAAAGCGTTCCCGATAACACATAGATCATGCACTTCGTGATCTCGCTGTAATAGCTTATCTTTATTATAGAACAGAATAGCGTAGCATTACAATAGAAATACCAGTTCAAAACACATCGAATTTGTTGTTAAAGAAATTAATCCTGGAAGTAAAGGGGGGGGGGATTACACAGACACTCAGGTAATAATATTTTGTTGTAAAATGTAAAAGTAAACTTTCTTCTGTTCCTAAGGACCACGCCTTGAAAATGTCTAGAGAGAGAGTACTAGAGCTGTTTTAAACGAAGCCTCCAGTATTCCCGGATGTTCGGATAGTTACTCTACTCCAGAGCTCGAAGATTTTCATTAACTTCCACGTAGTGTCGAGATTGAGAATGCGTGGAGGTTACCTACACACGTCTTTATTGTGTGATCCTTAAATACGATAAAAATTTCGCCATCAACTAATTATTGCTGTGGAGTATAGAGTCTTTCTTGTAAATTTGATAGTAGCTGAGATATTGAAGAAATTGCCCGCCTTTCATAAAATCCGACGGTTGGTTAACTTGTTCATTAGACCCCGCCCCTGGCCCCAATTTATTCATTCATATACCTTTTGCTCCCTCTGGAGCATAGGGCATCCGTGAAACGATTCGTTTGACTTCAATTTTTTAATCTCATAGACATTCGGTAGGACTCCTTGGACGAGGATCAGCCCGACGCAAAACCGCTACCTACACAAACACAGAATAGGCGCAAACATCCATGCTTCGAGGGGGATTCGAACCCACGACCCAATTGTTTGAGTGGGCGTACGTAGTTGATGCCTTAGGCCGCGCGCCACTGATCAGCACTAGTCCCAATGCTGATGCAGAATACAATAAACACCGTCCAGCTGCAGTTCCTTACATTTTTCCATTGCCTTCCCGTCTGTGCCTTTCTTACCCAAGTGGTTTTCACCATTCGGTGTACTACCGAAATTTTGTATGCACCTCCCACCTCTGCCATACGTGGTACATCCCCCATATCTCATTCGCCTTCATTGGATCATCCGAATAATCATCATCATCAGTAATCTGTCAAGACGACAGGTCCACAGTCTCTTCCAAAACAATTCCTCAACTTAATGCGATCTAGAGCTTTCTCCTTCAAATGACAGTATCCTCTTCTGTCACCAAGGTCATCCAGCATCTTCTTACGTCTTCTTCCTCGTCTTCTTGTCACTTCTATCCGCCCATCTATCTTTCCTTCGATAACTTCTTTTAGAAGGCAGTTTCTAAATAAAAACATGACCAATCCAATTAGCCTTCCGTTTTCTTATTTCGTGTAGGATATTCCTCTGCTCACTGACTCTAATTAACACTTCTTCATTTCTCACATAATCGGTCCAACTGATCTTCTCCATCCTTCTCCAACACCACATTTCAAAACTTTCCAGATGTTTCTGATCTATTGCCCTAAGTGTCCATGTTTTGGCGAAAAATATCTAAGAGCTTTATCTTATTATATTTTGTATCTGTGATCATACTAACCGTAAACACCAACCTGATGATTTATTGGTCCAGCCAGGTTCCTGTCCCCTGTTTTATTTATCTGCGGTAAAAGATAGATCTAGTTGCAGGCTGAACGAACAATTAAATTAATCGGGTGGTAAGAGAGACACGTATTTAATTTTGTGAGTGACTGTCCGACCTCAGTGAGGACCTTACCCTTGCCTCTCCTTCGTTCTCAGACAGACTGTGCGAGCGGCCGTTGCGATGGAAAGAGAGAAAAAAATTAAAAACAAAAATAAATGTGAAATAAAAATAAAAAACAAAACAAGAACGCACGAGTTATGTAGAGTTGTTTCAAAACCTTGAGCTTATGCTTGTTGTTGAATGACCTTCGTTCGCCTTGGCCGAAGAAACAAGAGATGACAACGAATGAGAAAGAAGGGAAGAAGATGAAAGAAGAAGACGAAGAAAAGGATCTATACGAGAAGATGTAGTTCTACTTTTTTTACATTTTTTATTTGTTTTCTGATGTTCTAGAAGATGATGGAAACAGTTTTCTCATCATCGAAGAAAAGTTGCGTGGTCTTACACGTGCTCGCAATGTATTTCCTGGCTTTTGTAGCGGCCTGCAGGACAGCTCCCCTGCAGTGAGTCCAACTATCACGATGATTCGTCGTGAGAAATTTCGGTTTCGTTTAAAGCATGAAGACGTTTAAGGTTCCAGCACCGCAGATCCAGAATGAAGACAATTCATATGGTATCCAGAATACTGTGATGTGGTTCAGAAAGAACGAAAAGAGAGGAAGGAAATTCAAGTTTCGGCAAGAAAGTAAGAAAAAACAACATAATATCGAAACAGCGTTGCTGCCGCGTTTCAGAGGTTAAGTACGGGGGAAGGATTGGCAGCCAGTATAGTCTTGTGACTTCTTGTGGAGGTATAACTCTTGTCTTTCTTAATCTTTGCCACTAGATGGCGGTGAGCGGTTAACTTTTACGCCCCGTCCGAATTACCTCCGAGGAAGTAGCCCCCGAACTAATTGAATAGAAGGTTTTATTTTACAGATACCGGTGTAATTTGTAGGGATAGAAACATTAAGAAATACAAATATCTATGTTTAATTTATCGTAGTCGGGTTGATTGATCCTTAGGTTGCATAACGATGCTTTTTGAGCTGCAGGTGCTATATAGTGTTGAATGGGGTTACTGCTAGTCATGAGTAATGTGTAGATAAGGATTTAGAAGGAAGTAATTGTATTTTACTGGGGGAACTATCCGGGCGTTCGCCTGGGGAGATGAAAAGCAAAATAAATCTCAGTCAAGGTAGTCTCTCGTCGAATATTCAATTGATAAAACGACGCGACACTATTGTATTAACCTATTAGCTAAAAGGTAAAGTTTCCTGTACTTGATTGAGCACCACGCCATGGAGACATGAGGGAGTGGAGCTGTAGCTCCACGCATTCTTACCCACTGCACTAAGTGAAGGCACGTGGTCAGTTTAACAGAACCTGCCACCGTACATTCAGCCATCAGACTATATAGTGCTGTAACACAAAATCTTATTAAAGTACTTCAAGATAAAGACAAAGATAACAGAAAATTTGCCCCTGTTCCTAATTAATTATGCTCCACGCCATGAAGACAGTATGGGGTAGTGGAGGTACTATTATTATTGTGGCTCTACAGCCCTTTGTTGGGCTGTTTCTGAATCCTGTACACAGTCGATAGGACTCTTTATCAGCCGGTCGCAAGGCCGCTAAGTACACGCAGAACAACACAAACACAGAATAAGCGCACAGAATATCTGAACCCACTGTTCCAGCGTTCGAGCGAGCGAAGACAGTTCCTGCGATAGACCGTGCGGCCACTGTGATCGACAGTGGAGGTATAGTTACACCATCTTGAACCTCGGTGAATTGTCAGCTTTGCCCCCATGCCATTTCACCGCCGGAAAAAGAGACCCTGGTACCTGTTAAATTGGAACCTGGGAGAGCCCTAGTGCCTGCCTGGACGCTGTGGGTTAAGACATATTTTATTTACTCATAGAAAAGCATACCTTTCATGCGGTAAATCTTCAAGTCAAAGTCCACGTCATGTACTGATTAAACGGTCTATTAAGGCGAACGTGTTGCGCACCGAACTTTGTCTGGCTCAATTGCGTAGCGTCCGAACAGCATGATGCTGCACACTTCCCAAGAACACTTGTACCTTGCTCCCAGGTCTGCGTTGTGATGTCTGCTGCGAAAGAAGTCAAATAGTTAGCACTGGAGGCCATGTGGTCAACTTACCTTCTCATGTAAATCAAACACGGACCGCTTCACAGCAGTAGGTCTTGTCTGTTCTACGTATTCATCACAGTGACACACGGTAGAAAATTCGCCGAGCAAAGAATTTGGTCGGTCAGTTGGACTGAAGTGGGCTGAACTACGGCGATTGCTGGGTATCAACCTGATGAACTTACGCCCTAACAAGAGTGGGTTTTCCATGTACGTTCTTCGCCATTTTGCATACTTGAATGGCCTTTGATAATAATTTATTTTGAAAACAATTAAATTGTTGAAAAGATAATTACCAATAATTAAAAGGTAATTTATATTTATTTTTAACGTGACTGTACAATAGGCCAGAACTGTCCGCAGTACAAGGGACTTAGTCCCACCCCACTAGCAATAAAAAAAACATGGCTGTAAACAGATACTGTCACTTGTATGAGTGTGACTATGGACGGGGTTTGGATTGGTAATTGGATTTACTGAACACTACAGATTGTAACTACAAGTAACTATAGCGCTGTCGCTAATTCACGCACTCTACAATTCACTACAGCACGCACTGAGTCTTCTCATTGCGTGCTGTGTCTTCATCAGTCGTCTGCTAACTGCTTCAAACATCGTAGATCACTCGACTTCCTTGTTCATGGCTTCACGTCCTCGCTGGCTGTCGCCTATCTCACTGCAGCTTCCAACTGTCGTACTCTTAACTCAACTCAACTCAACTCAACTCAACTCAACTCAACTCAACTCAACTCAACTCAACTCAACTCAACTCAACTCAACTCAACTCAACTCAACTCAACTCAACTCAACTCAACTCAACTCAACTCAACTCAACTCAACTCAACTCAACTCAACTCAACTCAACTCAACTCAACTCAACTCAACTCAACTCAACTCAACTCAACTCAACTCAACTCAACTCAACTCAACTCAACTCAACTCAACTCAACTCAACTCAACTCAACTCAACTCAACTCAACTCAACTCAACTCAACTCAACTCAACTCAACTCAACTCAACTCAACTCAACTCAACTCAACTCAACTCAACTCAACTCAACTCAACTCAACTCAACTCAACTCAACTCAACTCAACTCAACTCAACTCAACTCAACTCAACTCAACTCAACTCAACTCAACTCAACTCAACTCAACTCAACTCAACTCAACTCAACTCAACTCAACTCAACTCAACTCAACTCAACTCAACTCAACTCAACTCAACTCAACTCAACTCAACTCAACTCAACTCAACTCAACTCAACTCAACTCAACTCAACTCAACTCAACTCAACTCAACTCAACTCAACTCCATTCACCAACTCCAAGGCTGGCGGCCGACTCACACCAATCTTCTACTCATCTCACAAACGTCTTAAAATTCTCTTGTAATCGCAGCTACTCCTCGTTAGATAGCCTCGGCAAGGACCGCGTGGAATACGTATCTCTCAACAGTTCTATTGTTGCGTCACTTAGCTATCGCAGGAACCGCGTAGATAATACTGCTTCCAAGTTACTTCATTGTTGCGTGTTATGTTTCCTCGGAACGGGCGTTGTATAGCTGCTTATTTCGCAGTCGTTGCCTAGCAGTGGGTCTCCATGTCACAATATTTTAAGGATACTTATTCTTCAACAACACTGTTGAGACCGAAGACAGATTTCGTCTTTGTTAAATGTAACAGCAGTTTACATACTAGTGAAGGTTGGTAAAAACAAAAGGCATTACTTAGACCCTGAAAATGGAGGAAGCGTGTTCCTGTAACACGTTGGCATCCACCTCCAAGATTGTCGTTGGAACACTGGATAATGACCCCCTTATTTTGAAGTTGTCCATGTGCTTAATTAAGCACCACAGGATGAAATCTTACATAAGGGGAACTGAAGGCAATCTTCGCTTGTTCCTTATGTTGGCATTAGATGGAGATGAACTGTCAGCCCCATGCTCTGGTGGTGAAATGACGTTTTCAGGAAATCTATGTCAATCTCTAATATGATTCTTGACACCTACTGAACCACTGGAATGAATTAGTAGATCATACACATGCGGACAAACAGTATATAGAATTTTCTTTCCAAGCCATCCATTACAAACATCGGCGCGAAATTTTGAGGTTAAGTCCGGCAAGTTTAACGTAGACAAAAGCAGAATTTAAGAACTAGCAAAGAAGAAAATGCTGCTACTACTATTACTACCACTACCACCACCACCGCCTCTAGCACTGCCATCACCACCATTACACATAATTCAATTCAATTCAATTCAATTCGTGTTTATTTATGTGCAAACTTAACAGCACAGTGGCCAATTACAAAGTTAGCACGAGTACATAGAAATACACAAAAATTAAAGAGCAAAATAAAAAATATGACAGTCTATACAATATCAATAAATTAGTAACATCCAAGAAAAGAAAAGAAAACAAAAAAATAAAATAATTTAGCCTTAACAGGCGAGAAAAATAAAATAAGTACATTTCGAATGGTTATTCCACTATGTGATGAGAAAGGACAATACACATACATACACACATAGAAGTTAATAATAATAATAATAATAATAATAACCCAATTAATTCTTATTTATTCGTGTGGCAGCTCAACATCCTAATTTAAAACAATTCAATTCATGTTTAATTACGTACAACTTAACAGCACAGAGGCCAATTAAAAGGTTAGAATGAATACATAGAATTACATAAAAATTATTAAAAAACAAATACAAAATTTGAGAGTCTACATAATGACAATAGATTAATAATATTGACTATTGAAGAGAATAAAATACAATCTGACTCCACAAAGATTCGATTTATGACCACCTGCTCACTAGCATATCAAATCAACCCATGACAAAATTTGCATTTTATTTTCGGATTATAACTTTCGGCTTCATTTGGGTTACCAACACAAGATATGAAGGACTAAGCCTGTGCAACAGGAAAGTAGGCTTTATGCAGAGTTCTGTCTGGAACTCCTGTTTCACTGCTCTGAAGATGACTAATAGTTACTTAGCAGTGAGCACAGTAATGTGTCTGATGCTGCATAAAAAAATTGCTACAAAAGAAGACCTTGCGTCTCGCCAGTGACTTAAAATAGATACAGATGTGGGTGTTCAGACAGAAAGCACAACTCCATTTGTAGGCATATTTACTAAATTCCAGGAGTCCATGCCGTGAAAATCAATATATTCCTTTTTCGCCTTCTCCTGTCCTCCACGGACTAGGCTTAAGCCTATGTGGTCGTTTCAATCGCCTCCACATGTTTTAATATTCGATTGGTTTGCAATGTAGAACAAATCTCCGTTTTCTTCATCAGTTTAGACCCCCTATTTTCTATGAATTTTACGTTTTCATGCTTCCTGGATAAGTATTTAGTACTTTCCACATGTCTTACTTTATAATTTTGACTACTGTAGTACGTCTGCACGCCTTGACACATCTTTAACTAGTTAGCTGACTGACTAACTAACTTCATGGAGCTGAGACCTTCTAGAAAAGGCGCCGGTCGCTCAGCTATTCCAGAATTTCCCAAAATTTCATGGGAGCTGAAGGTTCATTACCATGTTCACAAGAGCTCACCAGTGAACCCTATCCTGAGCCATATTAATCCAGTCATATTTTTCTAAGATCCATTTTAATATTATCCTCACACCTACACCCTACACTTCCAGCCCATCTCATCATTTTTAATTGATCATTCTAATTATTATTATTAAATGCCGATCACAGTGGCCGCGCGGTCTAATGCATGAAGTGTCTTCTCCCGCTCGAAAGTTGGGGTCGTGGGTTCGAATCCCACTAAAGACATGGATGTTTGTCTGCGTTTATTCTGTGTTTGTGTAGGTAATAGCTTACGACCGGCTTATCCCCCCTACAAGGAGTCTGCCGTCTGTCTAAATTAAGAAACTGAAGTGAAACAAAGCGTTTCACGGATGTCCTATGCTCCAAGTGGGAGCAACAGGAAAAAGAGAGAAAGAGGGAGATTATTATTCTGGCTCTACAGCCCTTTGTTGGGCCTTAGCCGCTTTTTCAGTTTCTTGATCTTGTACACAGTCGGTAAGACTCCTTGGACGAGGGATCAGCCCGTCGCAAGGCCTCTACGTACACACAGAACAACACAATACAGACATCCGTGCCTCAAGTTGGATTCGAACCCACGATTGCAGCGTTGGAGCGAGATAAGACAGTACATGCCTTAGACCGCGCGGCCACTCTAATCGGATATAATTATATATGACGATGAGAACAAGTCATGAAGCTCCTCATTAAGTGGGCCCCTTGTCACCCCGGCATGGCGCGTCCTGAGGTTGCGGATGGAGGAGACCGCCTCCAGATATGGATGGTAGCTGCGAACATAGTGAATTAGCAGCCGCGGGTAGCCGACAAAGGGCGGTCCTCCTGCTTGGGGGTTGTCTTGGGTCTAATAACAGCTCGCCGTAAAAGAACAGTTCGTTACAAAATATTTCGCAAGGTTTCGGACTTAGCCGAATCCTTGAGGCATCTTAGAATTGTAATCCTTGCCGTCCCTGCTGCCTGAATTTTACAACCATATTTGTTTCTTTTTACAGCAGTATCAGTTCCACGTTCGGGCCGCGCCATAGCTCAAGCGGTTAGTCGCTGGCTTCCCACCGCGGCGGCCCGGGTTCAATCCCGGGACTGGTCAAGTGGGATTTGTGGTGGACAAAGTGGCGCTGGGGCAGGTTTTCTCCGAGTACTTCGGTTTCCCCTGCCAATCTTCATTCCACCAATTGCTCCACAATCACCCTCACCTATCATCTGGGGCTGGTACAATAGGCCAGAAGTGGCCGCAGTACAAGGGACTTAGTCCCGCCCCACTAGCAATAAGAAAAATAAGTTCCACGTTAAGAGCGCCGAATTATTATCACTTTATAAATAATAGGTTTTGTATCGTTCCTAATTTAATTCATGAAATATGAGTTTCATCTCCCATACAGATAGCAGATCAGATATCAAGTTGCACATAGTTGACATTGTGTTCTTTATGTGTATAGGCTTGCAGGAAATAGACGAAACAGGAATGAACATATGTCTGCATATAAAAAGGTAAGGTAAAGCTATCCCTGTAACAGACCGTGAAGGCCCATAGGGTTGTGAAACGTTGAGGCTCCCATATTTTCTCCAGAAAATCGGCTCACAGATGGCGGTAAGGTTGTCAGCCTTACGCGCCGGCCGCCCTCAGGTATTCATTTCTATTAAAGGCTGAGTCGACCCCAGAGCTATAGTGCGACTGCAAGGATTAGGTTAATTGAAAAAATCCACCTCTTCGGGACTCGAACCCGCGACCTTCCGGCTTGTAACATAGTACCTAAACGAACTACACTACCACGTGTCCCATGTCTGATTATAAGAAACTTTAAGGGGATATCTGGTAGTATTTTTTGCCACACGCAAGTCAAATTGTGAATTATTTAGTTCAGTTTTTGTTCACACGTCGGATATTAACACTGTGAGGATGTGGTATTTGAATTCCTCATGACTGTAATCATATCACTCTTTAACACTACCCATCATTATCTGAATGCCAGTTTGTCAGAGAGATAAGCTTGGAAATGGAACACTTCAGTAATATTCTCTTCGCGATGAACACTTATTTTGCATATTAGTCTGCATGGTTTGTTATCGGATAAAGCAGTCAGGAGCGTGAAGATCACCAGTCACCTCGGCCTAGAATTTCTGTTACCCCACACTGTCTACAGTCCTTCATTGCGTTATGCTTGGACACTGAGATAACTTTACCTGTCACGAGTATACTTCATCCAGGATGTGTACCCGTTGGGCGTATACATGGAGACGTTTCGGGTGCGGTAAGTGGTATTCTGTATCTGAAACTTGAACACCGATACATCATCGGACAGTGACGTCAACCGTTACGTAAGCATTAGAAAGTTACGCGATAATATTTTCTACATACTTCCGGTGTTCGTGCAACACGATTGGTGGGAAATTCAAACATACTAGCTTAGTAATTCTCTCACCGGATGGCAAAGGGTACGCGTGGATGACACTATAACTAACTTCTTGGAGATGAGCCCTTCTTGAGAAGCCGCCAGTTATGCACATACTCAAGAAATTTCCAACATTTTATGGAAAATGAATTTTCATTGCTGTGTTTACAAAAGCCCTCCACTGGTCCCTATCCTGAGCCAGAACAATCCGGTCCATACCATCCAATCCTCTCTCTCTAAGATCCATTTTAATATTACCCACACACCTACATCTTTGTCTCCTTCTTGTCTCCTTCCTTCTGGCTTTCCTACAATACCCTGTATGTATTCCTTTTCTCCCACATGCCTGCTACATGCCCTGTCCATCTCATCCTTCTTGACATTTTTTTTATTGATAGTGGGGTGGGACTAAGTCCCTTGTACTGCGGCCACTTCTGGCCTATTGTACCAGCCCCAGATGATAGGTGAGGGTGATTGTGGAGCAATTGGTGGAATGAAGATTGGCAAGGGAAACCAAAGTACTCGGAGAAAACTCCCCCAGCGCCACTTTGTCCACCACAAATCCCACTTGACCAGACCCGGGATCGAACCCGGGCAGCCGCGATGGGAAGCGAACGGCTAACCGCTTGAGTTATGGCGCGGCCATTCCTCCTTGACTTGATCATCCTTATTACGTTTAGTGAAGTTCGTCATTATGCAGTTTTCTCCAACCTCCCATCACGTCATCTTTCTTCGATCCAAAAATTCTCCTCAGCACCTTGTTCTCAAACACTCTCAGTCTGTGTTCCTTCCTTAATTCCAAAGACCAAGTTTTAAGGTAAATACTAAAACTTAAAGTCCATTGACTCTAGAAATATTTCAAAATGCCTCTTAAAAGACTTAAGAGTATATAAAATTACTTCAACGTAAGAGCTACATTCTGAGCGTCTTTAGGGCGGAGATGTACTGCTGACGGTAAATCCATCCACTGTGTATGGTCGTAACGGCCACAGTGATAGGAGTAAGCCTGTTATTCATTCATTCATTCATCAGTAATCTGTCAGACGACAGGTCCACAGTCTCTTGCAAAACAGTTCCTCCAAAACAGTTCAACCAGCATCTTCTTACGTCTTCTTCCTCGTCTTCTGGTCGCATACATGGTATCTCTGTTCTTGGAAAGAGACTATCCAGGAAAAATGATAATGTGGTAGTTTTTCCATTTGCTTTCCACATCGCAGTACAAACAGCCGTTCAAACCACTCTGGTCACGCCTGTTGCTATACGAACTTGAACCATCTCGAGCATCATTTGCTCTGTGCTTCAAGTCGCTGCTGATGACGCTGCTTCCGACATCAGTTTTTGGTTTTTGGTGTCTCTCTTCGTCTGATGCCTACCCTTTGACCTGTCCAGCAAGGGATGCCCTGCCGGTAGCTACGCTACCGCTGGTATTGCTCTCAGGGTCCTTGGCATACTCAACCCCCCCTCACCACGATAAGGTGGAGACACCAACAAGGGGGAAGCCTGTTATATTTATGATAAATTAATAGAAATAACACAGACTACTCCTTTCCTTTTTTACAACAGATGCGTTTTTCAGGAATTTCTCCGATGTAAGGCGATGTACATTATTTCAAGATGTACGAATGTTACGAATTTCGTGAAGGTGGTTCCTCTCAAATTATTAAGTCCGTAAAAGTTTTATCTCCAAGAGCGCCATTTCGAGAGACTTAGTTGAACACATTCCACTTTTTTTTTCTCCTAAGTATAACTACAGAAAGCATGATACATCCGTGTTCAGGTGTCAGGCACAGAATAATTTTGCTTCATAATAATTCGACGGTTAGAGGAAAGGAATTGTGAAATTTTAACGTCACTTCTCACAACCAGCCACTAGTCAGTGTTCTGTTGACACCAGTACACTTAAACTTATCACGGCACATGATTTGTTACCTTTCTGTAATGATTATCTGTTGTTCTGTTGCAAGGAAGGGAACTCAACGGAAATTTCCCGACACACCGACAACAGAACGCGAGCCTTTTATCACTCGTTGCCCCATTTTTAAATTTCCTTCCGCATACATTATTTTTTTTATTGCTAGTGGGGTGGGACTGAGTCCCTTGTACTGCGGCCACTTCTGGCCTATTGTACCAGCCTCAGATGATAGATGAGGGTGATTGTGGAGCAATTGGTGGAATGAAGATTGGCAGGGGAAACCGAAGTACTCGGAGAAAACCTGCCCCAGGGCCACTTTGTCCACCACAAATCCCACTTGACCAGACCCGGGATCGAACCCGGGTCGCCGCGGTGGGAAGCCAGCGATTAACCGCTTGAGCTATGGCGCGGCCCTTCCACGTACATCCTGAAAGGAGTATTGTTTTGCGTGTCTGCAAATTCGTAAGGAAGAGGAGTAAATAATGAACACAAGTTTATAGCAGAACAACTTATCATAACATTTTGTACTGAGAACAGAGGCAAAAGCTGTAACGATTCTGATATATATTCGGGACACATCCAGTTCGAGACTCGACAGGGATAGCGTCTGTTCTATCTGAGCTGAGTCGTGATTTTCGCTGGTTCCTCCAGACACGTACCGAGATAATATCACAATGTGGTTCTAACCGCTTGATTCCATAACCTTTCCATTTCATTATTCCTACTCCCCTAGCTCAGCCGGTGCAGCGGTGGGCTACTGGCTGAACGGCCGGGGTTCGATTCCCGGCAGAGGTAAGAGGTAAGATGGCCGTCTGAGGCCGAAACATGTAGTGTAGGGAGCAAGATCAAAGNTAGCGGTGGGCTACTGGCTGAGTGGCCGCGGTTCGATTCCCGGCAGAGGTAAGAAATTTGTCTAAATCCCACAGCGTCCAACCAACCTCTTGTCCAGTAGATACTGGGAGATCTTTCCGGGGGGTAAATCTGCCGGGCCGTGAAGTTGACCACTCAGCTCTACCTAACGCTGTGATAAAGAGGGGCGAAGCATACGTGTTCATGATGTGGTGCGTACTTTACTGCCATTCGAACTTTCTAGTCTGATATACTGAGAGTGTCGTTAAATAAATAATAAGTAAGTCAAATAGAAGAACGATTATAGGATTGAAATAATATGCGAAGATGCTTCTAGTTCCGCGATGGTAACAAGAATTGCCATGTTAATCCAATCAGTCATCGGTACACTAAATGTCGACTTTATCGCTCATGTTTCACACTTGCGCACGCGCACACACACGTGTAGTTCACACATACGTTCTCGTAACACGGAACTTGATATTCAGTCGCAGTTGGACTTGTTTCATCGCAACAGTTTCAGTTAAGGGTCACATTNTCATAATGTACATAATGTACTACAGCCCCAGCGGGCCTAGGCCTACCTCCATTAACTTCTCCGTTCACTTCGGTTTTTCTAGATCTTACACATTCGGTAGGACTCCTTGGGCGGGTGATCAGCTCGTCGCAAGGCCTCTACCTGTACACAAACACAGAAAAACGCACACACACAAACTAAACATCCATACCCTGAGTGGGATACGAACCCACGATCTCGGTTTCCAAGCAAGCGAAGACAGTACATACCTTAGACCGCTGGGCTACCGTGACCGGCGCTGTTTCAGTCTTAGCTTCATCGAATTCGTTTCGAGTGCACGACGTGGGCGGCCGAGGTAGAAATCTATGTGGAAGTGAGAAGCGTTGTCATTCATTGACGATAAACCAGCCGACAATATCCATCTCTTGGTGCTTAATCGAACTGTATTGTTTGTGTGTATCCTGCAATTTATTCACGGCAAGGGAATTAAATAATTTGAACGCCACCGGCAATAGTACGCCAATTCAGCTGGTAGTTAAGCCTGTAAGAGTGGTCGGTGCACTGCGATCTATGCATTATGAAGCAGGTACGCGCATGAGACTAGGCTGCCTGTTTACGCAGCACTGTTTTCAAACAGAGATGATTTCGATGCCGCAGTATTAAATAGAAGCTCGCATAGAACGCATGGAGCTTTATCTCCATACCCCCCATAAACTTCCGCAGCATGGTGATTAGACACAACCAATTTTACCCTTTTTCTTTCTTTCTTTCTTTCTTTCTTTCTTTCTTTCTTTCTTTCTTTTTTTAATCTTAGTTTCAAAATATTTATTCGATTTCTCACATGGTTTGCTATTCTGGTGTTCAAAGACTGGTAATATTACAAGGATACGAACCTTTGCGTGAGGATGTTGAAACGTTTCTCCGGTGACATATTTTTTCAAGATATTTTCTGACAAGATATCTGTGTTTTGGAGTTATAGAATCGAGCAGGGTCGAGGTAAAACGTGATAGTGCAGCTACCTTGTCTGTAAGGACAAGGCACTGGAAAGATCCAGAAATGTGACAAAGACATGGCAGTTCCTGGTATTTTCTAACCCCGCTACCTGAAAGAAAACATGAATATTCAAGGTCATGAAACCGTTTAACTCTTCTGTTGAAAATGGCCAACTTATGGCTTGAAAATTTCAGTCATTCACGTACAAGAGTGGATTTTAAGACGGCGGGAGTGAATAATCACGACTGATGTACGCGTGATCTGTTACAGTGAAAACTCACTAATTCTGAATTCGCTGTAATTCAGACTTGTTTTTTTTTTTTGCGCATTACGACATTGATGATCACATTGTCGCTACCCAAAATGTTCATAAGACTGATGTCAAAACTTATATTTTTACATCTAATGACAAGTACATTTGGTGAGCCGGGGTAGCGCAGTCGGTATAGCTACTGCCTACGGGCTGGACGACCGAGGGGTCGGAGTTCGAATCCTGGTAGGGTCAGTATTTTCTCTTCTTCATATCGTCCAGACCAACTCTGGGGCTCATCCAGCCTCCTATCCATTGGGTACCGGGGGCTCTTTCCCCGGGGGTAGAGCGGCAGGGGCGTGAAACTGACCACTTACTTCCAGCTGGTTCCGAGGTCAAGAAAATGTGGATCTATACGTCCACTCCCCCATATGCCTTCATGAAATAAACGGCCGTGGGGGTTCGTTGCACTGACCACGCTACACCCTTTATCCGCTAAAGATGGCGCTAACTTCGCGGACAAGAGGCAGCCTCTCGGTCGGTATAATTCGCTTGCGGACTAAAACCACGGAGTTGTCGTTGTTGTTGTATACAGTTTCTTATTTATTTGTTGTGTTATGACGTACGGATGGAGGTCTTACGCCATCCAAGTAGACTTCTGACAAGTCTAAACTATATATATATTAAGAATTCGAACGGAATTGAAGGAGTGGGAGAAATACGTGGAACGTGAGAAGTTAGCCCGGTCACGGTAGCCGAGCGGTCTAAGACATGCACAGTCTTCGTTCGCTCGGAAGCCTGGATCATGGGTTCGAATCTCACACAAAGCATGGATGTTTGGTATATGTATGTGTTTATTCTGTGTTTGTGTTGTCCTGTGTTTAGGTAGAGGCCTTGCGACGAGCTGATCAGCCGTCCAAGGAGTCCTACCATTTGTAAAAATGATAAATGAAACTGAGAAATCAGCCCTGTGTTCCGAAGTGGGAGCATTACGGCAAAGGATTTATCATTTTTATTTGGTGCTGACTAAAACAAATGTACAGTTCATGGAGAACTATCCTTTCCATTTCGTCTTCTGGAGCACGCCGAACGCCTCACGCGTTACACAGAGTCTGGATTGATACATGCAGAATGTAGTCGAAATGTTAAACTGACTACGAAGCACGTAAGCGAGTGGGGAAAACCGAGATCGTCGTTACTGAGCAACTTCGGGATGAGAGTCACTCACCGGAGATCCCACTGCACATGCTCCTCGTTGCTGTCCTATCTGGTGCAGATTTGCCACAGCAGCTACAGAATTCTCTTCTGCACTCCACCTTTTGACTTCTTGCTCTGACCAGGGGTCGACATCTGACCAGCTCCGGTTCAGTCACGATTATGCCTTCTCCAGCATCACCGACAACATCAATACCGTTGGGGGCGGCGCTACAACGCCACCGCCTCTACGCAGTTCGCATTCTGAAAGGCAGAATGGCAGCGATGCATTCAAGGACGGTGACCTCATTGCAATGCGCGTCCTCAAATTGAAGACGACCTGAAAACAGTGTCTACAGGGAAGAGCACTGTCTTCCGGGATGTGACGCAACTTAGTGTGATACTGACGTTTCGGAGAAATGTATTGCCTTCATCTTGCTTGTTGCTCGCTTGGCTTTCGCTTCAGACACGAATATTGAGGCACCACGTTCATCGGAAATGGTAAAGGTCTACCCGATTTTACGGTATCGCAACCCAAGATGATAGTGAGTACCCTTCACAGTTACCGCCATGAGGAACGCCTCAAATGTTAAAATGTGTGAAGATGTTTCAGGCCCTACGAGCATCAGTCAATACAAAGATAAAACCGACACGCTTTAAATCCTCTCTCGCTTACCTCGGAAAATTGAGAGAGTATTTACAAAATCCGTAACAGATTAATAGGCCTATTTTATAATGAAACTTATGCAAATTTAGGAAACCTGCTTTTTCCATAAATGCAGAGAGAACCCCCGACTTAAAACTGCCCGTAATAAAGAGAAACTGTTTAACGGGGACACGCAGGGGAAAATTGTGGTAATGTAAGTCTCTGTGCCTTGCAACTTCGTAGCCATGGCCACGTTTTGCGTGTAGGTTCCACCCACACGAATTCAGGCATCAAAATGTCCAGTACAGCAGAACGACCGTGTGTAGTAAAACTGCCACTGCGAACAGAATAGCCGCCTTCTCAAATATCACGAATCGGTTAATTATTCCTTAATAATCTCTCGATCACTCTCATTACCGACATGTGCTACACATCATAGGAACATGCTGTGTGTATACTTTCTCTTACTGAAGTTACTTTTCATGTAACTGATTTAATTGTTTTGTTGTTTGATCATGCATGTGAATGGGCCTACAATTTCGCCACTGAATTGCCTTAGGTGTCCGTATAAGTTGAAACCATTGTAGCAGCTTTCGGATTTCGTTGACAGTTCTACGACTCCGACTATTTATATTATCTTCAGATTCAATACTGTATTTTTATGGTTTAGCCAGAAGGAAAGAGACCACTGGGAACACCAAGACGTAGGTGGGTGGACAATATTAAAATGGATCTTAGAGAGATAGGATGGGGCGGTATGGATTGGATTGATCTGGCTCAGGATAGGGACCAGTTGAGGGCTCTTGTAAACACGGTAATGAACCTTCGGGTTCCATAAAATGCTGGGAAATTCTTGAGTAGCTGCAGAATTGGCGGCTCCTCAAGAAGGGCTCAGCTCTATGAGTAAGTAAGTATAATTTAGCCCGGGAATGGGTTACAGAATCCAAGCGAGTTAAATGGACATCATCTGAATGATATTAGACGTGAAACCAGCAGGCATTTCGGGAATAAAAAGAAGGAATATCTGAAAGACAAAATTGAAACGAATAGTAAGAACAATAACATAGAGACCTGTATAGAGGAATAAATGACTTTAAGAGGGGTTACCAGCCTAGCAGTAACTTAGTGAAGGATGAGAATGGTGATCTGCTTGCAGATTCCCACAACATTTTGAATAGGCCGAAGAACTACTTCTCTCAGTTATTGAATGTGCATAGGGTCAGTTACGTTAGGCTGATAGAAGTACATACAACTGAGCCGTTAGTACCTGATACTAGCCGTTTTGAGGTTGAAATTACTATTGTAAAGTTGAAAAGGTATAAATCGCTAGGCAGTGATCAAGTTCCGGCAGAACTGATGTAAGCAGGAGGTAAAACATTACTCTCTGAGATCCGTAAACGCCTTCATTCTGTTTGGAATAAGGAAGAATTGCCTGAGCAGTGGAAGGAGTCTGTTACTGTACCAGTTCACAAGGGGGGGGGGGGGGGGTATCATTGCTGTCAATTTCATACAAAATGTTATCCAATATCCTTTTCTCAAGGTTAAGTCCATACATAGATGAAATTATTGGGGATCATCAGTTTGGGTTTCGACTTAACAGATCAACTACAGATCAGAAAAAATGGGAATACAACAAGACAGTACATCAGCTATTCGTAGGCTTCAATTAGCCTGTGATTCAGTTAGGCGGCAAGTTATTTTACGTACGTACGTATAATATTCGCATAGAGTTTGGGGTACCCATGAAACGAGTTAGGCTCATTAAAATGTCTTTAAATGAAGCGTATAGTAAAATCCGTGTAGGTAAAAATTTGGTCCATAATTTTCTTATCCAGAATGGTCTAAAACAAGGAGATGCTTTAAAGCCACTGCTTTTCAAATTTTCTTTAGAATATGGCATTAGGAAGGTTCAAGAAAACCAGGTGGGACTGAAATTAAATGGGACACATCAGCTGCTGGTCTATGAATGAATCAATGAATGAATGCATAAGGGGTGGGCCCTTCCGGCCCTTGTACGGCGACCTTCAATGATCTATTGTGCTTCCCCTTTTTTGTTTAACCCTTTGTCGATCCTACATTTCGAATGAAATGTACGACTTTTTTAATGGGGGCGTTCCATAAAAAAATGGCCCAAGTGACGAAATCTTAAATAAGCTATGGCCTCACAATCTTATAGGATGTGTGTGTGGCTGATTCATCTTTTTCTAGGAACCGTTCGCAAGTGGGGTCGTCTGTTAGTCCCTTACTTACTTACTTACTTACTTATGGAGCTGAGCCCTTCTTGAGGAGAAGCCAAATCTGCAGCTACTCAAGAATTTCCCAGCAATTAATGGAACCTGAAGGTTCATTACCGTGTTCACAAGAGCCATCCATTGGTCCCTATTCTGAGCCAGATCAATCCAATCCATACCATACCACCCTATCTCTCTAGGATCCATTTTAATATTGTCCACCCACCTACCACTTCATGATAGTAAGCACAGGGACAACTTTACCTTTTACTTTCTTTTACAGTTTTCATATCGACCTTATAGATATTTCCTGCGACTTTAATTTAATAAAATGTTGCATTCATTTCGCATTTATCCCATGCGTGCTACTGGCTCGCCCAATCAATCCTCATAATGAAATATGCTTATATTATTTTGCAGGGAATGATTTCGGGGCATAGGTTGACTGCCAGTGGCTTATATGAATATGTAATTTTCCATATAAAGCAGAAGTCGGCCTTATTGTTTCTTTCTGCGATCGAAGCAGAAGAATTGGGCTCAAGGTGATGAGTGTAATTATGAACGTTTGACACCTGTGGAATGCGCATGTGCAACTGCTGCAGATTTGACAAATATAACTGAACTTAAGACGGTGAAATTGCGTTATGTAGTCATGGTACACCACAGTGACTGCGCGGTGTTAAGCACGAAATGTTTCCTCCCACTCAAATACTGAGATCGTGGGTTCGAATCACATTCTATGCATATATGTCTGCGTTGTTTTTGTTTTTGTGTTTTCCTGGTGGACTTCCGACTGTCTGATCTCCCGCCCAAGGAGTCATACCAACTGTCTGTAAGATTATTAGTTTTAGAATTAACTCTGAATGGGATAAGCCTAATCCGTCAAGGCAGAAGAAGTTCGTGCTTGAATTATAGGATTACCAGCTTCGGCCTCAGGTCTGGAGAAGTATATATGAACAAGCCTTTTTTTTTATTCTTTGTTTACTCGTGTTGTAGACCTATACATTCTCACGTGTTACGTAAAGCAGCGAGTTTCAACTGTCGTGTGGTAAATTCCATAGTTTAGAAAATCTAGTAAATATTGTTAGTAGATTGACACATACCTTCACTTTTACAAGTGAGGTTATATTTGCATGCACTCTTTGTAAGAAATGAGTTAAGAAGCTCATATTAACAAGTCGTGTGAATTCGTCTGTCTGCATGTCCGAAGGGACTAAACTGAATTTCATTTTTTAATTCCTTCCATGCATGCTGTATGCCCCGCGCATGTAATTATACCTGATTCTGTTATCGTAATGGTACTTGGCGAGGGGTGAAAATTCTTAAGCTCCTCATTATGCTATTTTCTCCAGTAATCTGTTACTTCTCTTAGATTGAACTATTTCCTCAGCACCCTCTTCTCAGACACCTTTAATGCACGTCCTTCCCTTAATGTAAGTGACAAATTTCACGCTCAAAACAAAACAACTGATAAAATTATGTAGGATTTTAGGTTCTCACAGCGGTAGTTATGATGAGTAATATCTTCTGGAATATAACGCTTTATAGTCCGCTGGAAGTCAACCGATGTTGCCACCTACGTTCACGCTGATATCTTGCTCTGATTATTCTACCATGAAGATGGAGGCGATATGTCTTTCCGAAACGTCGCTAGACTTTCTATATCCCAGAAGAAAATAATGTTCACAACTGATAAAATTGCCTTTTTCAGTATTTTAATCTTTACATTTAGAGGCAGAAGTCGGAGAAACAATCCTGATGTCTTCTCTTTTAAGTTTTTTGAAGTGCAAAGATGTATTACACTCTTCTATTTCTAATCAGTTATGTTCGCAGATATTTGTTTGCTGCTGTACTTACCACACTCTGACTTCTAATTTTATCCCAAGAGCTTAGCACAAGATGGATAAACCTAGCATAGAGGAGGACATATTCCTAAAGAACATGTTTGCAGTATTGTCCGAGTATACGTTTCCACTCTTGTTAGGTAAAACACTCGCCCTTTCAACCTTTCCAGCTTCGCTGTGTAGGAGTGCTTCCGTACAGTGGCAAGATGTATGTTCAGAGTGTGTTGAGGGAGAGTTGTGTGCCGCCCCCTGGCAAGGTAGGCGTACATACTCGCCCTTTTCCGCACTCTGGTGTCAAGTTGTGTTTCTAAACAGAACTTCTTTATACCCTCGAGTTCAACTTTTTCCCCTCCTTGTGAAATATTGTCATTTGCTCTAATTATCACAATTCAGAAGGCAAATCAGTCTCAGTGGGTCTCAGTATACGATTATTATTATTATTATTATTATTATTATTATGGCTCTGCAGCCATTTGTTGGGCCTTGGCCGCTCTTTCTGTTTCTTAATACTATACACAGTCCATGCTACTCCTTTGACTGGGGATCAGTCCGTCACAAGGCTTCTACCTACACACAAAACAAAGACACACAGACATCCATGCCTTGTGCGGGATTCGAACCCACGATCCTAGCGTTCGAACGAGCGAAGACAGTTCATGCCTTAGACCGGCTACAGGCTGGAAGACCGAAGGGTCGGAGTTGGAGTCCCGGTGGGGGGCAAGAATATTCTCTTCTTCAAGTCGTCCAGACTGGCTATGGGGTCCACCCAACCTCCTGTCCAATGGATACCTGGGGCTCTTTCCCCGGGGGTAAAGCGGAAGGGGCGTGAAGCTGACTACTCATCTCAAACTAGTACCGAGGTCTAGAAAATGTTTAATATATCCACACCCTCATACGCCTTCATGACGTATTGCTTAATTAATTAAGCACAGGGACAACTTTACCTTTTTGTACTTATTCTTCACTGCTTAATAAATTCACAGACTTAAGAAGATCAGAGGGGAAATGCGGATACTGGATTTGAATGCATGGATGGACAGAAAAGTGTACCAAGGAAGAGCGGGAATTCTTTTAGAATCCAGAAAAAAATCCACATTTTCAAAACATAATGGTGTAAATTGCCTGTTAATTAAGCAATTACATGTAGTTTCTTGCACAGAAGTACCATCTCTAATGTTTTTCCGCATTCATGGTGTTTTTGCGCTTTTGTGATCATTGTTAACCTGAAATGTTAATAAAATAGTCATAATATAACTTCAGCTTTGACTTTTGACTTGTATCAAACGAGCTTACACATTTATACAAATTCAACGATTACTTCTCTTTCAGATCTGAGAGATCAACCGTCATGGCTGAGGTTTTCGTGGTTTTCTTCAATCCCCCCCATTATATATTGGAATAATTGTCCCATATTACAGGCAATTCCATTATTGTCGATGAGAACAAACAGAGCGACCACTCCTCGACTAATTCCTCCCAGTCTATATTACGCAACGCTACGCAGTGTTTGCACTGAACGTGACGGCGATACAAGGCCGACAGAAGTGTATAGTAACTTTGGGTCACGTCGGTGTCAGTTTCATTTTGAAATTCTAGTAATGTTGCTCAGCCAGATATAATTTGTGAGTTCATTCCTTTCTCCAGTGTATGAAAGTGATAAAAACAATATGAAATACACGTAATAAGATTATGGTCTTATGGCGTGTAACGCTGCCTGTATCAGGGCAGAAGAGCGAAACAAACTATTCTACCCTAATGATGGATGCAACAGGCTCCTCCGAATGGTTGGTACGTATCTACCAACCTACACAGCGTCGCATTACAAAAGAAAGTATTTTTAATATTCATATATGATTTTTTTCTGAGAAGTAGTGGGTCTGGAACGGGGTGCACTCAGCCTCGTGATGATAACTGAGGAGCTATTTCAAGGAAATAGTAGCCCCGGTCTAGAAAACCAAGATTAACGGCCGTGGGGATCCGTTTCGCTGACCACATGACGCCCTCTGTCCGCAAAAGTTGGCACTAAATTTCGTCGACAAGCGGAGGTCGCTCGGTCGGTATGGTTCGCTTGCGCACTAAAATCACGGAGGTTTTTTTTTATATATAACAACCTCAGCTTTCGTATAACCTAGTAAGGTAAGGTAAAGTTGTCCCTGTGCTTAACAAATTAAACACTACACCATGAAGTCTTATGGGGGAGTGGATGTATAGATCCACATTTTCTTGAACTCGGCACTAGTTGGAGATGAGTGGTCAGCTTGACCGCTTTGCCCCGGTACTCATTGGATAGGAAGTGGGCCCCAGAGCCGGTGTGGACGATGTGAAGAATAGAAAATTGTTAACCCTACCGGGACTCGAACTCCGATCCCTCGGTCGTCCAGCCCTTAGCCTGTCGCTATACCGACTGCGCTACCCCAGCTCCCCGTATAACCTAGTAAGAAATAGATTTAAGAATTTTTTTTTTAGTGGGGAGGAGTCATTGGACTTAATTTTTTTCTCTGTTTCAGGTAAGTGGTGATACCAGACTCCTCTTGCTTTGTTAGTGACGTCCAGTTCATCAGTCGTCTGTGGTAAGTCAACGTACATACAGCCACTGTAACTCTAAAGCAGACAAGTTCTTATATTGATTTGAGGTTCTCACAGCGGTGGTTATGAAGGGTTCTATCTTATGGAACATAACGCCTCGTAGCCCGATGAATGTCAACCGACGTTTCGGAGTTACGTGTCACCCGCGAAACGTCGGTTGACTTACAACGGACTACACGGCGTTGTATCACAGAGGATAGGACTCTACACACAACCTCTTTCTGGCTTTGAGCTGGTAGCAGTTCACTCGAATAAGAAGATTATTAGTAATAGTCTAGAATGTACGGTGTCAAGCAGTTCACAAGTATGCGAGTGCGCTTAAAAATTAATATTTTAATAATATAATATTGTAAGTGGGATTCTGATTTGTACCATGCATGGGAGGGAAGAGAAATGCACACAAAGTTTTAGTAGGAAAACCAGGACGAAAGAGAAGCCTAGATAACTGTAGACATAGCTGGGAAAATAATTTTAAAATGAATCTTAAATAAATAGGATCGTTTGTCGACTGGATTCATCTGGCCAAGGATAGGTACCAGTGGCGGACTCTTGTGAACATGGTAATGAATCTTCTGTTTCCATAAAATACTGGGTATTTTTCACTGTCTGCGCCATATTTAGCGTCTCAAGCAGGACTGCTTTATGGAGTTAAGTGAGGTTCCAGAGTTGTGCCCTATCGCATGCTATCCGTATAAACAAACGTAGGTACATACTGCAATGAGGTAACGTAGTTAGTTGGGGCACTATGCTACAAGCAGGAAGGGTCGCGTGTTCGATTCCCAATGAGGTCATTGGATTATTCAATTGTCCTAATCCTTCCAGCCGCACTATGGCCCTGGAGTCGACTCAGTCTCTAACAGAAATGAGTACCAGGAATCTTCGTGAGGGTAAAGGGCGGCTGGCACATAAGTCCGATAACCTCACTGCCATCTGTGAGCCGATTGTCTAGAAAATGTGGGATCTCACAACCCTGTTATAGTGATTCCTTTACTTTACTTACTGCATTGGGACGACAACAAGAGTGTTCTCTGTGATAGTGAAAGCTGGTTGGCAGTGGCGTGTGAAGCGCACGTAACGGATTCATTAAGCGCAATCTGTATACAATGTTGTAATCTGCAATTTAAAGTGTCTTCCAATGAGAACTGCTACTCCCTGTCATCTTTATGAGTCACTTGTTCAACCACTTTCGAGCAGGAACCGAATGTCAAACGCCACTTAAAAACAATTATTCCTCAGAACATATTCTAAGCAGTATCCTAAACATCCCAAGATCCAGCATGATGTTATCCTACAATGTTCTCTTCCGTCTTGTAAGTTATCGTTTTCTAATTGGTTTCCCAACCTTATTTTTTTCCCCCCCATCTTCCCAGCTGCATGTCCTCTCTGGCTTTGTTTCTCTTGATGTGAGCTTCTTAATTATAATAAGGCGTTATAAATTACAAAGTTCGTATTTGATATAGGTCAAATCTTTCTTTCTCTGTTCGCCCCTGCGTTCATGTCTCTTAGGACCAGATATTACTCTTCATTCCTTGTTTTGAAAAAATAAAACTAGGGTTATGAGATCACCATGCTGTGTGTCTGTGAATTCCACCCCCCCACCCCCCCTCCAATCTTTATGAAACTCTATATGTATATCAGGGCACCCGAGCCGATCTGAACAGCGTCTTTCATAAACCCCTCCCATCAGTCTGTGTGTCTGTATGTGTATCCCTCCTATCATTGCTAGACAAGGGCTCAATAAAGTGTATCCCTCCTTCCGTTGCTAGGCAGCCGCTCGGTAAACACGTTACCGCAGCAGTGAATACACGCAGCCATAGAAGAATTTTTGGAAGCGTTGTTTTCTGTCCTCCGTGTCTCATCGAAGGAAAGTCCGTGGGTCTGTATGTGTATACCCCTGTTGTTGCTAGGTAACAACTTGGCAAAGACGTTCCCACGTGAACCAAGAATTTTAGATGCGTCGTTTTCTGTGGTGTCCGTGTCATATCAAACGAAGTAGGCGTTTAGTTCTCACAAGTGTTGTGCTTCTGGACATTATGTATCATCCTTTTTTGTTTAAAACCCATAACGATTAGTTATTCCTAGATCATCTTGTTTAATCTGTCAAATTGGTCTCTTTACACTGTATGAGCCATATTTCGCAACCGTAGAACTAAAAGTAGAATAACTGTACAATGCAGGATACCCTAATCTGTAATTCAGATACGAGCAAAGACACTGTGATACTAGTTTTTTTTTTATTGCTAGTGAGGTGGGACTAAGTCCCTTGTACTGCGGCCACTTCTGGCCTGTTGTACCAGTCCCAGATGATAGGTGATGGTGATTGTACAGCAATTGGTGGAATGAAGATTGGCAAGGGAAACCGAAGTACTCGGAGAAAACCTTCCCCAGCACAACTTTGTCCACCACAAATCCCACTTGACCAGATCCGGGATCGAACCCGGGCCGCCGCGGTGGGAAGCCAGCAACTAACCGCTTGAGCTATGGCGCTGCCGTGATGCTAGGTTAGTAACAATGGGTTAAAATATTTCCAGTGCTCTAAAACCATTGCACGTTACAGAAAGCCATAAATGGGATCTAAATGTTTGTGACGACGGTGCATTAATACAAATATTGTGTTTCTGGACATTATCCATTGTCCTGTTTGTATTTCAAACGCAACGTTTCGGAGACTGAGTTCTATCTCCGTCTTCGGGTAAAACCTATTCAGTTGGGCCCAATCGATATTGCTATCAAAACAGCGTTTCGGAGGCAGAATCCAGTCGAAGAAATTGTATTGTGGAATGTAGCCGCTATCAAGCAACGGTAGTGAGGACGATGCTGTGGACATTAGTGTGTATTTGTAATAGTGAGTCGTAAAGCGTAGTCACGCGCCGTATCGAAGTACGCGATAGATCGAGTCATCAATCCAACCCCTGTCTACAGTCACACTCATACACGTGACAGTATATTTCGTACGATAACCACGTTTTTTTTACCTTTTTTTGTTGTTCATTTCCTTCTCTTATTCATGTGCCATCTTTTCCTCTTCGATTTGTTATATTGTCTCTGTAAATTGCCAGGCGATACCGTAGCCAGAACTGAACAATCCACCACAATCTGCCCTTTTACACAATACTGTCCCGCCGAGATTTAAAGAATCGTGGCCCTACTAAGTGTGACGGAGCAATCCTGAACTCGGTCGGAAGAATGTAGCACTGTTGTCAGATCTTAATTTCATATCCATACTTCGAAGTGTGCAGTCACAATATATCAGCTCTCAGAGTGCATACCAACATGTCTATTCACGGAAAGAATCACCGTATGACTCACTCATAAAGCAGAGAATTTGGCGAGGCGCCTGGCAAACACGTGACTGTCGGGTCAGTTTGTTTTAAAGCGGAAAGCGCTGACTACCGATGCAGGGTTCATAGAATCGCGGCGGGACTGCGGCTCCTTGACGCAACTGTATCGAACACAAGGAAAGCGTGAACTTTGTCGTTAAGGCGATTGTTTTATTGTGGAATTTTATGGGGAATTTACCCATTACCTCTTATTTAAAATACTGTCACGAATATGTGGAGTGACTATAGACGGGGTTTGGATTGGTGATTGGATTTATTGTCCACTTACAGGTCGTAACTACATATAATATAATCGCTATTTCCACACTTTACAAAATCACGTTTAGTCTTTCCCAACCCTCAGTATCTTCACTAGTAGTGACTAGTGACTATTCTGCTTCCGGGCTCGAGTCCACTCTGAACGGTGGTTCCCTTCCAACTGAACAAATTGCTTCATTTGTCGTCCCTATAACCCCTTTGCACGGACCGACCTGAAACACCGTTTCCAGCAGTACTTCTATTGTTGCATTCATATCCGTTGCAGCTAGAACCTGTTTACTGAGCCGTTGCCTAGAAGCGGCTCTGGTATATTTGCTTATCTCGCGGTCGTTGCATAGTAACGGCTGTACACGCTACACTATCAAATTCTGAAAGTTACTACATATCAGAGACTGGCTTTGTCTCCGTCGTCACTGAAAGCAGAAAGAACTGGATAAAGGCCCGTCTTCAGTAGCAGGCAAGGAAACAGTAAGGATGAAGGTTCAGAAGGAAGTATTGCTGATTCTTAAGTTACTTAACGACTGTGTTTCAATGAAGCCACTTACGACTGGGGATGTTGGTCATGACTGATCAGCATGAAAGGATTTGGAAAACAGTGGAGGCTTTCCCCCACACCCCATATATGGTGGCAGTGGAAGAACGGAGTTGACGGAAACACAAGTTTATCTTTTGAGACAGTTTTCCCAGTGCCTAATTCTCTTGAAACAAACAGAAGAAGAAGAAGAAGAAGGAAGAGGAGGAGGAGAAGAAGAAGAAGAAGAAGAAGTGCTTGTTGTTCAAATTGGAACCATGCAGTTTAACCTTTCTTTCGTCTTGTTTAGGGATATATGTTTCTCGCCTTAATTTTTACGCGATATTCTTCAGTTTTGGAATGACATTTATTTGAGCATAACGATTGAAAGATAAGCATTCATATCTGTTGATAAACTCTGGCCTTTGCTGTGAGTGGCACAGCAGGGATTTATTTTGTGAATAATAAGTGGTTGAAATTTGTTTCTGTTCATAAAGCTGCTGGAACCTTTTGTCTGCAGATATTTTTACCTAATATTGAGCTCCTGCTCTCTTTTTGGTACATCGATCTACTGACTTTCAGATCCCACATCTGACTGCAAAACAGACCTTGCCTTCGTCTGAATCAGAAATTGAAGTAGCCATTTTTGTTCCTGGGAAAAGTTCAAAGATTTGCTCCCCCCTCCACCTTTCTGTCTTTCAGTTTGCTGAACGATAAGTATAGAGAATTTTTCCTCTCACTTTGATCGAAGGTCGTAGTCCGTCCCACATTGGCAGTATTCTGTGATTTCTCTTCTTTTAAAGGTGCTTCTGGCTGGTCGTTGCACTCTGTTATCATCTGCGCCCATGGCAGCTGCCAGCTCTTCCCGCCCCCGTGCCCCTGGTGGACTCTCTCTGTAAACACTTTCTCAGTTATACCCACTGAATAATTACGCCAGTGATTCACGATTATTACAGTAGTTCTTAGGCCAAAAAGATCTCAAAATTTGTGACAGTGGCATATTAATACAATTGTTGTGTTTTTGGACGTTATTCATGTCATAGATGCTACACCTCGTGTGTGTAGTTTTTAAATGTTTCATGTTTGTCATAACTCCCGTTGATAATTTATGTTGTGGTTTGTTTATACAAAGTGACACACAACATGATCCAGTAGTTGATCTATTAATGAAGCCTTTATTCCCATTACAATACTAGAAACTAACGTGTAAAAAGAAAGACCATTACATGGAGATTTATCCTCTGTGAATCAAGTGTTCAATGCGACCACCGTTACGTCTAGCAGCTTCTTCAGCACGAACTGTGATGTTGTTGACTACTCGACGGCACATATTCTCAGTTACCTCGTTGCATGCCTGAATGGTCCCCCCCCCCTTGGCACTACAGCCCCAGTGGGCCTAGGCCTACCTCCATGAACTCCGTTCACTTCGGTTTTCAAGATCTTACACATTCGGTAGGACTCCTGGGGCGAGTGATCAGCTCGTCGCAAGGCCTCTACCTGTAGACAAACACAGACGCACACAAACATCCATGCCCTGAGTGGGATTCGAACCCACGATCCCGGCTTCCGAGCGAGCGAAGACAGTGCATGCCTTAGACCGCTCGGCTACCGTGACCGGCCATGCCTGAATGGTTAGTGCTCTCAATTCCATTATTGTTTGCGGCTTTTGAGATAAAATATTTTCCTTAAGGAATCCCCAAAGAAAGTAGTCACAAGGGTTTAAATGAGGACTATTCGGGGACCAGTGCTGTCCGCAAGGGAAACCATAAGGAAATCGGTGTGAGATGACACACGAGTCAGAAATGTCATGCAGAAAGTCCGAAGCAACATTCTCTGTGTACGGTCTGGCTCCATCCTGCGTGAACCAGAGTCTGTAACGGCAAACCTGTAGCAAGAAGGTGAGGCACAAAAGTATTGCGCAGCATGCTTGAATAGCGCTCACTGTTCGCTGTCTCTTCACAGAAAATTGGCCATAGCAGTCCATGACGAGATGGCGACCCACACTGTAGTTTTCGGTGCATTATGCACCTTCTCATGAGTCACACGTGGATTCTCTGACGCCCAAAATCGCGTATTTTGTTTATTAACCATATCATCGAAGTGGAAATGTGCCTCATCAGAAACCAAACATTGTTTAAAGATACCTTGTTATTCTGAGCCCATTCAGCAAATGTCATTCTTTGATGATTGTTTTGAACTGTAAGTTTAGGCAACACTGTCATTTTGTATGGATACAAATTCAAATAACTTTTCAATATTCTCTTGCACCGATTGTCTGAATATCCCTAGCTGTGCTCCAGCCTTCCTTGTTGATTTACTGGGGGCTTCTTTGGAGCGCCACTCTGACAGCTTCAATGTTCTCCGGAGAACGCACAGATGAAGGCTGGCAATGTTTCCTCTCTGACACTGAACCATCATTATTAAACTGATTATAAAGTTTATGAACTGTTTTGAATGAAGGCGCCCATTGCGTTTGAAAAGTGGGCACGAAACCGCCTCTGCAGGACCAAAAAACTTCTTGCTTCTGTAAAGAACATCACTGTTTTTATGTGTTCTTCTACTCTTCTTTGGCAGCCATCTTGTGTAAACTGGCACATGAGCAGGAACAGCGCGATACAAACGAGTTTGGGAAGAGTAAGAATTAATCTCCATGATCTACAGTAAGTGTTACCAGGTTACAGAACATCGTTAATTACATGGTCGAATAATTAATACTAAATCAAATACTGGATGATTTCGTGATAGTGTCCGGAGATGCGGACTAGCTCTGTCGATTGGGCCCAACTGACTAGGTTTTACCTGAAGACCGAGACAGTATCCAGTCTCCGAAAGGTTGTGTTTTGAATAAAAAAAATAGGACGATGGATAATGTCCGAAAACACAATAATTTATTTCTTAGGTTGCTTGTGTATCGAAGTTAGTTTTATCAGGCAGTTTTGGTATCGGTGAACGACGGAAATTATAGTAGAATGTGTAGAGATGAAAGGTAAAGTTGTCCAGTGCTTAATTAATTAAGCACCACGGCATGGAAACGTGTGAGGGAGTGGAGGTACAGCTCCTCCACTCTTGACCTCGGCAGTAGATGGAGATGATTGGTCAGCTCCACACCCAGGCTGCTATATTCCCATGGAAAGAGCGCCGGTACCCATTGGTTAAGAGGCTGGGTGGGCCTTGGAGCCGGTACAAGCACTACAGAACACAGAAAAATCCCTTGCCGCTCCCGGGGACCGAACTCCGGCCGTCGTGCACGTAGCCCGTCATTGTGCCGACTGAGGTATCCCTGCTCCCAGTAGGATGTGTATCGGAAAAAAAGAAAACCTCACAGTTTAATTGGATGAGTAATTTCTGTGTGTATGTTTTTAATAGGAAGAGTCATTTGTGCTGATACTAAATGTTATTATTCGTAACTCTGAATGCTGATCAGTACGTATAGCAAATAAGAGAACATGATGGTATGAGAATATTTGGAATACAAGAAGTGAAAGGGGGAAGAGAAAATTCGTCACTGTGCAGCTTCAAAATTCCTACCTTTCACTATGTTAGGGCACTAAATTACGGAGACGGAGGTAGAATACGTAGACTTGAAGGACTCGTGAAAGAGATGAGAAATATAATCAGAATTCCAGTTGAGACGTTTGAAGAGAAGAGACCACTAAGGAGACCTAAGGGCATGTGGGAAGACAATATGAAATTGGATCTTGAAGAAACAACAGTGACAGGATTGTCACTGCATCTGACTTTTAGTAGGGTCCAGTGGAGAGTTCTTAGAACAGTGAAATTTCGATGTCCATGGAAGGCCTGCCCACATTGGGTCATTATATCCGCATAGATCCGCAGCGTGTAGTAGCGGATCTGCTGTCGGATAACATGTGTAATCTGCATTGCATATATAACGACCCAACCCACCTGTGATGCATAGCTGAGGTGTACGTATATACTGATCTGCTGGAAAATGTGATGCAAATAGAAAGGTCAGTGCTACGATTGTTACGAACCCTACTTACGTAGACAAAGAGCATGTGTTGTATAGAGAAAATCACGACGCATGCACGACATAGCCGTTTAAAATACCTTCCTGATGAGCTAGCTAACCTAAGTAATACGCGAACAATAGACATGTTGGACGCCTGAAATGCCTAATGGGATTTTTTTTTTATTTCACGCCAACTACTCATATTATTTATTACAAAGGTTTGAAGTAATTCATTTTAATACTTAACACCTGTAACACTGATGCTCCCTGCTGGTATACTGTAGGTGTGTAAAGTAAAAAGAGTAAACCCATCCCTGTACCAGACCGTGAAGGCCCATAGGGTTGTGAGACGTTGAGGATCCCACACTATCCAGACAATCAGCTCAAAGATGGCGGTAAGGTTAGCCTTATGCGCCGGCCGCGCTTTACTCCCCAGGAAAATTATTTAATTAATTCCTGGTACTCATTTCTGTTAGAGGCTGAGTCGACCCCAGGGCCTACTGCGGCTGGAAGGATTAGGTCAACTGAAAAAATCCAATTACCGCATCGGGACTTGAACCTGCGACCTTCCGGCTTGTAGCATAGCCCCTCAACCAACTACGCTACCGCGTTTTTTATATGTAAGTATACAGACTATTAAGGTGGTTAAATGGGAAGCGGCCATAAAATTTGTAGCAGGGTCTTAAGTTCAGAGGAACCTCTGGCTTTTCGCTGTAGTATATATCACTATGGAAGCATGCAGGCTTCCTTTGCAGTTTTGCCTGTCACTGTTTTGTAATATGATTTGTTTTATTTGCCCCTCAAGCTGACTTATTTTATATTAATGAAGAAATTAATATTCGCTGTCTGATTTATTATCTCAAACTTTTTCCTGTACAAATTATGTAAGAAGAAAATTGCTTTGTACCATATTTGTTTATGGTTTGTTTAAGAACGCTGTCAGTAACTCAGTCTGTATGACGTCAAATGATACGATGATTAAACAAACAAACTCCGTGATTTTGAATTTAGTCCGCAAGCGAACTATACCGGCCGAGAGACCGCCGCTTGTCGGCGAAGTTTAGTGCTAACTTTAGCGGATAGAGGGTGTCGCGTGGTCAGCGCAACGAATCCCCACGGCCGTTAATTTCAGTCTTCTAGACCGGAGCTGCTATTTCCTTGAATTATCAATTATCAGCACGAGGCTGATTGGACCCCGTTCCAGATCCACTACTTCTCAGAAAAAAATCTAATAGCGCCGGGAATCGAACCCGGACATCTGGGTCTGTAGCCAGGAACGATGACCACTAGATCACAGAGACGGTGGTACGACGATTAATGAATAGTAAATTTGAAAGCACGTGGAAGGAGCTGGCCTTGGTCTGTTTTGAATTACCTTCCCGGAATTTGCCTGGTGGGACTGAGTAAAATCATTAAAACCCTCAATCAAGTAGTCGGTCTCCTGCCCTAAATTAGAAACCGAGATTTCCACTGTATGAATCAGACATTATCTGCTTCCTGGTTGAAACAATGGTTTGAAGAGGAGTCGGAGTTTGAGACTTTGAGTAGTGGAATTCGTGCCTTCCTCAGGACGCTGAATGGTGATGCCAGGGACAATGTATGAATGTGTATCACCACGTTTATGAAAGTTGGATACACTTCTGTCACTATCTCTTATGTGCATATTTATTTTATTTTTTGTTTATTCGTAAGTTATTTAAGCGGAAATTAAAACTTCGAAGGATTTGAAATTCTAACAACCGTGGTTATGGAGAGTTCTATTTTGTGAAATACGATACAGAATCAGTAAATAGGTCACAAATGGAAGTAAAACAGCTGTAATGGACGTAATAGCTTTTTTATATGTGTGTCATTGTGTAGTAACACAATCCAACTTCGTGACAGTCAAGGTAGCAGACGTGCATGCTCATGTTCAGAGGCTGGTTTCAGTAGTCAAAACGGCGACCGTGCTTGAGGAGTGTAATACGGAAGAGCAGCGTTATGTTGTGTTTTTTATGCAAAAGGACTCAATGCAAAGGATATTCATAAAGAAATGTTTCCTCTTTACGGTGGGAAGTGTTTAATTCTCTCATTGACGTTCGAAAGTCTCAGATGATGAAACGGAGGTGCGGAAGTGGCTGAGGCAATAGTGAAATGACTTCTATGCTGCGGGGTTTGACGCTGTGGTAAAGCGATGAGGCAAGTGAATCAATGTTGGTGGAGGACATGTCGAGAAACAAAAGTTTTTTTTCGCAGGTTCAGATATCACATGTTTTACGTTTTATATCCATTTGTGGCCTGTTTCCTGACGCTCTTTCATATGATACTGTGTTGTTCGTGGAAAATCGCCGTTTCGGAGGAACATGTCACCTAAACCTTCAAGGTTGAAGAGTAACCAAAGAAAGAAACCAGCATAAAGTAGGCAGAAAGCAGACCTCTGCTTCAACCCGGCGAAAATGTGTTCCGAAACGTCGGTTGATTTTCAATCGACTACACGGCGCTTTATCCCAGAAGACAGAACTTTTGAAGTACATTACTTGCTGAGAGTAGTATAGATTCTGTAATCTCAGAATGAACTCAATTTTTAGGGCCAGTAGAATTTGAAAGTAAACCGGATGAGTGGCGAAGTTCACCCTTTGGGAAGCATTGAAGGGGGTACGTTTCGATTACTCTTAATGGCTAGATGTACGCAATGAAACTTCCTCCAGATCATCAAATTTTATTCAGATAAGCAACACATACGTACAGTCTGTCTCGTAAATCTGTATACACTTAGTTACTATAGGATTCTGACGATAGTGTATAACAGAGATATTGAGTTTTCGGACTTTATCCATCGTCCTAGTTTTTAAGATAACTAAGAAGAACACGACGTTTCGGAAACTGGTCCAGTGACTGAGGGTAGCTCTTTCTAAGAGACCCAACAGAATAGGTGTTTTCCCTCATCTGAGGACGGAAACAGATCCAGTTTCCGAAACGTCGTGTTTTTCTTGGTCATCTTAAAAACTAGGACGATGGATAAAGTCCGAAAACCCAATATCTCTGTCTGTATACACTTTTTTTACCAGGAGATTTTCTCTCGTGTTATTCAAACACATGTTTATGCCATTGCCGGTCACGGTAGCCGAGCGGCCTAAGGCATGTACTGTCTTCATTCCCTCGCAAGCCGGGATCGTGGGTTCGAGTCCCGCGCAAAGCATGGATGTTCGGTATGTGTATGTGTTTATTCTGTGTTTGTGCTGTCCTGATTTTAGGTAGAGGCCTTGCGACGGGCTGATCACTCGTCCAAAGAGCCCTACCGTCTGTAAAATAATCAAAATGAAAGAACAACAACCTCGACACCTTAAGGTATAAGAGGAACGGATTAAGTAAGTTTATGCAATTTAAAAATATGTGCTTCGAAATATATTAAAGTGAACAAAGCTCGCTCATAGCGATATATCTACTAGCATCATATCATCAGAATCATTCTAAAGATATACATACAATTTCATGTAGGCCTTAAGTAAAATGGCCTTCAAAATAAAGTAAGTAATCTTGCATTTGATGATCTTTATGTAACAGGTGTCTTATGTTATGTTTCATCGAGCTTTGTATCAGTTTTGAAAATATATGCCCAGCTTCAGCGAGGAATTTAAACAGAGCGACCTTTAAAATAAATTAATATTCTGCATTATAACATTCGTCTTCTATGGGCCTAAGTGTCCTGTATTTAATTATATAATTAAGCGTCACGCCATCAAGGCATACGGGGGAGTGGAGGTAAAGCTTCACCGTCCTCGACCTCTAAACTAGATGGAGGTCAGAGGTCACGGTCACGTCCCTGGATAGTAGGCTGGGTGGGTCCCAGGGTCGGTCTGGACGCTAGGGAGAAGAGAGAAGTCTCTTGCTCTTGCCACGAATCGAACCCCGTCGCCGAACTGGTAGCCTAGTCGCCATATCGACTGAGCTATACCAGCTCAAGTATTTTTCTTCTAGGCTTCTTAACAAATATATTTTCTTCAAAAGAAAACATGTCGCATTAACTTCCAAATGTAATGGCGGGGTCAACACCGACACTTTTTTTTATTTCCTTTAAAGTGGGCTGGAAATGGGAGCAGACATGGGAAGACTCGTCTACTCGCTCAGTTCAAAGTGCATTAAGACGTAACTGCAATTCCCAGCAACATAAGGATAATTTCTGAACCTCCATTGTAATAATGTCCTTTATAATACGCATTCGTTATACCCTGGGCCCTTTACTGCTGTGGTGCGTGTATCTGAATCTGAAGGGGCATTTCAATCCCTGCTCTTAACAATACAAATGCCAACGAAAATAGTATTATCGTAAAATATAAAAAATGGGGGGGGGGCGATGGATATACAGTCAGCCTAGAATTGTTGTTGGCTATTTGCGTATTAATTTCCCAAATTTTCATGAATTCAGTGCGAAAACTGCTGATGGTATTTAAGAGGATGAGTGTATGTCATTTGAGGTTACCAGAACTTGCCACACAGTTGTGGCCGATGAGTGAAACGTGATCAACTCCTCTTGACCCCGTACTTCAAGTCGGGGAAAGCGTGAAAGATTACGCAGTGCTTGACGACAAACAAAGTCGTAAAAAGTGACTCACGTTGTATTGATGTCAGTTGATACTTGGGGTCTGACACAGTTTTCCTTGTGGATAAGCGTGGAAAGGTGTAATCTGCATTCATTTGGTGGTGAAGCCGACAATTGGAACAGATAATAGATTTTTCCTCTGTAGGATGGTCTCAACTTACTTGTACGTAAGTCCAGTTATTCTGCTCCTTGTCAGAGCACCTGGCACGGGAAAGAATTTCTGCTTTTCAGTTTGTTTGATCTGTAGCATTCTCTGGAATTTCTTTCCTTCTACAGCCCTTCTCAGTTTGGGGAGCGCAGAACTCAGGCAGTGCTAACTCTGGCGGACAGGATAAGTGGGGAACCAGTGGATGTTTCTGATATGTATTTTATATCAGGGCTGATTCGTGAGTGAATTCGGGTAATGTCTGCTACCATTCAGTTCAGATTTTTTTTTAATCTTCCCATCTGATGTTTAAAAATGTAAAAACGAAACATACAAAACTGTAATGAGCTTCATAACTTGTGATTTTCGCCAAGTATAACCACGTGGATCAAGTCAAGTAGGATGAGATTCGAAGGACATGTAGCATGCATGGGTCAAAGATATATGCATAAAGGAGTTTGGTGGGAAATCCAGAATTAAAGAGACCACTAGGAAGACCTAGACGTAGGTGGGAGGATGATATTAAAATGGATCATAGATAAGATGGGATGGTGTGGACTTGATTGATGTTGCTTGGGATAGGGACCAGTGGAGGGATTTTGTGAACACGGTAATGAGAGCCTTCCGCTACCATAAAATGCTGAGAACTTCTTGAGTGTTTGTCCTACTGATGGCTTCTCAAGGACCCAGCTCCATGGAGATAAGTTTAGATTTTATGTCAGCTTTCCCAGGAAAATTTTTCAGTGTAAGAGAGATGGAGTAATGATTGAAAGATAAAACAGATTTGGAGACCTAAACCTGGATGGGCAGGTTCTTGTAGTGGATGTTAAGAAAACTGGTTGTGATATTATCGACTGGATTCATCTGTCAAGATAGGACTCAGTGATGGGCTGCCATGAACACGGTAATGTAGCTTCGGGTTCTGTAAATGGCAAGGAATTCTTGCCCAGCTGAACGATTATCGGCTTCATAAAGTTGATATCTGGGTTATGGCAAAGTGTCATCATGTTGCAAATCTTCACCCACGTGAATACCTCATCGCTTTCACAAGAGGGACTCTCATTTATATAGCTGTAATATTTTGCCTAAATTCTTCTCAATCACACGTCCTAAGTTACAGTAATTCGGCATGTGCCGTAAGAAACATCTGTTTCTGCCAAAGTGTCATGTATCTTGAGCGCCTAGTTCCTGTGACTGTAGGATCATGAACAGGGAGCGTGCCTCGCGTTCCGCGGAAAAGCCCGTCAGTAGGAAACGAAGTGCTTGTATGTTTCCACGGTGAGATTTGCGTCCCTCAATGAATATTTTAAGAATCTCGTTAAGTTTCTGCAATTATCTATCAAATTGTGTGCAGAAATTTACGCTTAAACATTTTTTTCCATCACTTACTGCCGTTTCATAACACGATGGAACACGACTGTAAAAAACATTGAATTCTTCCCGACAGAGGGTGAAGTAGGCATGACATTCCAACTACATAACTAGTGATTTCTCTTCAAATAATATAATATACCCTGAAGATGGAGGCGATACGTTCCTCCGAAACGTCGGTTAAGACCACATGTACACGGTGCAAAATCCCAGAAGACTGCTTTCTTCATAGTCATCGCCGTGAAAGCCTCAAATCTTTTCCGAATTTATATCTCATAAGACAGTAATTTTATTAGTCACTGCCATTGAGATTGCAAATCTGAAATAGAAAGGCATTATCCAGAAATTCTGACGTGAAATATTTTGTTTTGCCTTTTTATTAAATGTAATTATATTCACTTGCACATAATTGCAGCTTGTGACTGATTCACTATGAACTGCAATGGGCCTGTGTGCTTTGCTCGTTACCATAGCGATAATAACAGAACTGCGTCATATACTCTGCGCCTTTGTTGCGAAAGCAATGCAAACCGTTGAACAATAATCATGTGAACTGAGAGTCGTATATGATGTAGGGTCAAGGTCGGCCGAAGGACACTAACGTGTATGCATTGTAGGCCTACTCTACTTCACTGTAGACGCGGCAACAGCAAAGCACTCCTCACAGTAAGCGAGACTTTGTTCCGGCGACAAGGAAAAATGCCGCTGCCTCCTATGTCAAACAGAGAAATCGATTGTCGATTGTAATACGTCAGTGTGTCCTTGACGTTGATAAAAAGGTAGAGATTTTATAGTAAGGACGTCAATCGATATGACATTTCATATCGATATCGGACACATTCATATCACTATCAAATACCTTAATTGGGACAGGACTTTTAAAATTATTCAGTCATTTAATAAATTCAGTTTTAAGCGTTGCACATTGCCTTTATTTGCACTGAAAATTGCTGTGGCCTGTATACATCGACTGCATTCATAAGCTGCCCTTCCAATTGGAATTTCTAATTTTAATTTTTAATTTTTTTTTTTCTATTGGGGTGGAACTAAGTTCCTTGTACTGCGGCCACTTCTGGCCTATTGTACCAGCCCCAGATGATAGGTGAGGGTGATTGTGGAGCAATTGGTGGAATGAAGATTGGCAGGGGAAACCGAAGTACTCGGAGAAAACCTTTCCCAGCGCCAATTTGTCCACCACAAATCCCACTTGACCAGACCCGGGATCGAACCCGGGCCGCCGCGGTGGGAAGCCAGCGACTAACCGCTTGAGCTATGGCGCGGCCCTCTAATTGTAATTAGTATGGAACCGAATCTCTAATGATTTTATCTGCGTTACACAGCTGTCTCTGGTATTCTTACATTCACCTCGTCCCCATAACAAAGCGAAACGCTTCCCCAAATTTTATGTAATGGGAGAACTTCCTGGTTTCCAGTAGGCCTAATTTCGAATGAACATGAGGAATTTTATGCTACTAAGAAATTACGCAATGTATTGATACGTTAAATTCATGTATATATAAAGCATATATTTGTCAATATTAAGTGAGTGGTCTATTGTGCAGTGTACTTAGTGCTCCTTATTCCTTGCTGGCTTCACTCGCTGAGCCGTAAGAATTAACGGACACCTCAAGAAGCGTGAAGCAACTGGAATGTCTGATTTGAGTCTTGTCAACAGCGTTCCGAGGTTCATCCGGTAATAACAGACAAAAAAGCTCTCAGAAGAAATTAAGACGTCCAATTTCCTTTTAATTCTTTATTCTATATAATGAAGCTAGTACGAGTAATAGGGAATGCGTATAGGATATTGGTGGGAAAGCCAGAAGGAAAGAGACCACTGGGAAGACCAAGGCGTAGGTGGGTGGACAATATTAAAATGTATCTTAGACCGATAGGATGAGATGGTATGGATTGGATTGATCTGGCTCAGGATAGGGACCAGTGGAGGGCTCTTCTGAACACGGTAATGAACCTTCGGGTTCCATAAAATGCTGGGATTTTACTTGTGCTCGTAAATCTTCGTCCACACTACTTCAGTTGCTCGCCAGGCTTCGGCGCGTGAGGATCCGTATATTTACTCGTAGTGTGTATAGGACATAGTCGTATTTTAATTTATTGGCTATAGTATTTAAATTAAAAATTTGCTTGTCTCGTGACTTGTCATATCGTCCACATTACTCGCGAGCATAGCGAGTCACACGAGTACGAGCACAAGCACGAGTAATGTGGACGTGCCTTAAGATTCAGCAGCGAGTGGTGGATGGTAATTTTCACTCTTATACATATCCTAGTACTTTGAATTTGTCACATGTTACACTATTGCCTTGTACGTAGTTCTGTAGAGATGTTTCACAGAGCACTGAGAGAGTCATGTTAAGTCCGTACGGAATTCCACATACCTAACTGTAAGGGTTAGTCATGTACCAGACCGGAAAATAGATACAGAACTGCGCTTCCACCACGTTTTACTTCTACGAAAATTATCATTAATATCTTGAAAGTAGCCGATCACGGTAGCCAAGCGATCTAAGGCATGTACTGTCTTCGCTCACTCGGAAGCCGGAACCGTGGGTTCGAATCCCACAGAAGGCATGGATGTTTGGCGTGTGTATGCGTATATTCTGTGTTTATGATGTCCTGTGTTTATGTAGAGGTCTTGCAACGAACTGATCACGCGTCCAAGGAGTCCTACCGTCTGTGAAATGATTATAAAACTGAAAATCAGAGGCCAGGGCCCAGGGGGCTGTAGAGTCAGTGGGGGGAAAAAAATCTTGAAAGTTTCCAACTTCTGAATATCGACTACCACGCAAGATTTCGGAGCAATGTGTCACTGTTGTTCCGGTGTCAGAAGTACGCAGGACCACCATGTTGGTAGTAGTCATCGAAAGAAACTGAGAAGTGTAACGGAAAGGAGGGGGCATCTAGTGACATGATGTTCATGCAGAGTTTTATGAAATTTGGTGCTTGATTATAAAATAATTAGGTGGGAACGGACGCACGGATATAATACTGTACCTTCATAAAATCAAGACAGTAGTCTCCGGGGTGCCTGCGAACAAAATGCCAAGATAGATACTTGGAAGTATAAAATACTATCACGTATCCAGGTAACTAGACAAGTAATTAATGGATTATGGATTCGATGAAGCGATTTATTGGATCAGTTGATTACAATTACAATTAACAATTATTCAAAAATAGTCTTCCTCACGATGCAACCTGATAAGTCTGTCGTCTTCTGGCTCTTAGCTGAGCCTTCTGTACATTATTTTATCGCCTGCTGTACTCTGTCTCCGAGTGCCTCAGCTCCCAGCCGTGCTGGTTGCCTCTCACCTCGGAGTTTGGTGTAATCTGGCTTCTGGCTTCACTTCTGAAATTCTAAACTCTGCCTTCAATTCCCAGCTCTGGTTATAACTGCCAGGCGGCCGTGACCGTGATAACAAACACCGCCTCGAAGAGTTCCCTATTTCGTATCTACGGTAACTGTCTGCCTAGGAAATCAACTTCTGACTCAACTATTCCGGCTTTCAGGCGTCACGTCACATTATGAATTAAGAGGATATACTAGAGGAATATGGGGCACGCGGTAGCGTAGTTGGTTGAGGAGCTATGCTACAAGCTGGAAGGTCGCGGATTCAAGTCCCGATGAGGTCACTGGATTTTTTCAATTGGCCTAATCCTTCCAGCCGCACTATGGCCCTCCCAATTCTAATTTAGGATGAAAATGTAATTCTGAGGAGTGACGCGCGCCTCAGTATTCCTCGATGTTGTAAGACCATTGCACGTATCACTTGCAGGCTTCTCTGTATACCAACTTCGAACCTTCCGAAATGATCTCTCTTTGAGATCAACTTATTTACATTTTTCTGTATGAGTTTTACGTAGGTTTCCAGATACTGTACACCGGCAGTTCCACTGCAGGCGATGAAGTCCTTCGCACATATTGCGCTGTATAGGACAATACTTAACTCAGATATTATCAGTGTCACGTGACACAAACAGGAGACTGTAATAAACATTCAGTCGTAGTCACTAGACTGAAAAACGTCCGACTAAAAATCCACTTTTGTTATGCCCATATACAGGAGACTGTAATAAACATTCAGTCGTAGTCACTAGACTGAAAAACGTCCGACTAAAAATCCACTTTTGTTATGCCCATATGAACTCTTTAGGAGCCGGGATAGTGCATTCGGTATAGCGACTGGCTACTGGCTGGACGAGAGAGGAGTCGCAGTTCGAGGCCGTTAGCGTTCAGAATTTTCTCTTCTATATAGCGTCCAGAGAGGCTCTGTGGCCCACCCAGTCTTCTATCCGATGGGTACCGGGAGCTCTTTCCCCGGGGGTAAAGCGGCCGGAGCTCACCTCCGAGGTCAAGGAAACGTGGATCTATACGTCCACTCCCCTATACGTCTTCATGGCGTAGTGCTTAATTAGTTAAGTACAGGGACAACTGTACCTTTACCATACGAACCCTTTAACGACTGTCTGTGATCATCAGGTTGGATAACACAAGATAGGCTCAAGAGGCCTATTGAGCTCTGGTATCAGCCGAGTCGAAAATGTAATGTCATTTGAGGTTTGTGTGATAGTGGAAATTTAATCCGTGCCTTCTGTGTTATAACACAGTGTGTATAGCGGCGTTTCGGAGGAGCACGCCGCCTCCATTTTTAAGGAAGATGTTTGAGCCAATTTTCCTGGAACATACCCGCCTACCAGACAACATGGCGCCACTCATTTAGTTATTTATGATTCAGTCAATGATGTTTTCATTGGCTCAGACTCTAAGCCTGTAGCGTCGAATATTAGGATGGTCAATGAATTGGAGATTATGTCAAAGTAAGCGACCGTGGATTAGTTTGTGGTACTGTCACGACATTTATTTCGGAGGCACCGAGAGAAACCACGAAAACCCTCAAGACATCTCGGGTCCGAACCGAGATTTTAACCCAGAACCTCCCGAATATGAAATGGGATTGCTCACATCAATATTCGTTTGATGTACACGGTATCCTAACTCAGAAGGCCACAGCACGAAAGTAGATGTATTGCCGAAGAGCGGCCAACACCTTAATGCCCACTATGCTCATATGTACCGCCTGGTTTAGCTTGCCCACAGAGTGTATTTATATGTTTCGTATGATTCTTGCAATGAACAGCGACTGTTTCCCTAAACAGCATTAACCGGTTGGGCTTTGTATCGGAGATGTAACATGTTTCTGTGAGGTACGAACTGAATTCTTATATATATATTCGTATTACTCGCATTAAGAAGAGATCCGGTCTTTAAAGCGTTCTTATCTGTTCGTTGCAGGTAAATTCCTTCACAGATAATTCAATTAAGCGCATAACGGTGTAAAATTGCATTGATAAAGATGGATTTCTTCTCCGTTCTTTTCTTTTTATTTTATTATGTTACATGTAGACTTCCATTTGTTTTCCACTGTGCTGTGCATTCCTGAGGACTTGAAATATTTCCAATATCCCTAAAGGCATGATTCCGTTTGAACTAGGTTCCGGTTTAAACGGGTGCTGTGGTACTTTCATGTAGGGTTCCATGTGTGAAGTAAATGTAGGTTACAAAATGTGTTTCGACAAACAATTTAACTGGAGAGCGTGCAGTTAGCACCGTGTCTGATGTTTCATTCTTGCATGTTGCCTCCCCTGATCCAGGTATTATATTATGTGGGTCCTGTTTGGATTGCACAAGCGTGGGAAAGGAGGGGGGTAAAAGTGATCGATCCCACTCAACCCACTTCTTCGTTCATTTCGACCCCGCCCTTCGCCTTCCACCATCTTTCCACACGTTCGAGTAGACACGAATCGATATATCGAATTTTAGAATACCCTCCTCACAAGTGCACACATATGTATATACTCATATCCTGCAGACATTGAATGTAGTCGCCTTTGTGTACCATATTATGAACCTTTTTGTATAAGCCGTAAGGATATATTCAGTGAAAACAAGTGATTATGAACTTCGCCACGCAAGTCATCAGGCTGATATGTGTCATAACACACTTGCAGAAGGAACTACAGAATTTATCAGCATATTGTGAAACGTTCATTTGAAAATTATATGATTCTCTCTCTAAACCAGGCATGTCAAACTCAACTTGTACAGAGGGCCACCTCAGCCCTATAAATAATAGTCCAGGGTCGCACTTCAAAATAGAAATATACATTAGATTTTGATACAAGGAAATTTAATTCTATTTATTATTTAGGAATAATTTCAATATAATTACCTAAAGTCACATATCTTACAGTTTTAAAAAGCAAGAGAATGTCATTTTTTGACAAGTATCAAACAGCTTTTCAATATGTAAAAAGAGAGATTACACAAGAAATTATGTTAGAAATAGCAAAACATTGAATTTCCTGCAGCCTGCTAATTTATGTCTGCGTGAGACTTCTTGTCTTCTGGTCTGTTGGAAAATTGTCTTTACAAAAAATATTTCTACTAAAATTTTAATACTGATTTTAATATCAATTAGCTCTAAAAGTTGAGGGGCCGCACTTTGTGGCTATGGGGGCCGCATGTTTGACACGGCTGCTCTAAACATTTGTAGCAATGGAGGATTCATTGTATCATGATAACGCTAGATATTGTACATTATTTGAGATATATGCCTCCTTGTTATACATGATGTGTCTATAGATATAATGATTGATTTATTTTAGAAAAACTCCGGTTCCGATCTCGACCTTGCTGCTGACGTGGAAATAAATCAGTTACATGGAACCGAAACCTTCTGATTATAATGATCGCTCAGCTAATGAAGAAATTCCTAATCATTTAAAGAACCTGGCGGTTAATTATCACATTCACAGGAGCACCCCAATGATCGCTACCGTACCCTCTTTCTTAAAGATCCATTTGAATATTATCGTGCCAACTATACCTAGGCCTTCAAAGTGACACCTTCCCGTCATTCTGCGTACGAACTGCTTTTCATCTTCCCCCCCCCCTCCATTTAAGGAATTAGGCCGATTGCCTGTACCGACTTCTGTGAATTTCACCTTGTGCATGGTCTGCCAGGTACTTGTCTTGACTCCAATGCTTGAGACATTCGTCGACCATCTAATCCCCCTTGAGTTGACAATCCTATCAGATAGAGAGTACAAATTATGAAGTACCTCGTTATGCAGCTTTCTTCAGTCAGATAATCGCTTCTACCTTCACAGGTCCAAATATCTCCTTTCTAGCAGCGTTCTTTCCTTAATGGGAGAGACCGAGTTTCACATTCATGCACAACAATCATTGCACATTTTAATCTTTACTTTGAAATTGAAGACGTCCAACATGATGCACATAAAAGGTAAAGCTATCCCTATAAGTGTCCGTGGAGGGCCATAGGTTTGTAAGACGTCGAAACTCCCACGTTTTCTCGACAATCGGCTCACAGATGGCGTCAGCTTGTCAGCCATACGCGCCGGCCGCACTTTACCCCCAGGAAGATTCCTGATATTCATTTCGATTGGAGACTGAAGACCCCGGGGTCATAGTGTAGCTGCAAGGATTAGGTAAATTTAAAAATCCAACGACCTCATCGGGAATCGAACCCGCGACCTTTTGCCTTGTAGCATAGTGCCTCAACCAACTACGCTACCGCGTGCCTATTCAGTCATTCATCAGTAATCTGTCAGACGACAGGTCCACAGTCTCTTCCAAAACAGTTCCTCCACTCAAGCTTTCTCCTTCAAATAAAAATATCCTCTTCTGTCCCCAAGGTCATCCAGCATCTTCTTACGTCTTCTTCCTCGTCTTCTGGTCACTTCTATCCGCCCCTCCGTTTTCTTTTGTCTCCAGAGGAAACGTCTCGCATATATGGTATCTCTGTTTTTGGAAAGAGACTAGCCAGGAAAAGTGATAATGTGGTAGTTTTTCCATTTGCTTTCCACATCGCACGATTGAAAATATCAAACAAAATCATGTCATGTTAACAATTTTCTATGTAGCTGGAGGCCGCTATGGGAAGATGTCCCATACAAGGAGCCCCACAAAATGTCTTAAGCGCGGAAGAAATTAATTTTTAATCGTAAAAGGCCAGGGCGTTTAATTTATGAATCCATTAAATATGAAAGCACGATTTTTTTCGCACTTTTGAGGAACAGCTTTTTAAACTAAGGAATTACATTTCGGTTGGTTTTGTAACAAGTATTACCCGCCTTTCTATACCAGTTTCTCAAACACACCAGAGCCTATTAATCTCCCTTCATGCCCAGTCTTATTTAGCCCATTGCTCTGTATGAACGGATACATAATGTGCAGCAAGTTTTGATGCAATTTATTTCTTGTGTGAGGAAGTTACAGAAGATGTATTTATAGATCTGAAATAAGCTAATATATGGGTAAATTATTTCAACTGCTGTATCTTTAAGTTTCTATCGCAGTTTCTATTGCCCCAGGTCTAATATTGAGCAGAAATATGCGCCAAATATACGAGTATATCTGCATTTCTTTGAATTGATAGTTTCTTTGTATTTGTTTCTATATTTCCCCTATGTCTCCAAAGCACAGTTACAGCAAAGAATGCGATAACTCTACTGTTGAAGGAGGTGATCTCTGTACGGTTCTACCAGAACCTACCTCAGGGAGAAAACTAGCCAACAGAAGACAGAATACGAGTAAGACTGCGCTGGCAAGGGCCAGCAGCATATACAAAAGACAGACCCGTCCTCTCGTCAGAGAAGGCGCCCCACAGAAACAAGACCGTAACTGTCAAACGGTAATAATTAATATCTGGTCATGAGCTCCAAATGGGGCTCGACACCAAGACTTACTGACTGACTGACCGTCAGTCGTAATGTGACTTTGACTTTGAATACGACAGAATACGACAGAACACAGAAGACGTCAGAAGAAGAAGTCGGAAGCCTGAAGTGAAGTCTTCATTGTTCGTAGTTACGAAGAGTTATAGTTGCAGTAAGACTGTGTTACACCTAATTGTAGTTCCGCCTGGTGAATAGCCAATAAATCGACCCATCAGTCCAGAGAACCCATTAATTACTTGTCGCGCTACCAGGATACGTGACAATATGTAGAAATCCTACTGGAAATATTCGCAGAAATAGATCACTAATTTGTATGAGATTAACAGCAGTAGTCCTTTTCCTGACCATAAAAATGTCAGAAGAATGAAGTTGACTCCTGACTTCGATGTGGTCGAGTTCGAGTCTCGGCAGAGTCAAGATTTTTCTCTTCTCTACGTCGTACAGACCGGCTCTGGGGTCCACCCAACCTCCTATACAATGGGTACCGGGGGCTCTTTCCCGGGGGTAAAGTGGCCGGGGCATGAAGCTGACCACTCACCTCCAATTAGTGCCGAGGTCAAGAAAATGTGGATCTATACATACACTCCCACATACTCCTTCATGGCGTAGTGCTTAATTAGTTAAGCACAGGGACAGCTTTACCTTTACCTTTAATTTATTATTCCGCTTGGCGTTTCTACAGAGATGGAAGGAGATAAGGATAAGTTTGTCCTAGATATTCTTATTTTGTCCAGGCCTCCTACGTGACAATAGACACGTCAAGCAATCCGAACACTACTGGAGTCAGGCACCTGAGAGCGACCCTTTCAGATATTTGGAGTGAGTCATCCGGGTGTTAGAAAGCGTCGAGTTTCCTTGCTCCATTAGTAATTTAGAGCCAATTAGAATAAATCATCAGAATATAATGTTTAAATAACTTTACACTGCTGTATAGCCGTTAAAATCTTAAAGGAATATAGTGGCCGTACCGTAGCTCAAGCGGTTAGTCGCTGGCTTCCCACCGCGGCGGCCCGGGTTCGATTACGGTTCTGGTCAAGTGGATTTGTGGTAGACAAAGTGGCACTGGGGAAGGTTTTCTCCGAGTACTTCGGTTTCCCCTGCCAATCTTCATTCCACCAATTGTTCCACAATCACCCTCATCTATCATCTGGGGCTGGTACAATAGGCCAGAAGTGGCCGCAGTACAAGGGACTGAGTCCCACCCTACTAACAATAAAAAACATAAGAGAATATAGGCCGTATACAAACCCATGCGCTGTATTATTAAAACGATCCATTTCTGGGAGAGGGGTGGATAGATGTGGTGGTTATGGTCTGAAAAATGACACAAGGATTCTTAGTTGTCTCAGTAGCAAAATTAGTAAGATGTAATGCGTACACATTCCTCTAAACATGTACCAGAGTATGACAGAAGGCAGTAATCTTCATATGTAAGGATGTTTGAAAAAGGATTCTGTGTAGAACATCTGATCCTAGCAGAGTGAGGTAAGCACAGTCAGGACCATCAAATTGTCTGCTGTCCGCCCAATATTGGGGTGATCAAATCCAGGGACGTAGAACCGTGATTGAGATTTGAAGCTGTTACCTAACATGAGCATGAAGACGTAGTGGACAGGCTGTTTGGAAAATATATGTAGGTGGTAGAACACGTGGTCCCTGGGAGCCAAGCATCTGTCCCTTTGGATTTCTCTGGGGGGATGGGATGGGCCTCAATGGCCGGTTACAGGGATAGCTTTTAACGGCTTAAACGTGGGTTTCCAAGTACCTGACTGTCCTGTCCCCTTGGAAACAAAATCCTATGGCGGGTGCTTTTCAATTCTATAATGAACCTTCGGACTCCTTAACTGACAGACTTTTAACATTCTCAAGAATTTCCCTACTTCACGGAGTCATTTAATATAGGCAGTATGTTACGTGTCCTTTGCATGGCGTCTAAGTCCAGACACGACTAGAATGCAGAATTCGTTGATGTCACTCACTCATGGAGAAGCCTACATTTTTACTTCAGTCTTAACAGCTGTCATCATGGCTCAAAGACAAGAGTTGTGCTTCATCTTAACTTACTTACTCATGGAGTTGAGCCCTTCTTGAGGAGCCGCCAATTCTGCAGCTACTCAAGAATTTTCAAGCATTTTATGGAACCCGAAGGTTCATTACCGTGTTCAAAAGATCCATTCTCTGGTCCCTATCCTAAGCCAGATCAATCCAATCCATACCATCCTATCTCTTTAGGGTCCATTTTAATATTATCCATCCACCTACGCCTTGGTTTTCCAGTGGTCTCTTTCCTTCTGGCTTTCCCACCAATATTCTATATATCATTTAAAAAAATCATGCGAACTTTTTGAAGATACTCTTCAAATTCAGAATGTAATTTAAAAATCACAGTTTATCATCTCATTTGCAGAGTGGCAGCTTACAAACTATCATCGGGCATTCCGGTGAAACCGTTAAGTCGAATGGGTGAAGCAGATTCTTGTAAGAATTTTGTTTATGTTCTAAGTCATGTAACAATCCTATTAAAATATAAAGTTTCCCCAACATTAAAGTAACGGAAAGAGATTTTTTTATTGCTATTGCGGTGGGACTAAGTCTCTTGCACTGTGGCCACTTCTGTCCTATTGTACCAGCCCCAGATGATAGGTGAGGGTGATTGTGGAGCAATTGGTGGAATGAAGATTGGCAGGGGAAACCGAAGTACTCGGAGAAAACCTGACCCAGTGCCACTTTGTCCACCACAAATCCCACTTAACCAGACCCCGGGATCGAAGCCGGGCCACCGCGGTGGGAAGCCAGCGACTAACCGCTTGAGCTATGGCGTGGCCCCACGGAAAGGGATAATCATTAACTAAACAGTTGTGTTGTGCCACCTGTAAGAGTCCTGTGACTCAGTAATTATCAATACGCGATTGTAAGAGCGATGTGGATTGAGTCTATGTACCCGTACTCTCCAACTGTGTGCGTTGCAATGTTGCATACATGCCTCAGAGGTCACGGTCTTTTTCTTATTTCAGATATAAATCGAACGCATGAGTGATCTCTCTTTCCACATATTCAGTAGCCGCTTCTCGTTGCGTACCGAGAAATATTGACACGTCGAGGCGTGCTTCAAACGAAAACAGAGAATGTTAGTGGGATCTGTAGTTTATGTTCTGTACCACTTTCTTGAATGATAAGTCTTTTTTGAAGAAGAAAAAAAATCGATTTTGACTTTAATTAAATTAGGGGTTTTATTAGTACCCTGTACTAGCACCTTTAAATTTGCTTTAGAACTTTTAATATAGACACCTCAATACCAATTTTAACTGAAATGGGATTAGCAGGTTACTAAATGAAACATACAAACAGACTCACAGACTTGAACTCTCTTATATGCGTTCACTTCATTCACTCTAAGAATACATAAAGCTGTGGGCCTATAGGCATATTAGGTTTCTAAGATGTTAAGTATGTGATCTTTGGAGTAATTTTACTGTCATTATAACACTTATAGGCCTACTTATCTCGATTCCATATGGTAATTACATGGCATTAACTCACAGCCACAAGTTTATTAACGCATATATATAGCGGACATGTGTACTGAGACGGTAATTCGATACTTTTGTATTCAAATGGTAACCGATTTGAATCCCTGCCGATTAAACACCTGCCCCGAAGTTTCTCATGGCTTTTTTCTTCAGGCCAAACCCCAGATACACCTTCAAAAAATCATAAGCCACGTCTTAACATATGTTTTCTAAAACTTCCACAGAACTGTTGCACGTGATTCGTTGCCGTTAAACAGTCGCTTCACTATGATTTGTTAAACAAGAATGTTTTACCATCTATAAAAAAGTTTAGATAATTGTTACTTTCTTCAAATACTTGAAATACCGGCATTAGGTGTTCTAATTTCATTATATTTTCACGTGTTTATGACTCCGTGACTAGTAATGACGGGTTCTGGATTGGATGATTGAATTTATTAATACCTTCTGGTACAATCTCTCTTAATCACAATGAATTACGGTTGCTCACAATCAATTTTCAGCCGAACCCTTCAGCCTTGACTGTCGAGAACCCGCTCCGTTCTCGTTATCTCTCTGTGATTCGAGGCGGATCCATGGGAAACACACCGTTGTCCAGCAGTGGATATATGCAAGCCACATAGAACACACCTCTTCCAATGTCAAGAATGCGTGTTTATTGGCCCGTTACCTATCAGTGGATGTACTGTTGTTGAGAGCGCCCTCCTCGGGAATGCGTTTAACGAGCCGTTGCCTAGAAATGGGTCTACATATCACAATATATTTCAGGGCGTAATTTCCGCACATTTTGGTTGTGTTAAACTTGCCCGACGTAACAGCAGTTTGTTTCACGCACGTTTTGTTTGCAACTGTTAACATGTGAAGGATGGATAATGTGCAACTTATAGTACGAGCATTATTGCTAGTGGGGTGGGACTAAGTCCCTTGTACTGCGGCCACTTTTGGCCTACTGTACCAGAACTTATAGTAGGTTCTCGCTTATCTCCATGAAGTTTCACATGTTGATCGCCATTAGTTCATCGTCTGACAGCACCAAACAGAAAATCATATGCCGATTTCATGCGCACCCATATTGTTTTCAGTAGTTTTTTTTTACTTTATTACCACACAATTTCATGTTCCTACATTAATGTCACTTTCATAATGGAAGTTCATACCGCCGCCATGCTGATACTCTTGGTGGCAAAGTACAATGGCGGAGAGGACTCGTACGATTTAAGGTTCATATCAAGTCGCGGTAGTGTAGTTGGTTGAGGCACTATGCTACAAACCGAAAGGTCGCGGGCTCGGGTCACAATGAGATGGATTTTTTTTTTAAATTTAACTAATCCTTACAGTCCCACTATGGCCCTGGGGTCGACTCAGCCTCTAACAGAAATAAGTACCAGGAATTTTCCTGGGGTCTAAAGGGCGACCGGCTCGTAAGGCTGACAAACTTACCGCCATCTGTGAACCGACTTTCTAGAGAAAATGTGGGAGCCTCGACGCCTCACAACCCTATGGGCCTTCAAGGCCTGTTACAGGGATAGCTTTAGCTTCTTACCTTTATCAAGTTTCGTTAAAATCAGTCGGTTTATGGTGTGTATTTGTACCAACCGTCTTACAGTGCACACGATTTCACGTTTCTCTTCACCACATGTTTCGGCACTAATGTGCCATCTTCAGGTGTGGTTTTTATTTACGTCAAACCACTCCACTGTATGCCATCATGTCTCCTTTATAAAATGATTAAAATGTATATATGTCATGTATAATAAAGTTTATATATTAAAACTTTTCAAGATTTATCATCTATACGTCGCACTTCAAATTTCGCGAGTTACGTCAGTCCTCTCCTATGGGAGTACTCTTCCTATATTCTTGTGTATATTTTGTAATGTGTTGTGTCCTTCCCTTGTGACTGCGTGCGTTGTCATGTTGGACGTGAATCAGTGCAACAGTACGCTAAAATGTAACATTATTAATAGTCATTCTGTTTGTTCAAATGTTATTAGGAGAAATAGACGGGCCGACATGTTGACGCACTAAGAAACAATCAGTTGTTTGTTTTAGTGGTTTTGCAATCATGTTAGAATTACTCTTCATTGTTTTGTAGGATAGTGCTGTGTTGACACAGTTTGTGGTGTGGAGCAAGTGAGAGAAGATGAGTTTTCAAGGTGAAGCTTGATTGCCAAAAGTTTGTAATTCTAATATCTCAGGAAATGTAATCACACAATCTCCGGCACGCAAAATGTTGTGACAGAATTTCCCATCTTGCGGCTTGCACCCAGCGGCTGCCCGAAGGCAAATATGGGAAAATATTCCGAGCACAATTTGATAACAGATCTTCGATATGAGATATGATATCGATATAATTATGGTAAAATTTTGAAATTTGTTTATTAAGAATATGGAAACAAACGCACTCTCAGGTAAAATAATTTCTTGTCTCCGTGATTGATGTTGGATCTTCAGTTAACGTAACCACAAGTTATAAAGAAAATTGAAATTTGAGGTTTTCACGGCCGTGAAAACCACATTCTGAATACTGCGTAAAGAAACCTGTCTCCATAATCTCAGTTCTAGTAACTACAAATATAAGATCTAAAAGTCTGTGACGTCGGTACATCAGTATAAATATTGTGTTTCTGGAAATCATCCATCGTCCTGTCTTTATTTAAAACACAACGTTTCGCAGACTGGATTCTGTCTCCGTCTTCAGGTTGGGAGATAGGGACTAGCTCTATCGATTGGGCCCAACTGAGTAGGTTTTACCTGTAGAAGGAGAGAGAATCAAGTCTCCGAAACGTTATGTTTTGAAAAATAAACAGGACGGTTTTTAAATAAAGACAAGACGATGGATAATGTTCAAAAACATAATATTTGAACTACGAATATCTTCTGCAAATGTTGAACATTGTAAATCGGCTATAATACTTAACAAATGCTGGGCATTGTCCATTTCCTGAAATACGTTTGATGCATGCGAAATATTGGGAGTTGGCTCTACTCTCGTTTCAGGTAGGCCTAATTGTCTGTCACCATACTCCAAAGCTGTCATCATCATACTGATAAATGACTCGATTATTGTCATATGCCTTTAGATAATGTATAACTCAATGTTTAAGTCTTGCATTTGAAGATAACATTTAATCGTCTTCATCATCTTCCTCTGCCCTACGCAGATTAGTCTCACGTCTCTTCCGCCTTTACAGTCGCCTGTTTCAGCGGTCTTCCAGTGTCTTCAAGACCGTTTGGTTGGTAATAAAGTGCACGTTATGGAAGCCTGTTGTTCATTTTGTTCGGACGTGTAAAGTCGCCATATGTTCTTGTAGTCGTCTATTCTTCTCTTTATTGATTAAATATCTGACCGCCTCTGTGGTCTAGTGATCAGAGTTCCTGCCTACAGGGCGCTACCAAATTTTCTGAGAAGTAGTGGGTCTGGAACGGGGTCGACTCAGCCTCGTGAGGATATTTGAGGAGCCATTTCAAGGAAATAGCGGCTCCGGTCTAGAAAACCGAGATTAACGACCGTGGGGATCCGTTTCCCCGACCACGCAACACCCCCTATCCGCTAAAGTTGGCACTGACTTCGCTGACAAGCGGCGGTCGCTCGGTCGATATAGTTCGCTTGCGGGGTTTAGAATCTTGGTACGTATTTAAGTATATCAGTTCTGTTACATCCCTTGAAATGTCTTGAAACATTCATGTTTGGTACTTGAATGTTATCAAATGTTCTTGTTATTCTTAACAGACGTTTCACTTCCATATGAAATGTGAGAACATCCATCGCTTTAAGTCACTGTATAGTGACGTTCTTTGTAATCATCAATCCTCCTTTAAAACACAGATGTTATGACTGTGAATTTTGCAAGGGGAAAGATCCAGCTCGGATTCTGTTTAAGAAGAGGTCGCAGTTGTGATTTAATAGCACACCACTGTTACTCAACGGGCATCATTGAGGGTAACTAACTCCATGTTTCAGAGTCCTTCTTGCGAAGCTAATGGCCCTAATCAGGGCGTATCCTGCCTTACATGGAACCCGAAGGCTTGTTACCATGCTCACAAGAGCCATCATTTGGTCCGCGTCCTGATTCAGATGAATTTAGTCCACATCCTCATGCCTTGAACCTTTCAGATACATTTTAATATTATTTTCCATTTATGCCTACCTCTCCCACGTGGTCTCTTCCCTCCAGGCTTTCCGACTAATATTCTATACGCCCTTCTTATACTTACCATTCGTGCTACATATCACACAATGTAGAACACCACTTAATGACATCAGACAAATCGTCTAATGACAGATTCACTTCTCTCGTCTAATTTCATGCTGAGTTAATTTGTCATTCGTCGGAGCCTGATAAATTACCGAATTAATACATTTTAAATTTTGTCTTCCGAATAAATATATATCAGAAAAATCATGCTTAATGCCTTACATTGTCAGAATTATAACTTTGGCTATTATTACTATGTTATATTATTCCTGTATCCATGTTTTAGTGTTTTGGTGTGACTCTGGCAGTGAGAAATGGAAATGCCATGCGCTTTCATGTATCTTTCCTGCAGGTCATACCCTCCGTGCATAGTTTGACAAGGGTGTACGCAGTTAAAGTGTTTTAGTGCATTTCCTGATAGTGTATTCTTTACAGAATCATCTATAACTGACAAATGAAATGAACAGTTAAACTGATTCTTATTGACATCATCAGAACAGGAATTTCCCGAGGGACAGGCATAGTGTTTGTGCGTTTGTATTGTTTTTGTTTGATGCAGGTAGGATCAAATATGGCGAATTTGTATTGTACCACCTCATTACATAATCACCTATATGTTACTTTCTTTTTTCCTTGGCACTACATCCCCAGTGGGCATAGGCCTACCTCCATGAATTTCTCCGTTCACTTCGGTTTTTTCTAGAACTTACACATTCGGTAGGACTCTTTGGGCGGGTGATCAGCTCGTCGCAAGGCCTCTACCTGTACACAAACACAGAAAAACGCACACACACAAACTAAACATCCATGCCCTGAGTGGGATTCGAACCCAAGATCCTGGCTTCCGAGCGAGCGAAGACAGACCTATATGTTACTACAACCCGGGAATTCAGCATTTTTATAGTATGACATGCCAAAGGCGTCTGTTTGATGTGATCCTGATCCAATTAAATCCTTCCAACCTTCTCACAACTTATTTTACTAGAATCCATTTAATATTGTCCCATCATTTCCATCCGTGTCTTCCAAATGGTCGCCTTCCAAGAGGTTCGCCTTTGAATCTATGCATTTGCCCAGCCGGTTGTATCCACCGGTTCACAACTGCGACAATACTGAACGGCCTATACGAATCTTGAAGTTCCTTGCGAGGTTTTCCTCGCGCTTACTTCGTCACATTTATGTGAAATTCACGTGCAGCGCCTTGTTCCCTGTTGATGTTTCTGGATTAATTTTTCAGCTTTTGTTTAATAATGATGATGATGATGATGGTAATAATAATAATATGAGCCGGGATAGCGTAGTCGATATAGCTGCTAGCTGCGGGCTGGATGACCGAGGGGTCGCAGTTGAGTCCCTGTAGAGTCAAGAATTTTCTCTTCTCCACGTCTTCCAGACCGGCTCTTAGGTCCACCCAACCTCCTATCCAGTGGGTACCGGCGGTAAAGCGGCCGGGACGTGAAGCTGACCACTCACCTCCAACTAGTGCCGAAGTCAAGAAAATGTGGCTCTATACATCCACTCCCCCATACGCCTTAATGGCGTAGTGCTTAATTAGTTGAGCACAGGGACAATAATAATAATAATAATAATAATAATAATAATAATAATAATAATAATAATAATAATAATGGAAGTAACTTTGTTTTCATTCTGGAGCAGCATACTCAGAAGTATGCGTAAACGATACTGAACACACGCAGTAAAACGGAACCAGTAGAGAGGTTCGAATAACTCGAGAGCAAGCTTGCGTGTACATAGAGACTTATTAGAAAGTCCAATGAAACAAACCCATATGAAAAAAAAAAAACAGCAGCCTCCGATCTGGACTTCGTGGGGCCATTCCAAGGGACAATGAATAATATTAATACGTATTATGTACAAAATGCATACCGAAAGCACATTAAACATCTATAATCTTGGAATAAAATAATATTCGTAATATTTTGCAAACAAATAAAAGTCGTATGAAATTTGAGATTTTCATGATAGTGAAATTTATATTTTGGTTGTCTGGATCATGACGATTTGTAGCCTTGTAGATTGTTACCAGGGTTTCGGAAGAAGTTGCTGCCTCCACCTTTACTTCTACCCTGGAGATGGATGTATCAGGTTTCTCCGAAACGCTGGTAATAATCTACCAGAATACGCGGTGTAATAATGTAGACCGCATACAATCACAACAGTCTGTGTACAAAGCAGTGAAACGCATTTGAACAACTAAATAATATTAGATCTTATACACATTCACGTAACATAATTTGAAGTAAAATTTCTGTCGGTTTTAATCGTGTACTTAAAACTTAAATACATGCCTAATTTTCTTTGTTTCTTTGAGATTCCATGTTTTCGCAACGTTGAATATGACATCGTGTAGTCTTGCAGGAAGTTACGAACATTTCCGACGACTCTGCTGAAGAAGTCTTTTGCCCTGAATATGGGGGTTACAGGTTCCTTCGAAACGTCGATACCACCTACGAGCCTATAATTCAGTCGCAATTCAGTTTATTTTAGTACAAACTGTAAAAGGAAAAAAACAGACCAGTGGTGATAAAACTGTTCCACTTCATGTGCCAAATTTAGATTCTGATGAATTTTCTGTTGCTTACACTAGTCGCCTGAAAATCAAAACGTTAACCTTTCTCAAAATCACGTCTTTTGTTATTCATCCCCCTTTTCTACTTCATGGGATTTTGTGCTAACTTACTTACCTACTCATGGAGCTGAGCCCTTCTGGAGGAGCCGCCAATTCTGCAGCTACTCAAGAATTTCCCAGCATTTTATGGAACCCGAAGGTTCATTACCGTATTCACAAGAGCCCTCCACTGGTCCCTATCCTGAGCCAGATCCATCCAATCCATCCCATCCCATCCTGTCTCTCTAAGATCCATATTAATATGGTCCACCCACCTACGCCTTGGTCTTCCCAGTGGTCTCTTTCCTTCTGGTTTTCCCACCAATATCCTATACGCATTCCTCGTCTCCCTCATTCGTGCTACATGCCTTGCCCACCTCATCCTCCTTGACTTGATCATTCTAATTATACTTGGAGAAGAGTACAAGTTATGAAGCTCCTCATTATGCACTTTTCTCCAATCTCCTGTCACTTCATCTCTGTTCGGTCCAAATACGGGATTTTGTGCTGATGATTTTAAAAATGTATTAACGTTTAAACAATGTAAAAACCCGAGCCTGTTGCTGACGCTAAGTGGCTGCTACGATGGAGACCATGAGGCTAAACAATCAGTGACATCAATTTTTTATTGCGCGGTCATTCTTCGTTCAAAACGAATAACAGTTCACGCATCACCAGATAATTACAACGTTATGTTATCGTAACGTAAAGACATGTAAACAGTGCTTTCATAAGAATTGTAATTTACCGTAAGTAACAAAAACATAGTGTTAATCTGTATTACAAAAGAGGGTACGCGGTAGCGTAGTTGGTTGAGGCACTATGCTACAAGCCGGGAGGTCGCGGGTTCGATTTCCGATCAGCTTGTTTGATATTTCAATTGACTTAATCCTTCCAGCCGCACTATGGCCCTGGAGTCGATTCAGTCTCTTAACAGAAATGAGTATCATGAATCTTCCTGGGGATAGAGGACGGCCGGCGCGTAAAGCTGACAACCTCACCGCCAGCTGTGAGCCGATTGTCTGGAAAATGTGGGAGCCACAACGTCCCATAACCCTATGGGCCTTCACGGTCTGTTACAGGGATAGCTTTACATTTATACTTTACTGCAACATGAATGGTGCGCAATGAAAGGTTGGATTTGAGAACTGGGTTTAAAATGTGATAGAAACTTAAGGAGAATCAAGGAAAACTGTAATGGGTGGCTTCTGAAGTTGTGCATCAGTGTTGCTCAGTTCTCCCCCCCCCCCACACTAGCGTTACGCTTTCGCTCAACTGTCATTTTTACTCACGTAGTGTTTGGGTCAGTATTTCTTGATTCTGTGTTACCATACGTGCATCTGGTTTTACATTCTCCAGTAATTTTTCACGCGGTTCTTAGCTAAGGATGACGCAGGATATCTGCCTGCAGATTGCCATAATATTTTGATTAGGGGGAAGGATTACTTTAGCTGTTGGGTGTACATGGTGTGAGTGACGTTAGGCAGATGAAATACGCACCAATGAGCCATTAGTACCTGAGCCTGGTCCTCTTGAGGTTGAAATTTCTGTTGCAAGTTTGAGAAGCCGGATATTGATCAGATCCTGGCAGAACTGTTTCATCGTAAAGATTGGTCTGGAGGTAAAGCTCTAGATTTATATTTGGTTGGTACGTGGTTCGAATATCGGCCAGAACACCGGTTAACATAACTGAGGTTTTTCATGGCTTTACTCAGTCTTTCCAGGAAATTGCAGAGATAGTATTTCGAGTAGCCTCATGTCCTTCCAGATTTTTTCAATTCATCATTTATTAATTATTCCCACATTCGTCGTTGTGTAGTTTCGACACTGAAAGAGAGGTTAAATTACCTACAGAAAACAAAAACTGTTTTATGCCGGAGGTGAAACATTGTGTTGTGAGACCCATAAACTCGTAAATTCTATTTTAAATAAGGAAGAATTGCCTCAGCAATGGAAGAAGTATGTTATTGTATCTATTGTCAGTGAGAGTGATAAAAATGACTGTATTAATTATGGAACCATATCGTAGTTATAAACTTCGCACAAAATTTTATTCAGTATCCTTCTATCGAGTGTAAGTCCATATGTAGACGAAACTGTTGAGTGTCAGTGTGAGTTTCGACGTAACAGATCAACTACTGATCAGAATTGTTGCATACGTCGGATACTGGAGAAAAAAGTGAGTACAATCAGACGGTACATCAGCTATTCATAGACTTCAAGAAAGCCTATGATTCAGTTAGGAGGGAAGAATTGTACAATATTTTCATAGAGTTTGGGGTACCCATGAAACTAGTTAGTCAAATTAAAGTGTGCTTAAATTAAACCTATACTAAATTCCATAACAGTAAACATCTGTATGGCCGGTCACGGTAGCCGAGCGGTCTAAGGCATGTACTGTCTTCGCTCCCTTGGAAACCGGGATCGTGAGTTCGAATCCCACTCAGGGCATGGATGTTTAGTTTGTGTGTGTGCGTTTTTCTGTGTTTGTATACAGGTAGAGGCCTTGCTATGAGCTGATCACCCGCCGAAGGAGTCCTACCGAATGTGTAAGATCTAGAAAAACCGAAGTGAACGGAGAAGTTCATGGAGGTAGGCCTAGGCCGACTGGAGCTGTAGTGCCAAGGAAAAAAAAATCTGTATGATACGTTTCGTATTCCAAATGGTCTGAAGCAAGGAGATGCTTTATCGCCATTGCTTTTCAACTTTGATTTAGAATATGCCATTCGAAAGGTCCAAGAAATCCAGGTAGGATCAGAATTGAATGGGGCACACCATATGCTCGTTTATGCCTATGATGTAAATCTATTGGCGGATAATGCAAATACCAAATAAATGTAAAATTGACGTTAGTAAGGAGGTTGGCCTAGAAGTAAACACAGGTAAAACTAAGTACATGTTGATGTCCCGTCATCGCAATGCAGGCCAAAATCATAGCATGGAGATAGATAATAGACCCTTTGAAATGTATCAGGGTTCAGATATTTATTAACGATTTTAGCAAATTAAACTTTGATTCATGTGGCAATCAAACGCACATTGAATTCAGGTAATGCCTGCTATCATTCAGTCCAAAATCTCTTGCCTTCTTTCTGTTATCTAGAAACATAAAGATTAAAATACACAAAACTATAATTTTGCCTGTGGTTCTGTATTGGTGTGAAACTTGGTTTCTGACATTAAAGGACGAACATAGACTAGGGTGTTTGTGAACAGGGTGCTGAGAGAATACTGCGCTCTCTCGACTGTCCACAGAATCTGTGAAAATTACACAGCCAAATATGCCTATAGTAATCTACGTATTAATACAACATAAGAAACACAATTATAACAAATGCTGCTCGCATACATCTACCACGTATCTGAGCAGTCTAACTTACCGTTCTGTTGTATGACACTGCAGGATCTCTGTTTTGAAACCGGAAATTTGCTCGTGTTAGCGTCTTCGGGCCCACTGTGCAATAGTGTTACTTTCAAACCAGAGAGACGCATAAAGTAGGGTTGCTGCGTCAGAATTACTGGAAGCTCTGGAACTTGCAGACGAACTGGAAAGAAGTGTGAGACAGGTCCAGATATTACAATGACCATTTTCCAACAACATAGACGCTTAAAACCGATGACCTACATAATTAGACATTTATTTCTTGAATAAACCGGAATTGCTCGGTCGAAATAGCAGCGGACTACGGGTTGGACGCTTGGGGTTCGATTCCCGGCAGCATTTTTCTCTACTCTGCAGCGTTGGGACAGGTTCTGGGGCCCGCGTAGCCTCCTATCCAATGGCTACCGGAGCCTCTTTCCCCAATGGTAAAGCTGTCGGGGTGTGAAGGTGTCCAGTCACTTCCATATATTGATGAGTTCAAGAACGAAGCAACTGTAATTACACTGCCTCATAGTCTTCGTCGCTTAAAGCTCAAATAATTAAGCACATTTAAAATTTGACATTTTCTGTACTGAGAGAATGTCAGAAATCGCAGCAAATACTCTGGAACACTAGGAGACCTCTCCGTCCTCGTCATGTACCACGTATGTATTGACATTTCTTAGAACCGTCTTAATAACCGTGCCTCCAAAATATCGCGGAGACTTCTAGAAGTTGTGTGTACATCAACCAATCCAGTCACAATAAAGGCCAGCAGTAGGCCTATATCTCTAATAATAAACCCTGCCCTAAAATCAATACATAGATTGATTCCTCACAAGACTTGATTCTCCCCTGTGATATAGATAAGTAAGGGGCAAAAGGAGGGGGAAGATCCTTGGGAATCCAATTATTAGACAGACAGTAAAGTGGATGAAACACCGCCCCCTCTTACCCCGCATTACACTACCCCACAAGTGTTCCCATAGCAACGTCTGATTCGCAGAAGAACTTTGGACACGCAACATGGTTTTTGAAGCATTACGCTTATTCAGTTTGAGCTTTTATGCGCGGTATTTATGTTCGTAATTCACAGTACTGCAATTGTAGTGTACAGTGACCGTATGGAGGCAGAAGAAATTCAGCCAAAGAGGCATTACGCTCTATTCCCTTTCCATAGAAATATTTTAGTTCCTAATAGTAGCACTTCAGCCGGTCACGGTAGCCGAGCGGTCTAAGGCATGTACTCTCTTCGCTCTCTCGGAAGCCGGGATCGTGGGCTCGAATCCCACTCAGGACATGGATGTTTGGTTTGTTTGTGTGCGTTCTTCTATGTTTGTGTACAGTTTGAGGCCTTGTGACGAGCTGATCACCCGCCCAAGGAGTCCTACCGCACGTGTAAGATCTAGAAAACTGAAGTGAACGGAGAAGTTCATGGAGGTAGGGCTAGGCCCACTGGAGCTGTAGTGCCAAGGGGGGGAAAAAATAGTAGCATTTCAGTATTTTATACACCGGTTTTATACTTGTGCTTGATAGCATTTATAGTATAATAGGTGCAATGACCGGGTAGAAATATCACTGGGATTTTGTGGGGGAAGGGGGTGTCAGATGTTTAAATGTTCAGTTTAAATTTTTATGGAAGAAGAATGTACAATATTCCTTACAGGTCACAAGTGCATAGTACATTGACTAACGCACAGTTTTATCAAACGAATACGTGTGTTTACATTGCTCTTTGTGTAGGGAAATGTTAATGTTGAGGTGTAGTGTCTGGGAGGCGATGGGTCTTCTTAGAATTAGGCCTACCACACACGGGTTTGACGCTGGGGTAATAAATTACAAGAACGTTTGATAACGTTGTCCTATCATTTTCTTTAAACCTTGAGTTCCTTATCTTCTCGCATACCAGGTAGTCAGGTGATAAAAATTGTATGTCACTCACGATGCAAGTAATGCCATTTTTAACTGACACTCTGCTACAATAGTTGAACCTCAAGCTGAACACCTATAATATAAATGCTCGATAGGGAGCCTGATCTTGAGCCAGTTCTATCCTTCTCCAATCCTCGCGACCGAATTCCATGTTCCATGTTCGTGTTATCCCGTCATCATTTTTTTTTGTCTACCAGATGCTAGGTCTACATGCTAGCTACTTTCCCATCCCATCGCAGCCTCCTAGATCTACTGTCTTAACGTTCACTGTATAAATAACAGTGTTCTTCGTTGTGTAGCGTCCAGAATTCCCCACTTGCTTGGTCCTTCTAGGATAAATATGCTTTCCTCGGCCCTTTGTCTTCAAATACGAGGGCGAGTCAAATGAAAACCTTAAATTTGTAATAAAAAATCGAAATTTCGCGCCATTATCCTGTAAGTTGGTAAGCGTGCCAGAAACAGCGTGCAGAATAGCCTGTAGGTTGCAGCATAGTGCAGATGCACGAACACCGTCACAGCACCAGTATAAGATGGCTGCCCCACTTGAGTCTTGCACCAGGAAAGAACAGCGTTCTGTTATTCTGTTTTTGTATAGCGAAGGTGTGAAGCCTATTGAAATTTATTTGTAGACTCAATTTACCGAAACCATGTTTCACACCGGTGCAAAACAAACGGGGGAAAATATATTGTTTTGTATATCTTAATCTATGCCTATCAGTGGCCGCGCGGTTTAAGGCATGAACTGTCTTCGCATGGATGTCTGTGCGTTTATTGTGTGTTTGTGTAGTTCCGTGTGTAGGTAGAGGCCTTGCGACAGACTGATTCCCGTCCATGGAGTTTTACCGACTGTGTAAAAAGATCAAGGAACTGAAAAAGTGTCTAAGCCCAACAAAGGGCTGTAGATCCACAATAATATTAATAATAATAATAATAATAATAATAATAATAATAATAATAATGTCATCTTAATCTTCAGCGATTATCAAAGTGGACTAGTTACAGAATGAAAATTAATTTTAGTTCTGCCAACAACGCTCTTGTGATATTGACTATTTAATTGTATTTCATATCATGTTTTTATTAATTTTCTTTTTTCCCTTGGCGTTACAGCCCCAATTTGGATCCTGGCGTACCTCCATGGAACTCTCCGTTTCACTTCGGTTTACTAGATCTTAGACAATCGGTAGGATTCCTTGGGCGGGTGATCAGCTCGTCGCAAAGCCTCTATCTGTACACAAACACAGAAAAACGCACACACACACACACACACACACACAAACACCAAAGTTACATGTTCTGAGTGGAATTCGAACCCACGATCCCGGCTTCCTAGCGAGGCCAAGACAGTGCAGGGCTACCATGGCCGGCTCTTTATTAATTAGCAGCATGTGAAATTTGCGTTTCGAGTGGACAGCAATACAAGCGACTACACTTCCTAACCGCCTCCAGAAGCTTCATATCCAGATGCTTCTAAGGGTTATTTTCCCGGTGATAAAGTAGCCGGATCGTTGAGCTGATCACTCGTCTCAATTGACTATTGAAGTTACTAATGCGTGCAGGCTTAGACGTAGGGACAACTCTCTAATTGCCGTCTCAGGATGACCTCTGTTGCAACCATGTCGACCTTCATTAGGAATCGTAATTAACATTAGGCTTACTTACCCTGTGATGAAGAGCGGCCTCCGTAGTCTAGGGGTAATGTTCCCACCTCATGACTCAAGGTACGCGGCTTCAAACCCGGCGGAGGTCGTGGAATTTTTAAGGGCGGAAAAGTTCAGGGAACAAGTCCTCCGGGAAGGCCTTTAAGCCGTGGGTCCCGTGTCGTAGATTTACGTAAAAGATCCTCTTGTCTCTAGGAGACCTCTGAGCAAAATTAGGCAACACTTTCCCGCCAAAGTAGTTTCCAATGCCTCTGGTAGATGGGGGAAATATCAGGTAACGACGGCCGACCTCGTTGGCTGAACGGGGCTGATAGCACGCACCAGTACCGGTAGGGTATGGGGACAGTAGAAATTAAAGGGGGACGCACAATGGACCAATAACTGGTCTAAGTGCATGGGGAAACCCACCCCATCTAATAATGATGATAATATCCTGTGATGAAAAATAATGTTGCTATTGTGTTTGCATTTCTTTATTAACTGTAAGAATCTTCAGCTGTGTTGTTGGAGACACCAAAAAAAAAAAATGGAGTAAAATCAGTGTTAGGGCTTCATAATTTTACATGCCGAAGAAAAAAGAGCTATCCCTGTAACAGGCCTCAGAGGCACATAGGGTTGTGAGACGTCGAGGTTCCCATATTTTCTAGACAGTCGGTTCACAGATGGCAGTGAAGTTGTCAGCCTTACTCGCCGGCCGCTCTTTACCCCCCAGGAAGATTCCTGATACTCATTCCTGTTAGAGTTAGGCCAATTAAAAAAAAATGCACCTCATCGGGACTCGAATCCACGACCTTCCGGCTTATAGCATAATGCCACTGTAAGAGAAATTAATATTAAAATGGAGCTTAAAGAAGTAAGGTTTAAGAATATGACCTGGATTCACCTGGCTCAGGAGCGGTCCAGTGACGGGCTTTTGTGAAAAAGCTAATGAAGTTTCAAGCTCTTCAAAAGCCGGGGATTCTATGGCTGCTTGTTCTGCGTTACTAGTTTCACATGAAGAGCTCTGCTTCCTGTTGTTAATGAATTAAAGAAAGTATGGAGGAATTAAGTCTGTCCTTTGACCTGTTTTGACAGCGGAACGCTGTTTATGTAATAATGTACTATTCGCAAGACTTGCGGTTACCTACACATATACCTTTTACTGTATATGTTGCAAGCATCAGTAGTCCCTGCACTGTTCGCTCTTCAGTAATACGTGTACGTGTTGTTTTCTTTCCTGTGTAACTGTCGTTCATTCGCTTCAGAATGACTTTCTAATTTACAGTCATATTCGACGACATCCAGTGAAATACGCGGGAGAAGTTACCTACGAAACCCTCGATAATCCGCTGAACACATATCAGTAAAAGACAAGGTTATCCCTGTGCTTAGCTAATTAAGCACTACTCCATGAATGTATATGGGGGACTGGATGTATAGATTCACATTTTCTTGATCTCGGCACTAGCTGGAGGTGAGTGGTCAGCTTCGCGCTCCGGCTGCTTTACCTGCGGAGAAAGAGCCCCAGGTTCCCATTGGATAGGAGGCTGGCTGAACAACAGACGACATTGAGAAGAGAACTTCGATACCTCGGTTGTCCATCCCGTAGCCAGTCGCTATACAGACTACGGTATTCCCGCTCTCGAGCAGATATCAGTGCGCTATACAGACTACGGTATTCCCGCTCTCGAGCAGATATCAGTGCGGAAATAAAGTCCACATTCATCACAAACATGGACATATATTTCAAGCTCCGAGTTCGATTCTGACCCAGAATCTTAGTATTGGAGTGACAGATCTGCGTCCCTTACACCGCTTTGCAACTTCAGCTGTCTCCAGTTCCTCATTCATTATAATCTTGCCCGCTGAAAGGGTTCTTTATAGTCTCACGTGTTTAATGACTAGACACGATGCCCGGATTGGTAATTGCATTCATTGAACTCTTAAAACTCGCTATTTGGCTCCGGGCGGACTCAATAGAAAACACCGTTTCCAACACTTGTCTATTGTGACGTCACGTGTTCGTTGCCGTGGAAGCGTGTTCATCGGCCATTCCATAGCAACTGTCATATCTTCTAGCCCCACTATTCTGGTCTTTCAGCTGCCATGTCAAAATATCAATTAATAACTAACTAACTCCATGGAGCTGAGTTTTCTTGAGAAATCACCAATCACTCAGTTACTCGTAATTAAGAATTCCTTAAAATTTTACTGAACTCGAAGGTTCATTACCATGTTCATAAGGGCCAGCTACTGGCCCCTATCCTGAGCCAGATTAATCCACTTCATATCGCCCCATCCTACTTTTCTAAGATAAATTTTAATATTATCTTCCCATCTATGTCCAAGTTCTCCTAGTATTCTCTTTCCTTCTGTATTTCCCACCAAAACCCTGTATGCATTCCTCTTCTTCCAGTTCGTGCTACATACTCTACCCATCTAATTATCCTTTTCTGGATAAGCTCGTTATTATGCAGTTTCCTCCATCCTCCCGTCACTTCATCTCTCTTGGGTCAAAATATTCTCAGCATCCTGTTCTCAGACACTCACAGTGTATGTTCCTCCTTTAAAGTCAGAGACAAAGTTTCATACCCATACAGAACTACAGGCAACATTATAATTTGTATATTTTAATTGCCGCGTTTTTAGACAGCAAACGAGAAGACAAAAGGTTCTGGGCTGGATGGTAGCAAGCCTTACCCGAGTTTTATGTAAACGAATAATGAACAAAGTAGAAGTGTGTTCAGGCAAGATAGGCTTACATGTGCATGTCCTTGAATTAGAAAACGTTGCCAACCCCTGATGTTAAGAACTGAAATCACTTTTCTATTTACGTTAAAGTGTTGGCTGTTTTTACACTGTGGGGTGTTGCCACTAAAATTTACACCGGGAGATAAGAACTGCTCGTCTGTGCACACGGTAGCTGCTGAGAAGTGCTTAGTATAGTTGAAACACATTATAATACAAATATAAATAATTTCTGTATTTGAAAGATTGTTGTTAAAATAATGTACTATCAGTACAGCAAGGTATACAACACTATATGATTGAATGAGACCCTATAAATTGTTTATGAAACCGAATTCTGTACATATTTTTGTATTTAGTGTTATAGCGTTGTGGAAAAGCTCATACCACATGTACAGTATTTCCTTAGTCCCTCTGCTGAAACATCGTCATTGAATAACGTAAGTATCATTTAGGAGTGATGTACAAAACCTAAACACCCTTAGTTACTTGGTTTTTGGACTTTGTCCATCGTCCGGTGTTATAGAATCTATAAAACGGAACGTTTCGGAAACGGGATCTGTTTCCAGTGATTGAGGTTAGCTCTTTCTAAGGGACACAACTGAGTAGGTGTCTTCATCCGTCATCTGAGGACGGAAACAGATTCATTTTCCGAAACGTTCTGTTTTCTAGTTTCTAGAATACCGGATGAAGGACAAAGTCCAAACCCCCAGTAATTCCGAGTGTTATTCACCATCGTCAGAACCCCTTAGAATCTACTTAAAAACCAAGCAGTTGATGTGGCGCCGTGAAATAAATTAATACGGCTGCATAAAATTAACTTTGCACAAAGCAAAGGGTACTCGACTTGTAGGCAGACCTGCTGTCATGTGGCTGGATTTAGCTGAAGAAGATTTGAAGAAAATAGTCGTTAGAAATTGGAGACGAAAGTCACAGGATTGGGACCAATGGCGAGCCAAGATTCATCTTGGACTGTAGTGCCCGCAGAAGGAGGAGGAGGAGGAGGAGGAGGAGATGAAGAAGACACAATGAACAAATAAACAATTACGACTGTTTGAAACAGACGAAGCATATTGGCTTAAGCAGTAACTCTTTTGGATTTTATTCGGAAGGTATTTGGTTCTAGTCTCCGGTGTGACACCGACTGTCGTAACTGAGTTATGTTTCTTAAATTACTCAATCAGTCTAGACAAAAGCCGGGGCAGTACCTCAAATTATATTCTGACTTCCTTCCAAACTCTTTCCAATTCATTTTTCACTACCACCCTGTATTTCGATTCTGCATGTTCTGAGCTATTTGGAGAGTGGTTAAATAAACCAGGAATAAATAAAAGAAATGCGCAGGAAAGAGAGATTTTGTGTTCGTTGGATACTTCTCCAGCCTCTAGTAGGCATTGCTCAAGCGAGTTTCTTGAGATGCTCAGAAACAACGTGTGCGCGTACACACGATTTACCTTGAGAAAGGAAGACGTTCCTTCCATACTGAGTATACGCGACTCCGTGGAAACCAAATTCTATTTAGACATAAGTAATAAATCTTGACCTGATAGAACGACATTGATATTTTACTTCGTGTTTTTTTAAAGTAGACCGGCATAATTTATTCCACTGAGAATATAGCTGACCTTGACGATAAGTAAATTGTTTTGGTAATCTGGTTTGTGGGTTAGGAAAAAAAACACACGTGGCAAGGGCGATAATAGGAACGAACACAAATGTTAGTTCTTATTTTGAAACACGTGAACTGGACAGAAAACACAAAGGATTTAAGTTGAACAAATTGAACATACATGAAGATGCAGACGTAGTAATTGTCTTCTTAAGCTTCCGTCGTTCATTTATTCTGTTTCAATTACAAAAGCAACATACCTAAACTAATAAGTTGTGCGTGCGTACATTGTACTCCATGCATTATTTATGCTTCTACAAGAAGTAAATTAATCATTTCCATGTAAGGAAACTGCATTTAAATTTCATTACTACAAATCTGTCTTGTTCAGACTGTACAGCGCATTCGTTCTACTTTCATGTTGACTGCGCCTAAGCTATTACACAAATTTGTGATTAAAAATATCTTTGTTTACTTTCATGAGCTTTTGCAACTTACGGATATGGATTTAAAGCAACTATTTCCGCGATTGGGGATGGGGTACAAGTAGGCTGCGATATCTCAGTAGCTTTCTGAAGAAGGGAACTGCAATACATGGTGTCAGTGGTAGTTCAGATGCCATAATTCTAGAGCAGTATTTTCCATTTCAATTTGGCCACTGAACTCCTTCGCACTAGAGAAATATTTACAGAACCCCAAATAAAATTCGTATACATTAAGATATAAAAGCAGACCACAGATTAGTAAGTATAATAACAAATGACTGTTCAACAAGAACATGAGATCAACATATTATTTCATTGTGTATATAGAAACAGGAATAACTTTTCATCTATACGAGAAATAAAGCTTAATTCTAATGTGCCACACATTTGCAATTTTCAATACGAAGAGTGGGTTTTCTTCTCTTTTTTTTCACAAATCCTTTTTTATATTTAGCTTGATAATGGAGGCTTTAATTCTCATCCTTGGCGGCGCATTTAGTCTATTTCTGTTGTTGCGTAATGCGAGAATCCAGTCTCGCATACGTATATGCTCCAAAATGACAGTTATTTTAATTGACATTAATATTATAATAATAATAATGTAAAAGGTAAAGCTATCCCTGTAACAGGCTTTAGAGGTCCATAGGGTTGCGAGACGTCGAGGCTGCCACAGTTTTTAGACAATCGGCTCACAGATGGCGGTGAAGTTGTCAGCGTTACGGGCCGGCCGCCATTTACCCCCAGGAAGATTCCTGGTACTCATTTCTGAGTCGACGCCAGGGTCATAGTGCTGCTGGAAGAGTTAGGTCAACTGAAAAATCCAATTACATCAGGAATCGAACCCGCGAACTTCCGGCTTGTAGCATAGTGCCTCAACCAACTACGCTACCGCGTGCCCCATAATAATAATAATAGTAATATTAAAATTATAGTGTAATAATATAATTTTTCTTGCGAAACCCTTATTTTCATTTCGTGAAACCCCTGGATTTCGCGAAACACAATTTTGAATAGACTGTTCTGGATGTACCGTCTTCGAATCTCATCATTTTATCACCTGGTAAACTGAGGAAAGTAACACAGGAGCTCTGTAAACCTACTGAAGAGAGGAAGTGCCAAGAGAAAATGTCATCTGTAATTTAGGTGACACTCTGGGGGGGCACAGGGTTGCCGAATCCATCATCCTCTCATATGATAATTTTAGAGAAGTAACCTAATACGAAATTAGGCCACGCCATAGCTCAGGATTGTGTCATATCCTAGGAGGTATTCGGTTCGAATCTCCGTCAATGCAACTATTATCCTAGGCCGGGCCATAGCTCAAGCGGTTAGTCGCTGGCTTCCCACCGCGGCGGCCCGGGTTCGATCCCGGGTCTTGGCAAGTGGGGTTTGTGGTGGACAAAGTGGCGCTGGGGCAGGTTTTGTCCGAGTACTTCGGTTTCCCTTGCCATTTTTCATTCCACCAATTGCTCCACAGTCACCCTCACCTATCATCTGGGGCTGGTACAATAGGCCAGAAGTGGCCGCAGTACAAGGGACTTGGTCCCACCCCACTAGCAATAAAAAAAACCTAATACGAAAGCACTGTAAACCAACTTCAGGCAGTAATTTCGTATGTCAGGAAATAATTCAGCTGGCCGGTCACGGTAGCCGAGCGGTCTAAGGCATGTACTGTCTTCGCTCGCTTGGAAACCGGGATCGTGGGTTCGAATCCCACTCAGGGCATGGATATTTGTGTACAGGTAGAGACCTTGCGACGAGCTGATTACCCGCCCAAGGAGTCCTACCGTATGTCTGAGATCTAGAAAAACCGAAGTGAAACGGAGCGTTTCATGGAGGTAGGCCTAGGCCCAAAATGAGGGCTGTACTGCGAAGGAAAAAAAATTCAGCTGACGAATTAGGAAGTGGCCCTATTCCAATCCAGTTGTCCTGGATGGTTTACACCCACCGCAGTAGACACAGAATAGCAAAGGTCCGCCAAAGATCGAAACAGACAACAGGACATTTAATGCATTTGAAATACGAAGGCTCATTTTCGTGCTTACAGATGTTCAGCATAGAGACGTATCATGAGCCGCTACATGTCCCACGTGTTTGATGCTCCTTGAACTGATCACCATAATAATATCAAGAGGCTACTATAAATTACGAAAATACTCGTTATGCAGTTCTCTTCAGTGTCTTAATATTCTCCTGAATAGTCTGTTCCCGAACATCCTGAATTTATGATACCTCCAGATCGAGAGATTAAGTTTCACACCCGTATAAAGCAGACAAAATTATAGTTAATTCTATCTTTAGTGTGTTTAGATAGGCATCGGGAAAATAATTCTGAACCAAATGATAGGAAGCATTTCAGAGAATGAATCTGGTTTTCTTTCCATGCTGCTGCTGTCGTCCACAAGTATTTGAATTGTAACATGTTTTCAAAGATTTTATTGACCAAGTTTTTCTTTATAGTATTTTTATGTTCCCTTCAATAAATTAACACTATCAGCATGGACAAGAAGTTGGTGTGTTCCACTCATTGCAGTCCCTCTTGATGTCCTATAAATTTCCCGGTGGCTTCTTCTAAAGTGCAGTCAGTGTCGACAAAGCATCCCCTTGTTTAGGATTCTTCTGACTATGAAATGCAAAAATACCATCCCTTTGATTTGTTTCATTTTGGTCCGTCACACTAACAGTTACAATTACAAAAGACAAGTCCGTCCAATGTGACTATTTCAGTTTTCTCACTTGATGATTCACTAGCCTTACATATTTACAGAATCTCCCTAATCAAGTTACATAGGAGACAAGCGGCCTCCGTAATCTAGAGGTAACGTTCCCACCTCATGACTCGTGGTACGCGGGTTCAAATACCCGGCGGAGGTCGTCGAATTTTTAAGGGCGGAAAAATTCAGGGAACAAGTCCTCCGGGAGGGTCTTTAAGCTGTGTGTACCGTGTCGTAACTTTACGGCACGTAAAAGAACCTCATATCCCCGAAGGGGATCACTGAGCCAAATTCCAGGACGTTTCCCGCCCAACAGTAGTCTCTAAGGCCTCTGATAGATGGGGGAAGCATTATAGACACCGCTAAGCAAGTGGCCGAACTCGCTTGCTCGGCGGGATTGATGGTACGCACCATTTATCGGTAGGGTGTAGAGACTGGTAGAATATCATAGAGGGAAGTACAATAGATCAAAATTGGTCGCGGTGCATGGGGAAACCCACCCTCTCTAAATAACAACCCACCCTCTCTAAATAACAATAACAATACATAGGAGGCACAACATCGGCCACCTTGAAGAGAGACGACAGAGGTTATTGACACTAACCGTATGGTTTATGTATTTTAATTTTTAACAAAGTTTTTTAAAACTTTAAAACAACTTTAAATATTTCTATAACCAGAAAGACTGCTGTGAGTGATAGATGGAACATTTTGTACTTGGACATTACATGTGTATTTGATTGACAACTGTTGTGATAGTGTTTTCTAAAAAAATGTGTTTGGTGCCTCTGAAGATGATCCAAATGGATCGAAACATGTAAGGCTAGTGAATCATCAAGTGAGAAAACTGAAATAGTCACATTGGACGTACTTGTCTTTTGTAATTGTACCATCCATTGGTTACATCTTCCAGTATTAACTAAGTATGGTTTCACGTGTAAGGTTATGTTGGTATCTATGCCAGAGGAATTTCAGTGATATGATAAACGAATGAATTTCTATCCTGCAGTACAATAGAGACATTTAGCTGAAAACTAACCAGTTCAAGCTCACCGGTTAATAGTAGCAATAGCTACTGTTACGGAAGACCAATTTTGACGGGTTGAATACCTCCTGGGTGAGTCAATTGTAATCTCAAATACCCATTGTACTGGGGGTTTACCTCCTACTGCCTTCAGATAATCATTGTGGACGTCGTCAATGAAGTTCATGTAACTCGACAGCTTTTGCTGTTTTGTCATTCCTATTATAAAAATTTTAGTTCAATGATAACTGAACGTTTTGAGTGCTTACCACAAGTTGATGAATAGTACCGTACGCATGAGTGGGTATTTCTACGTACCCTCGTATCAGACAGAACGAATCCAACACACTAATGTCAGACAAGTATCAAAGCACTTTATTAAGTTCTTACTTAGTTGAAACACTTTTACGCTAATCAGCCCTTACTTACAAGGGAGAATATGCTCCTTTGAACTTTGTTAAGGAATTACTGTGTCTAAGTGTGACTGCGGAGCAAACTGGAACATGAAGAACAAAGTATTGTGACATTAGACTCATTTCCAGGCAACGCTCGGAATACGCGCGCGCAACAATAGGGAATTGTAAGAAGTGTTCTCTATGTTGTCCGTGCCATGCCCATTTGTAGGCAACGGGTCGCTAAACACGTGCCCACAGAATGGTACCGTGGAACAATAGGACGTCAATTTCTAGGCAACGGAGCGGTAAACACCCCTACGAATTGCTGAGAGACGATGTCTTCCGTGGTGTCCGCCCCGAGGCTATATAACGCAGAATTACAAGTGAGCAGTCAGTCGTAGAACGAGAACGAGAATGGAGCGAGTCCTCGCCCGTCAAGGGTTCGGCTGAAGATTTACTGTGAGCTGTTGTAAATTTATTGTGATTACAAGAGATTGTAAAAGAAATGTTAATAAATCCAATCATCCAATCCAGAACCCATTATTATTAGTCACGGAACCCCGGACACGTGATAGTATGTTTGCGCATTGGGCTTTGTATTGAGGCCCGTCCCTAAATTCACAAAAGTCCTCTACTTCAGTCATAATTACCCAAAGATCAAGCTTTCTAACCGTATTAAAATGCCAAAATTATTCCGGGTTTCCTTTTTCATGCATTTATAGCTGAGCGCTGTGAGAGCCATCTGTGGTATAAAATACTGCACACAGTTCGAACTTTGCTCCTGAATTTGAAGTTTCGACTGCCGGTGCGTAACTTAGCAAAAATTGCATTTGGAAATTTCTGTCTCAGGGTTTGTGTATGCTATCTTCGTTGTAAAAGAAAGGTGGGGGTGGGGTGGAGGGGATAAAGAGCAAACTTAAAAAGGAACTGAATGTAAACAAAGTAAAGTAAGGTAAATGTTGATAGCAGCAGCGCCGCATTATGCCGCCAAGACTCAGTCGTCAAAGCCTTGTTTGTAAAAGCAGGTTGTGCCACGGTATGACGCAATAATAGTAAGGCAGAAAAGACATTAGCAAAACCGTCCTGATTTCTGTACCGCGAATTCCTTGTGGACATGATGTGATTTAGCATAGTTGAAGAACCCCCTGAAATACAGAAATATTTTAGGTATAGCAATTGCTACTACTGAAAGATTTACTCGTATAACAGACTTCTTTATAAGACACATCTCCAACCGTTACAGCTAGCAGTAGATATAAAGAGAGGTACGCGGTAGCGTAGTTGGTTGAGGCACTATGCTACAAGCCGGAAAATCGCGGGTTCGAGTCCCGATGAGGTCATTGGAGTTTTTTTTCAATTGACCTAATCCTTCCAACCTCACAATGGCCCTGGGGTCGACTCAGCCTCTAACAGAAATGAGTATCAGGAATCTTCCTGGGGTGTAAAGGGCGGCCGGTGCGAAAGGCTGACAGCCTTACCGCCATCTGTGAACCGATTGCCTAGAAGATGTGGGAGCCTCGTTGTATCACAACCATATGGGCTTCCACGGCCTGTTACAGGTATAGCTTTACTTTTTTCTTTACTTTTTTGTAGGTATAAAGAAATTATAAAACTAGTTTAGTAGGAGTAAGTAAGGATGCAAAACTTGTACTTATTCTTATTAAACTAGTTACACTTGATGGATTTCTATTGCTTATTCATGTAAAATAGACTTGTGCCTTCCAAAACAAATTATACTGTTTTCCTTAAGTCTCCGTCGTGAACTGTAGTCACGTGGCATGGTGACCGTCTGTAATTCCTGTACCCAACTTGTAGGCATATAAATTACTCATTTTCTGTATCCTTGGTTATTTAACCGTTCGGATTTTCGGTATCACTTATTTTACTTATGGAAAACAACTGTGCGTCTATCGGGTAACTTACGTATATCCTTTGACATAATAAGTTTCGGATCAGAATTCAATGCAAAATTACGTGTATAATCAGTCTTCCTGAAACGTGGCAGAGTTTAAACACAGAATTTTGGAACGGCAGTGACAAATCAAAGCAAATAGCACGAAAAATTAAGAGGTCTCAAATCCGGGTAGTTGCTGGTACCCTTGAGTTCAGAAGAACTTCTCCTACCGTTTCAATCTAAATACCAAGAAATTAAAATACACCAAATTATAATTTTATCTGATGTTCAAGTTCCAATGAGGTCATTGAATTTTTTCAATTGACCTAATCCTTCCAGCCGCACTATGATCCTGGAGTTGACTTAGTGTCTAACAGAAATGAGTACCAGGAACTAATTAAATAATTTTCCTGGGGAGTAAAGCGCGGCCGGCGCGTAAGGCTGACAACCTTACCGCCATCTGTGAGCTGATTGTCTAGATAATGTGGGAGCCTCAACGTCTCACAACGCTATGGGCCTTCACAGCCTCTTACAGGGATAGATTTTTTTTTACTTTTACTTTTTTATCACATAATAATGTGATAACACAGATCAAATGTTTTGAAGCTGAGTGTACTGAGTAGAATGTTGAGACGTACGAAGAGAAAGTAAGAGGAGGAAAGAGAAACTGATAATGAAAATTTTCGTGGTTGCCGACGATGATGATGATCATCATCATCATGCACTCCCGTCTCAGAACTAATCTTTGTGGGTCACCCCACAAAGATTAAATTGCATGATTCCTTGACCTGTCCTATTATATTCCACCCGTAGGTGTTCATGCCACTGGATTTTGTATTCCTTCTTCGAAACCAAAAATTTCAAACTGAGTGCGTGTCATAGTACTGTATTCGTGATAGAAAGGGCTACGTAGAAAGCGTAGAAGCTTTACTTTTTGTAGTTTCAGCCCCTTTTCTGTTACATCTATTTTGTGCATGTTTTCTAAGCCCATATATTGACCCAGGGACCTTCATTGTTTTGCAAAATTGGAATAGTTTTTCTTTCCTGTTTTTTTAAGTTCTGTTTATTGTATTCGTCGCCAGATATTATTAGTGTGGTGAAATCAAGGAAGATGAGATTAACAGATTATGTACTCGTAGCACGCATGGGAGACATGAGAAATTCATAAAGTAATTTAGTTGAAAACCATGAAGGCCCAAAACGTAGATTAAGAGATAATATTATAATTAAGTTAAAAGAAATAGCTTGTGAGTGTAGGGACTGAATTCATTTGGCCCGGGATAGAGACCAGTGGTGGGCTCTTATGAACACGGCAATTAAAATTTGGGTTTCATAAAGTCTGGAATTTGATTACCTGAACGACTATTAGCTTCTCAAAAAGTACTCTACTCCATGGATATACATCTGTTCTTCTTCATCCTGTAGGTGAAGGACCTTTGTAAACTTGATTATTAATTAAAATTCATTCATTCGTCAATGGCTCTACAGCCCTTTGTTGGGCCGTGGCCACGTCTTCATTTTCATAATATTTTTTTATACAGATGGTAGGACTCCCTGGACGAGTGACCAGCCCGTAGCAAGGCCGCTTTCCGACACCGGACAAGACAAACACAAAATAAACGCACACACAGACATCCATGACTTCAGTGGGATTCCAACCCACGATCCTAATGTTCGAGTGAGCGAAGATAGTTTATGCCTTACATTGGGCGGCCACTGTAATCGTTAGTAATTAAAATTAAAATATACTAAATACAAGGAATGCAAATTGTTGCCAGGCGCAGAGAACTGTAATATTGATATTGATGTCAAGGAAATTTGCATTACGAATATAAAACCTTTGGATGCTGTTTTATTACGAGTAAAACCATTCTTTATAAGGTGTTACCGTTTGGTAACGCACATGCAAAGGCTTAGACATATCCGAAATTGGTATCAGATATGTTTTGAAGACTACTCTCTTCTAGGATATGACGCCATGCAGTCCTTTGAAAGTCAACGACGTTTTAGAGAAATATATGGCTTCCATCTTCAGGGGCGAATAACCCGAGCAAGATACCAGAGTGAAACAGGCCACAAGCCGACGCTTGTACGCTTCATAACCACCGCTGTGAGAACCTCAAATCCTACAAATATATTTTTTTCTTCGACACTTCAGAACGTTTTAACAATCTAAATCATTGATTCCGTTTACGTTTCCAAGTTTGTAATAGAACACCACTTCGTATATATCCTGTAAAGTAGAGGTTATTAGGTTCGTACACTTATTTCAGATATGTGGGTTATTTGAAAAATTATTGAGTACGACATAGGGAGATGCGCGGTGAAGTTTTATAGACCAGGATGCACGAGCACGAGTTTTGTGCCGAAGCAGGAGAGTGGACTGAGTGAAATCCATCAATGACTCAAGGAGCTTCTGAAACAGCAATCCCATGCACTCACCCCTCACAGACTAGACCAGTCAGAGAAACTTCATCCCCTTCTGTTCTCCTTTATGCTGATTGTGTTCTCTTGGAGGGTGGGCTCGGGCCCTGCATGTTCACAGCTTCGGCTTCTGAGAGAGTGTTCTTTATTGTCTCGCTCTCTCGTTTTAGTTTTTGTGTTACACGTTCGAGCAGTATGCATACGCATGAAAAAAAGCTATGGGAGGAAGCGTCAAGAATATTCAGTAGTGTATGAAACTCAGACGTTTCGAAGCTGACCTTCATAGCTGAATTTAAGTTTGGGGAAGAAATGGTGAGGTCTGCTTTCATGTACTTCATTCTGTTTTTGAGGGTCAGTAGAACTTGAAAATCACAATTGACAGTTAATATGTATTTGTATGTATGCTTATTTTACTACTACTTGAGATATTTGGACGTTGAAAACAACATACATAGTTTCAGAGGTTCGCTCCCTCGGTAATTTCCGGCCCACTGGAACCGTTAGTGGCGTTTAAATGTCTCATAGCCGATCATAGTGACCGCGCCGTCTAAGGCATGAACTGTCTTCCCCCACTCAAACATTTGGATCGTGGGTTCGAATCCCACTTCAGACATGGATGTCTGTGTGCGTTTATTTGTGTCTGTGCTGTCCTATGTGCAGGTAACGGCCTGGCGACGGGCTGATCCCCCGTCGAAGGAGTCCTATCGAAATTTGTAGAAGATCAGGAAACTGAAAAATCGGCCAGGGTCCAATAAAGGGCTGTACAACAATAGATAGATAAATCTCTCATAATACTGAAATGTATTCTGTCTAGTCGTAGTGAATCATCGGTTTTCATTATCAAATGGTAAACAAGTACTGATTATTCCCACTTGCATCAGTATTATTAGGTCTGCGTCCTTTACGAAACTGACCTGAACAGAATTCTCTCAGTGAGCATGTTAATTCAGACAGTAACGCCTCTGAATTATATTCGGGAGGTGTCCGGTTCGGATCCCAACCGAGATACCGATTATTCTGAAGTTTTTTCGTGGTTTTTCTTAATCCATCCAGACAAATGCCTGTATAGCACGTCTAAATAGTACATGATCACTTCTTTCCACATCCTTCGCAATTCATCAGTCATTAATCATCGTATTAATCGACGCTGTATGTCTCCTCCTGTTGCTCCCACTTGGAGCATAGGGCATCTGTGAAACACTCCGTTTCACTTAATCTAAGACAGTCGGTAGGACTCCCTAGATCAGGGATCAGCCCGTCGCAAGGCCGCTACCTACACGCAGAATAACACAAACACAGAATAAACGCACACGCAGACATTCATACCTTGAGTGGGATTCGAACCCACAACCCATCAGTAAATAAACCACAAAATGAATGCAGAAATCCTATCAAGATTACTATCTTCTGTCATGTAAATTCTTGTGATCTGGTAGATGGGCACCGACGTTTCGAAACTCCTGCTTTGATCCCGATGTATTAAGCTACACGGCTTCACGTTCCAGAACACCGTAATATTGATACTCTTATACAGAAATTCAATGTTTTTGATAAATCGGACGTATCAGTATTTTGAGGCCATACTTCGAAGAAGAGTGTTTTGCCTAGTGGAAGATTTCTCAGCCCCAGTATTCTGTTGACAGTCATGAAGATGTGAAACGTCCGAAGAACACTTTGTAGGTATGTCATATCATCGCCTTATGTTCGAGGAGCGGTTGAAGAGTGTGCGCGGAGGGCTTGCGCACGCAGCAAACCTATATGTAGGACATTCAGTCAGAAATTATTTCGATATGCAGGAGAGTGTGTGTCAGCAAGAAGGTGAAGGTTCACTTCAGGCTTGACCAAGTCTCATTTTCACCACCTGTGTTTGTATGATAAGTTATAATAGCGTCTGCCGCCCACCCATTTACTCTTCGCTAACTCACGTAACTTCTTTACATAAGATTTCCATATGATCAGTTTCGAGTTCCATATTTCATTCACATGTTTTGAATTATCAGTGCACCTCGTCTTCCTTGATTTGATCACCCGGTCGTTGTCATGGAAAGACCAATGAACTGTTTTCCAGATATCGCAAACAAGTGTAGGCCTACTTAATTCATTGGTTATATAACGACCCTGTATCGATAGTAAACATTGCCATTAATTTCTAAAAACACCGGCGTGTTTATGCGCAATGCGATGGAAAGCGTTCGTGAAGACATGGCCATATGCTGCTGTAAACCACATCATCCATTTTAGCATGGAGGGACTGACGAAAACAAAATAGTACTTATAGCCAATAGACTGACCCATTATTGCCTAATCTATCTATCTCTCTATATATCTATCTGTCCAACCATCCATCCATCTATTATGCGCGTAAGGGAATTGTACGCCCTTAATTGTAGATGATAGGAATTAATTAGACTTCTCGACGGAAACAGAAGACTGTCTTTAAGTCTGCGAAACGTCACGTAGCTTAATATAGTATACAGATATTACATTAACGTCTACAGTGGATTATTGTACGAGTGTTATTGGACTGAGATTCAAAATTTATGATTCTTATCACAAGCGGGAACTAACTTTCGGCCTGAATTATTATTTTTTTTTCTACACAGTTCGCTAAAAATACGTAGTTTACTTTTCATGCTCTGCGTCTTTTATTCTCTTCATGGTTTGTCAGTTTTATATGTAAGAAATATGGGGCACGCGGTACAGTAGTTGGTTGAGGCACTATGCTTCAAGCCGGTAGGTCGCGGTTTCGAGTCCCGATGAGGTGAATTTTTTTTTCAGTTGACCTAATTCTTCCTGCCGCTCTATGGCCCTGGGGTCGACTCNTGCGGTACAGTAGTTGGTTGAGGCACTGTGCTTCAAGCCGGTAGGTCGCGGTTTCGAGTCCCGAGGAGGTGAATTTTTTTTTAGTTGACCTAATTCTTCCTGCCGCTCTATGGCCCTGGGGTCGACTCAGCCGCTAACAGAAATGAGTACCAGGAATCTTCCTGGGGGTAAAGGGCGGCCGACACGTAAGGCTGACAACCTTACCTCCATCTGTGAGCCGATTTTCTAGAGAAAATGTGGGAGCCTCAACATCTCCAACCCAATGGGCCTCCACGGCCTGTTACAGGGACAGCTTTTCTTCTACCTTTGTGTGTAAGAAATACCTTAGACAGGGTGAGAGTGTATGGATGTGGTAAGGACCAGTAGCGGATTCTTGTAAACAGAATACTGAACCTTCTGTTTCCGTAAAAAACGGATAAATTCTTGACAGCTGAGTGACCATTAGCTTTTCATAAAGGACCCTGCTCCATGGATTCAGTGCGTTGGAATTAGATTGCATTACCTCGAGCACGTTTAAACGAAATTTTGTTTCAGTCTGAATTATCAAGTTTTACTGAAACTTGATTCATTTCATTTTCACTTATAACAGCTTGTGATGAAATTTCTTAGGGCGTGCTTGTGATTTATATTTGGAACGTACGAAATTACGTTAGTCATGTTTTCTTGTACCGTGATAACTAGCGACTACTTAGTATAGAACTCGTATCTTTCCTCCTGTGATGCCTAGTCTACCATATGTGAGATTTCTTGTCTGAAATTCTTTTCCCTCCTCTTACAAAAAAAAAAAGCATTATATTGCCGCTGTGTCTTGTGCCGAGAGATGGAGAAATATCGCTTTCCAGAAATAGTTCCGTTTAGTCTGTACCTATCGCAAGAAAAGTGGTGGCAGCAAGAACGTTACTAGAGATTTAGAAACATCAAAGACAGTTGAACAGCGGTCGGATATGACATGAAGCTAACGCATAATCGCAGATAAAGCATTTTAATATTATCTTAGTACGGTAACTGCCTATGGTGCTCGATTCCCGACAAGAGTAGAGATCGAAGAAAGCAGTCTTCTGGGATTTGGCACCGTGTATATGTGGTGTTAACCGACGTTTCAGAGGAACGTCGGTTAACACCACATATACACGGTGCCAAATTCCAGATGACTGCTTTCTTCATAGTCACCGCCGTGAAGACCTCAAATCTTACAAGAGTAGAGATTCTCTTCTATGCTAATGTGTCCAGACGAGCTATGAGGCCACTGGATACCGGGTGCTCTTTTAGAGCCACCGGGCCGTGGGGTGCCAAGGTAAAGAACGTGGAATCTATAAGCCTGCACTTGCTGTCATACATCTTTAATGCATGGTGTTTAATTAAGCGCAGGGACAGTTTACCTCTACTGTAGTGTTTCGCTGTAGTTAAAAGACCACTCATATGTGTTCAGGTCTTAAGGAGCCATTGATGTGGTAATAAGAANATATATATATATATATTGAAGGTTTTGTCGTAGCTCAGGCGGTTAGTCGCTGACTTCTCAACGCGGCCGAGTTCGAATCCAGGTCAGGTCATGTGGATTTGTGGTAGACAAAGTATCAGTGGAGCAGGTTTTCTACGAGTACTTCGGTTTACCCTGCCAATTCTCATTCCACCTATCAGTCAACACTCATCATCCATCATCCGAGACGGGTGCAGTAGGCCAAATAGTGACAGCCGTACCAAGTGGACTCAGTCTCACCCCATCCCAAGAAATTAAAAAAATTACATCTTGTATTTTATGTTTCATAACATTGTGTTCACTTTTTTGAGATGGCGTAACTCAGTATAGTGAGCAGGCAACAGACTGGACGACCGAGGTTCTATTCTGGACATGGACATGGGCAAGGTCTAACGTGGACAAGGCTGGTAATATACAGACGATATAGCCTATTTTCTTTGCGACAAAATTTCAGTAATTGGAGCAAGAAATCTGTGTACTCGTATGTTAGATGCTGCGCGTACTACACCTATGGATATATTTCTTGTTCTTGTAGTATTTCGCTTAGTGGGGGGTTGATCCAAATGGGTCCACTGAGCACGGCGGCCACTGATTGGCCTATTGTAGTCTGCCCCGGGTGATTATGATGATGGAGAATTTGGTGGAATGAAGATTGGCAGGGGAAACCGAAGTACTCGGAGAAAACCCGCCCTAGCGGCACTTTGTCCACCACAAATCCCACTTGACCAGACCCGGGATCGACCCCGGGCCGCCGCGGTGGGAAGCGAGCGACTAACCGCTTGAGCTATGGCGCGGCCTATTTGCTCTTGCGGTATCTTGGCCTGCAAAATCTCTGTAGCTTGAGAAGCCTGGTCCGTTTTGAGTCTGAGTATCATTGGCTTCCATGTTGCTAGGTTTTTCGGAAGTAATAGTTCTGAAGCCACCAATAATATTTATCAGAAATCACTAAAATAGTTCATAAATACCGTCGGCTACGTCATGTAATCCTGTGGTGAATATATTTCTCTATTCACACGAAGTGTTTCAGTCTAGTATTAATTCGTTACCCTTGAGTAGGTTAAATTACGAAACTGTTTAAAATAATTTGTTTTGACGTTTTGAATCTCTCTTACGTCACACCATTATCGTCACTAGGCCTGTCATTATCACCGGCCATTTACTATCTCTACACTTCTCGACCTTCAGGCTATTAAGAATATAATCGCAAAAAGCAAGGGGAAGTACCCTTTCAGATAATTCAGGTGTGACTGCTATACACTTCACGCAGTTTACACTCACGTTGCCGTGCACAGTCGAGTAACTTCCGTTTCAAGAGTCACGTTTATAATACTACCCTTCATCTCATTGTGCCGTGTTCAGTGATTATTCATTCGTTACGCCCACTGCCCATCTGAATGTCATCGGAATAACACGCAGCCTCCTTTTTTGTAAATATTATGATGTTTTGTCAAGGTTGTGGGTGATATGGATCCATGAAATAAACTCCATATTCTTCTCGGCATGAGTTTCCAGCTTCTACCTGTTGAAATTTAAATGGAAGATATTATGGATGCATGCGTGTTATGTACACCTACAATCCTGCTTTAAATCCCGCCGTCTGCAGGCGACAAGTGTGTAGACATGCTCACTCTGATAAATACAAAGTCCTGTAAAGGAAACTCGAAGGATTGCAACGAACTCTGGATTTCTGTTGACAGTAGCAGATGGCAGGTGTGAGCTGACAGCGACACGTGTCAGATATGAGCGACAAAATCAAATGCAGAATAGTGACACGGGATACATGTTCTTGTCTCGTGGGCTATCCTGTCTGATTTTCATGGGTTTCCTCGCGTTCTTCAGGCAGACGCCAGCGTAGAATAAAGAAACAGGCCATGGACGCTTGCCACTTCTTTCTTAGTTCATCGTTTATGATCATTCTGCCATATCTTATTCAAAGCTACTTCTCTGATATCAGTAGCTGATACAATGTCTTGAAGTAACAACGAAACATTACATTAAGATTTTGTGGCAATCATGCTTTGTTTACTGGTGTCGCCCCACGCTTCTTCTATGTATGGTTCCTTCTCAAGACTTAACTCCGGAGAGGAAGCATCATACGCCTTGTTAATTCTGCTTAGCTCGGCTGACTGTGGACGTTCTCTTGATAAAGATGGACACAGAAGCGCGTTCTGTATGCACGAGTGAGAAAGAAATTAGAAGCAGAAGCTTGTTTGATTTATGTAGAACTCTGTTGTGCCCATTGCGTGGATGTAGGGGAACCCTGAATCTCTTATGCTAACCATGTACATGAGATACTAAGACTGGGGTCTTCCCAACAACTGCAACGAGAAGGTAGGCTGCTGTGTAGAGTTCTGTCTTCTGGGTTATAACGCCGTGTAGTCCTGCGTAAATGAACCGACTTTTAGGAAGAAAATTATGCCGCCATATTTCTAGCAAACTACCTAGATTGTCGAGTTTCTGTGTGTAGCATTTTGTTTATGAAAAAGAGCGGTTGGTGGGGAGAATAGAGTTCCCCCATTACTGTATATACACGGAAACTAATCGACCCCGAAGATGGAGGCAGCATATACTTCTGAAACATTCTCCACAACCACACGGTATAACAATCGAAGAACCGAATTAACATCAGTAGTGAACCACCGTGAAAGCCTGAAGCACGCTGTCAGCCGCAGTTAACGTGATCACATTTGAGTGTTGGTTTGGCGATCTGATTTCCTGTAAAAGGCGCAGTGAACAGTCCGGTCTTGTGGAACCTTCTTCAGGATAGCAAATGCTAATTGTAAAAACGACAGCGGAACGCACTCGCCTATTCACCACCGTGGTATTGTTTTTTATTCATTTTTAGTCATAATGCCGACCTCTGCCTGCCATTTTGTTTTCTAGATTAGGGATGGTCTGAAGATGATCCTAATGAGAGTAGATCCGCAGTGATCGGAGTTATTACCTGCTGATCAAACAGGAGGTCAAAAGAAGAACGTGAGATGGTAAACAAAGTGTGAGGTCTCGGCCTTTACTTTTGTTTTTTGTTCACTTGATCAGGACGAACGTGTTACACGATGAAAATGACCCACTTGCTTTTTTGTGTGCATATTTGTAAGAAAGTGATGAAGAGCCACATTCACCGTGTGTGGGGAAAGCCGAGTCTAGAGACAAGCACTGTTCGTTTCTGTACTTTTGCTGAGAAGGTTGAAGTAACTTTTATGCATTGTGGATTAATGGAAAAGCCTTATTTAACGATTCCTATAATTTTTTTCCTACTGTGAACAACTGTTAGCCTTCTACGCAGTCCCCAAGTAGAAGAATCATCACTTGTCGGCTTTCTGCAACCGCTTATTCTGAGTATTTGCAGCTACATTTACTATCTGGAGGCCGTTCCTTCTGGCTGCAACATGGGGATGGGCGATGCTGGAGAGGTGAATGACAGGCCTCTCTACAAACACATCGTTTGGACTAACTATCCCTGTAAGGCACAATAGATCACCGTGGTCGCGGTGTAAGGGCCAAGAAGGCCAACCCCTTATACATCAACTATCCCTGTAACAGGCCGTGAAGGCCCAAAGGGTTCTGAGACGTCGAGGCTCTTACATTTTCTAGACAATCGGCTCACGGATGGCAGTGAGATTGTTAGTCTTACACGCCGGCCGCTCTTTACCCCCAGGAAGAATCGTGGTACTTATTTCTGTTATAGGCTGAGGCCATCCCAGGGCCATAGCGCCGCCGGAAGGATTAGTTCAATTGAAAATTCCAATTATCTCATCGGGAATCGTCCCGCGACCTTCCGGCTTGTGTAATAGTGCCTCAACCAACTACGTTACCGCGTGCCCCTTGGTTTTTGTGTTTGGATGCGAAACTTATCACTTGCATTAAGGGAGTCTGGGAACGGGCTCCCGAGGAGAATGTTTGGACCTACGTGAGAGGAAGTTACAAGGGATTGGGGAAAATTACGCAGTCTAATGAACAGCTTCATAGTTTGTATTTCTTCGACGTATATTCTTAAGGAGATAACTGAGGGGGGATTATATGAGAGGGGGCATGCAGTGTCACAAGTTTTGGTCCGTAAGTGTGAAGGGAAGGGATCACTTGGAAAACCTGCACATAAATGGGAGAATAATATTAAAAGGAAAAAGAAATATTGTAGGATGGTTTAAATTGAATTCATGTGCCTCAAAATGGGTACCAGTTCCGGGTTTTTGAGCACGATACTGAACCTTCACGCTCATTAAAGAAGAGGTGTTTATTGACTAGCTGAACGACTGTCAGATTCTCAAGAAGGACTCTATTTGATGGAGTTAATTGGTTGGGTAGTTAATTAGCTACGTAAAAGTAGCTCCTTCTAGCCGCACTATGGGCCTGGTGTCGACTCAACCTCTAACGGAAATGATTACCAGGAATTTTCTTGGGGGTAAAGGGAGGCAGGCGCATAAGTTTGACAATCTCACCGCCATCTGTGAGTCGATTGTCTAGAAAATGTGGGAGCCTCGACGTCTCAAAACCCTATGGGCCTCCACGGCCTGTTACGGGGATAGCTTCACCTTTTTATATCCAACCTTCAAAGTCGTAATAACCTCTGCTGCTGTACTCGTGAAACTTCTAGAGTGTGGTGGACATGCTCGACGTGGTACATATCAAAACAAATACGTCCAGGCAAATTCAGACATCCACAACTGCATCCGCCCAGATGGTTTTTTGTTCCTTATTTATCAGCCACCCTTCCACCCGAGTCTACGTGGTGCCGATATCGAAAGTATCGCTACATAAACCACACACGCAAACAAATACATTGGAAATGTAGAAGCAGTCTGCTTATACCTGTTCTCACGGTCTCTTCGCTTGCGGATTTCTTATTTTTTCTTCTACCCTGAAGATGGAGGTGATACGTTCCTCCGAAACGTCGGTTAACACCATCTACAGTGTGCCACATCCCAAAAGACTGCTTTATTTGTACCAACTGGTTTAACATTAAAAAAACCCTCTATTTTCCCCACAGAGTGTATTTGTGGGTTTCTTATGTTCATGACACTAAAAGCAAGTACTTCTCTAGACGGTTTCAAAGGGTTAACGGAACCTCGCTGGTATTACGGAACCCTTGCAGCAAAACTTTGACCGTGCTCAGAAGCAGCGCGCATGACTGCGGGTTATCGTAACAAATTTCTAATGTCATGTTGATATTGCACTGTTTATTTCTCACTGATATTGGTCAACATGATTTCTCACTGAAGTGTCCCACATTTGCCTTTTTCTCTGTACGAAAACTTCACATTGAGCCCATGTTAAACCGCCGAACTTCGCGGTTGAGTTGTTAACGCTCCTGTTTATATTCGGGAGGTACTAGGTTCAGAGCTCAGGTCGGAGACCGGCTCAATGGAACTAGCTTTTCTTGGCTTCCCTCCCTTTTCCAGATAAGTGTAGAATAACCTTCAAACAGGTTACGTCTGCTGCTTCTTCGTCACCCTTTCCGGTTATCTTAAGTATCATTGCTTTTGATCCCGCATATCGGAAGCAATTTTAGAAAAAAAGCGCCCTTTTTTAAATGAAATCTAATTACCAGATGTTTGATAAAATCTGGATTCAACGTGTATGGCATAATCGATGGATAGTGGGGTGCTTCATGATTTGTGATTGCTTCCACCCCTTTTCCAGTCATCCCACTCTGCATCAAACATTCTTCTTAGTTTATCGGAATTAGAAAAATCTACTAATTCAAAATGCCTCATCTCAGTGTCAAGCATATGGGGTCCTGTATTTTTTACAATTGCAGTTTTGCATTAATATTGCTTATAGGTAGGAATGCCTCTTACAGTAACGTAAATGCATTTGTGAACTTTGCACAGAAGCAACTTACAGATAACTAAGTCCCTGACACTAAGAGAAGAACATAGACTGAGGATGTTTGAGACCAGGTTGCTGAGGAGAATATTTGTTCCGAAGAGAGATGAAGTGACGGGAGCTTGGAAAAAAAAACTACATAGTGAGGTACTTCATAACTTGTACTCTTCTCAAAGTATCATTAAAATGATCTAGTCAAGGATAATGAGCTGGGCAGGGCATGTAACACGAATTTGGAGACGAGGCGTGCATATAGGATATTGGTGGGAAACCTGAAGGAAAGAGACCACTAGGAAAACCAAGACGTAGGTGAATGGACAATATTAAACGGGATCTTTGAGAGATATGATGGGATGGGATAGATTGGATTGTTCTGGATAGGGACCACTGGAGGGCTCTTATGAACACAGTAATTAATGAACCTTCAGTTTCCATAAAATGCTTGGAAGTTCCTGAGTAGCTGCAAAACTGGCGGCTTTTCAAGAAGGACTCAGCTCTGCAGCTTACAAATATCAATACACTCCACTGTCGGTTCATGATATCTTGCCCCACAGTGAAGTTCATTTCAGAAGCAACACCCAAAATGAAGTTCGGACTGTAGTTAAGTGTTTTGAGTAACCCTTTATAGAACACATGTTCTACCTGTTTCAACATTAAAATAACTTGCAATTTTCCAGACATATGAATTTCACGTGATTATCAGAATAGATGGCGGCTGTTTTCCAAGGGGTATTGATGGACTGGGACGCGGTGTTTTCTGCGAGAGAGGAACAATCTATTAATATTACTTTAATAAATTTTACACCTCCCAAGTTGTAAATATTTACTCATCATTTATTTATAGGCCTATAGCGGTTTCCACCTCCTTTTATATGAACACACTTTTGGAGAGATTAGATGAAAGATTCTAAAGGGTTCTGACGATTTTGGATGACACACAGAATTACTGGGTTTTTGGACTTTTTCCATCGTCCGGAATTCTAGGTAATAGAGGACACGACGTTTCGGAAACTGGATCTGTTTCCGTCTTCAGGTGAGTAAGGAAGACACCTATTCAGTTGGGCCCCTTAGAAAGAGCTAATCTCAGTCACTGGACCAGTGATTCTAGATGAAAGCTGTTATTACAATTATGTACGAATTGAGTTACACGTTCGTACTAAGTAGGTGTGTCGCACGCAGTAATTCATGTTGTGGCTTTTAAAGCTATGTGGGCACCGTTATTGTGCTTATCTTATACAGTTTGGTTACTTTGTAAGTTATATGACTCATGGGACAGTGAATTTCATGTGTAGGGCTTAAAAGGGTCAAAATTTAAAGACTTTACGTCCAAAAATAGTGTTAAAAATACTGAATAATTTAAATTTTAGTGCCTTAATTATTACCTTCCTTACTTACTTACTTACTGATGGAGCTGGGCCCTTCTTGAGGAGAAGCCAAATCTGCAGCTACTCGAGAATTTCGCAGCATTTTATGGAACCCGAAGGTTCATCACCGTGTTCACAAGAGCCCTCCACTGGTCCCTATCCTGAGCCAGATCTATCCAATCCATACCATTCCATCCTGTCTCTCTAAGATCCATTTTAATATTGTCCTAATTATTACCCTCCATACTATTTAATTGCACTATCTATTGCAGCCCTTCTGTCACGTGACTTCTAATACATACCAGGCAAAAACTGCAAACAAAATGTTCACTTGCCGTTTACAACGAATAATTTCAGACTTGAAACTTTTGAAAGTTTCGAACACGTGAAAGAGGTGTAGAAGTTTTGTAATCAAAAGTCAGTTTTCAGAATGCTTGTTTTAAAGTTCATGCACAGCACCGCCCATAAAACGACAATATATTACTGACGATACTAAGTGTAAGGGTCATAAAATATTTGCAAGCAGATATGCTATTTCAGCGTGAGATAATTACACGTCTTGGAAACAAGGCCAGTTTTCACAAACGGACTACTGTTCTTTTCATTAAATACTTTTCAAATAAATTAAGTAAAATCGTCGCGGAAGTTAAACTGTTCGAGAGGAACAGTATGCGAATTTGTACGCAGGGAGTGGAAGAAGAAAGTTGTTATGTATTTGTATTCGATTTCTGAACCGCATCGTATAAAATTGCCTTTTATTACAGGCGCAAGCAAACAAGGCTAGAAGGATCTTCTGCCTGCTTTGCGTCACTAATAAATTTAGTATGAAGTGGCTATAGCTTTACTAACCGAAGTTGACGGGAAGGCAACACCGCAAGTCGGGTGTGTCGGTGGGGGGTTGTGAACCTGGAGGGGAAAGGGGTTGTGATGGTAGGGGTTGGCGGATGGCCAGAGCAGAACCCAGCGGGCGGACATTGCACCTTATTGACTCGAGTCACAGCAGTCCGAGTGCAGCCGAGCATACCCGAAGCTTGACCTGATCAGCACATCTCCCTTCCCATCCCATAAGCAAGTCACTTTCGTTCTTCTTGCTTACGGTTACGAACAATATCATTTTCTAAGAGCCAACACATTATTTAATCTAGGCTTGAAAACGAGGCATGCGCACAGCCTGTAGGCTTAAGTCAACCCCGAAAATAACTGACACTCCAAAGTGAAGTAAAGAGGGTATTCTGTTCTGTAACGTAAGCAGCTATAGCAGAAGCGCCGTAGTCAGGAAACGTTATGCAACGTGCGATGTACATAACCAAACATCAGGAACTGACAGAGCAGGTCCAATAACGAGCGGCTCTTCCTGGGACAGCAGAGTATGACCTAACGATTCCTGCTGGCTGCTGTTCGTTTCCACATTGAATTTTTTCTCTGTGATTGCTTTGTCCTTTATGCTTACATAGATCCTTCGATTACGTCACATTTTTACCTTGTGTAATTTGATACTTATGTAATGAACACGGTTTTCGAAACACAACGCATCTCCCCCCCCCCGCGCAGTGTACACAATAATGTCATCCTGTGCACGTCTGCTTACAATTGTGTAATCGTTTTCCTGTAAATCACAATCATGAAAGTGCTGGGCCTATGTAATTCCAGAAGAGCAAAACGTTTATTGGGCTGCATCTGAGTATGTCAGTCCCACATTTGGGGTATGTAGTCCTCAAAAGTGCTCTCGCTTGCTAGCAGTTACAAGTGGTACTGGTAGCTCTCTATATATGAGTTTCAAGTTAATGTTGGAATTGCAGAGGACAAACGGCGTATGATTAAAATGCTAACATTCCAGACCTTCATCTACACCTCCAAATATTTGTCACAATGACCTCTTCCAGCGTAGAATTAGTCCAAGCCAACGGACTTTCTGGGGGCATACGGCTAATATGATTCCCGGCATGGGAGATCGACCGCCTCTGTGGTCTGAGTTCCTGGCTATAGATCCAGAGGTCCCGGGTTCGATTCCCAGCGCTACCAAATTTTCTGACAAGTAGTGGGTCTGGAACGGGTTCCACTCAGCCTCATGAGGATGATTGAGGAGCTACTTGAATGGAAAAGTAGCGGTTCCGGGTAGAAAACAGAAATTAACGGCCGTGGGGATCCGTTTCCTGGACCACGTGACACCCTCTATCCACTAAAATGACACTAACTTCGCCGACAAGCGGCGGTCGCTCGGTCGGTACAATTCGCTTGCGGACTAAAGCCACGGAGTTTGTTTTGTATGGGAGATCAATCCACCGCAGGTCTAGTATGTTATCACACGACACTGCAGAAAATGTAGACAAATATCTCTGCCCGGTGTGATATTCGAAGTCGCGATCCTAGGATGCTTCCAGCCTGACAGATGTCCTGACTAATTTGCGTTGCTATCGGTCTCCAGTTCGCTTACATGAAAGTATGAGGAGACCCTCTCGCGTGTACAGTGCAGTGTCTCACAACATAACTGCCACTATAAGAAAAGTACTCTGCTTCTAGAGGGGGTACGCGGTAGCGTAGTTGGTTGAGAGGCTATGCTACAAGCCGGAAGGTCGCTGGTTCAAGTCCCGATTAGGTTATTGGATTTTTTCAATTCACCTAATCCTTCCAGCCGCACTATGGGTTCGACTCAGCCTCTAACAGAAATGAGTACCAGGAATTAATTAAATAATTTTCCTGGGGAGTAAAGCGGCCGGCGCGTAAGGCTGACAACCTTACCACCATCTTTGAGCCGATTGTCTAGATAATGTGGGACCTTCAACGTCTCACAACCCTATAGGCCTTCACGGCCTGGTACAGGGATAGCTTTACTTTACTTTTACTCTGCTTCTAGAATGCTGAATGTTCGACTCTGAAATGTGTAAATTTTAAACATAGAAGTATTGTGTCTTTAGTTTTTTAATGACAGCCACTCGAAGCCGAACGATTCTCCGAAGATTGCGTATCTGGCTCGATAGGATGCGATTACGTTCAGCCGTTGAACAATGTCTGAAATAGATCTTTGGCATGTACGATATTTCGAGAGTAGCATCGAGTCACGTCTTTGCTGGTTACTTATAATTCCGCTGTATTTTACATTGCTTGCTTGTGGTAGCGGCCTGAGCCACCTTTGGGCCCCTAGCACAGAAACTACTGAGACAGAAACAAAATAATTCGGCGCAATGGCACCTGGTTGCATGAATTTGAAATGGATCGTTACAACTTTACATATTTAATCAGTTCTCTGACTCAATGTATTATAGAATCTAATGGTTCATAACCGCAATAATGAAAGCCCACCAACAAATCATTTTTTGACAGTATCGTCACGATGCACTTCCTTGTAATCGAAGCATCCTTCCAAATACATCACCAAATATTAACTATTCAGATCATAATGTTTATAGGCGCCTTTTTTCTTTATAACACCCAAAGAGACCAGTTTCGAATGTAAACGGACATCGCCGTCGAGATAACAGTACTCCTGCTTCACATTCAGGAGTACCTTGGTTCAAGAGTCGGTCCCGAGACCGAGGGTTTTCATAGTTTTCCTTAGTTTCTATGCTCATGTATGGGGATAGTGCCTTGAATTAGACCACGATCGCGTTTTCCGACATCCGTATCGGTTCGTTATTCACTAATCTTCCAGAAATCGACACTGTATGTATAATCTGACTTAATGAGACCGTCGTTAAATAAACCATAAATAAATATTTTCGAATGTGTATAAACCAAAAGATTTTATTTAGTCCTATGTGTTTGATGAAAGCATGAAATTAGAGCTTATACACGTTAGCCCCTTCCAGTTTAAATTAATCTATATGAAACTTGATGTTTAATTATTCGGTTCCTACCGTACAGAAAATACGTCTCCATAACGAAGGATAATATACTGTATATGGAAATAATCGCTGTGTAAAGGTAAAAGGTAAACATAACGTTGTCTCCGTGCTTAGCTAATTGAGTACTAAGCTAGGAAGGCGTAAGCGGCCTCCGTAGTCTAGAGGTAACGTTCCCACCTCATGACTCGTGGTACGCGGGTTCAAATACCCGGCGGAGGTCGTCGAATTTTTAAGGGTGGAAAAATTCAGGGAAAAAGTCCTCCGAGAGGGACTTTAAGCTGTGTCCCGTGTCGTAACTTTACGGCACGTAAAAGAACCTCCCCAAAGGGGATCACTGAGCCAAATTCCAGGACGTTTCCCGCCCAACAATAGTCTCTAAGGCCTCTGATAGATGGGGGAAGCATTATAGACACCGCTAAGCAAGTGGCCGAACTCGCTTGCTCGGCGGGATTGATGGTACGCACCATTTATCACTATGGTATAGAGACTGGTAGAATATCATAGAGGGAAGCACAATAGATCAAACTGGTCGCGGTGCATGGGGAAACCCACCCTCTCTAAATAACTAACTAGGAAGGCGTAAGGGGAGTGGATATATAGATCCATATTTTCTTGACCTCGGAACTAGCTGGAGATGAGTTGTCAGCTTCAGGCCCCGGCTGATTTACCCCCGAAGAAAGAACCCTCGGTACCAATTTGATAGGAGGCTGTGTGAGCCCCAGAGCAGATCTGTGCAGAAAATTCTTGGCCCTACCGGGACTCGAATTCCGATCCCTAGGTCGAACAGCCAGTAGTCAATCGCTATACCGACTGCGCTATCCCGGCTCTACCATAATCGCTTTGTATTCTGAGGAACGCATGAAACAAAATAGTTCATAGCACTGAAGCAGGTGATACTTGTAGTAATCACGATGCTATAAACGGTTAAGTTTTATATTTTCAAGATCCATTGTTGACACGACGCGATGCAGCGGTTCTTTAGTCTGCCACTGTGTGAATATATCTGTGCCAGACAGACAACACAATGGGACAGAAGGACAAAACGACACACAGTTCGAAAAGAAGGAAAGAAACTTGGACTCTGCATGAAAGTGGAAGCTGTCTCTTAAACCGAGGTGCATCTTTGCATTCTTAACCCATCTCAGCGGCAGCCTCGATCTCCTCCGCGAGCAGCTGTTGCGCGCAGTAGCATTTCCGTCTTATCTCTGGCAGCTTTCAGTCAGTGATTATGCAGTGGCCTTACGTCACGCGTAGTCTCAGGCAGCATCATTTCTTACAAAGTAAACATTGTATTTCAAATATGTGATTGAAGGTCACAGATTTTTGTTTGGCTTAATTTGTACTGTTGCCTTGGGGCTGCCGGGTACAGTGATGAAATACGAATCGGCGTAGATTGGGACGCTTAGGTGGTTCGCACAACACACAGCGACAAACAAGGATAGCTCCCAGATTTAGCGATGAAAGGGCACCGAACATGGCCACCCGAGGGCCTCTTTATATAGAGGTTAAATCTAACGTTGGCCTTGTGCTTAATTCATTAAGCATCACACCACGAAGACGTATGGGGGAGTGGAGATATAGCCCCACAATCCTTGATATCGGCACTAGATGGAAGTGAGTGGTCAGCATAACGCCCGGCCGCGTTATCCCCGGGGAAAGAGCCCCCGGTACCCATTGGATAGCAGGCTGGGTGAGCCCCAGAGCCGGTCTGGACTCTGTGGAGACTCCTGCCGAGAATCGAACGCCGGCCGTCTAGCCCATAGCCCTCTGCTATACCGATTGAGTTTTTCCAGCATGGAACTTACAAATTCAAGAAAAAAAATAATTTTCTTCTTAGGAACACCTCAGTAGTATGTAAGATAGGAATCAACGTCCAGGAGTTAAATTTTATGTTCTTTATGCTATTATCGTCGTCGTCGTCGTCGTCGTCGTCGTCGTCATCATCATGATCATCATCATCATCGCTGACTCGAAACGCCTATAAACCAAAAGGCGTTTCTGAAACGGCGAGTCTGGAAAGGAAAGGAGACGTGTTTTACTGTAAAGAGTATCAGGCTTACGTTCGTTTTCATAAAAACTTTTGAAAGCGAAAGTGAAAAGTGATATTCAAAGAAGAGAAGAATGATGTATAGACACAATTGGATAAAGGCGTAGTGCATAATGGGCCCAAGAACCACAACGAATATCTTTCAGCCCTCCGAAGCATGAAATTAATGTAGGTAATATTTATGTCAGTTTTTGCTTCCAAGAAAATTCACTACATCTTGATTACAAAAGTCCTTATTGTGCACTTGAGTGTTTTTAAATGTATTAATTGAGTCTTTCAATTAAAAAATTAAATACTCAGATAGTAAAATCTAAAAATTAGAGACTAAATATTAAAACATAAGAATTAAAATTGTACTAAAATGGAAATGAAGTATTTTGCGATAAATCTCTTTAAAACATTGTGACCGCTACGTGTTGACATGATTTTCTGGTCGTAGAAGTGACTGCAGTGTGGGGCGCATGGGTATCGGGATCTTCTCACATAAGTTAGGTCGCGTGTATGCATTGTGTGTACCTTGTTTATGACACACAACAGGATGCATACTATTAAGATTATACAATACTGATAGATCATAGAATCATTTGTTGTAGTGACGGCTAACCTTAAGCATAGGCTTATATGTGAAGTATTTTGTTATTGCTTTAGTTCGGAAACTCCTCTGTGACAATACATAAGTAGCGTAGCCAAGAACATTAGCAAGAATTCCAGGGCTGTTCTCCCTTTTCACATAACACAGTAACCTCTTACACGTCGTTGAAGTTCAAATTATATATGACATGAATTAGACCAGTAATCTGTTACGGCTGAAAAACCGGGGTCTATATATACAAATCTAAATTTTCAAAACTCCAGATTGTACAAAACAGATGCTTAAGGATGACTGGAAACTATTCCAGAACAACAAATCGTAAGTTCTTACATGCAGATTTCACGATTCTCAAATCGGGCGAGTAGCCAGATCTTCTAGACAGAAATACGCATGAGAGACTGCACATCCACTCCAACGAGCTGTGCGTGGAACCAATTGATCACAACTTTGTCAACATGCTTAAGAATCTGTGGGATCTACTTTTGCAACGAAATAAGAAGATAAGGTGTAAAATACCCAGAGAAACGAAAGGGAACATGAGGGCATGAGAATGTATATGAGGAGAAACAAAGGAAAGAGAAGTAGAAGAAGAAATAAAACCAATTAAAAAAAGGCTTTTTATACATGTGTGTTCTTATAAACATGCACGTGGGATGAAAGAAGAAACCACAGTAGCACGAATAATTATATAACGCTATTCGCGCATCTGCTGGCAGGAAAGAAAATCAGAACCCGGTCGTTCTGGACCCAATATTGATGCCTCATGGCAGATTGCAGCCAGTCTGGAGACAGCTCTCGCTGTCTTCTCTTAACACTTCAAACGTGATTGATTAATAGCTTTTCTATTAACAAATGCGAATTGTTGCATTGTAGGAGTGTTCCCATAGAAATATCCTTTCACTGGCTTACCCATATCATATATTAATACAAAGATTCATAAAATTAATCTGTTCAGCCCGAAATCATTAAGGAATTGTAGCGAAGAATTCTGTGCACCATTACAGCAAGCAAGATTACTAGGCCGTTAGTCGCTGGCTACCCACCGCGGATGTCAGTGTTCGAGCCCAAGTCAGGTCATGTGGGATTTGTGGTGGACAAAGTGGCACTGGGACAGCCTTCTTCCTAGTGCTTCGGTTTCCTCTGCTAATTTTCATTCCGCCTACTACTCCACGTTCATCATCTACAATCCGGGGCTGATACAATAGGCTAAATAGTGGCCGACGTACCAAGTGGTCTTGGTCTCACCCCACTCCAAGAAAAAGAAAACTAAGCAAGGTTCCTTCTCATTTACTGCGCGACCTCCAACGTATTGATAAGATAGGAAACGGAAGTACATATGTATATGTTTGTAAGTGAATTATCAGTAAGGAGATGGTTATGAATTTTTAATCATGCAAAAGGGTACTAAGTTGAAAGATCCGACGTATCACAAGATATAGGTACTTCATTAATTGCTAATCCTTATGCCTCTTTGGCAAGGCCCCAAAAATGTTTATGCTAATTTAAATTAACTGAATCCGGGATTGCTACCATTCATTTCGGAAAGTTTTGCCTCCCCGACTGCTGTCTATACAGTATATAGGGGGGAAGAGAGAAACAGACGGAAGAGCTGAACCGTAAATACGGAAGGCCTAACTAGCAGTCCTCAGCTTAGAACGTAAACAGCAACAGTGAGCTAACACATCAGTGAGAAATCCTCTTGTCTGCCTTGTCTGAGGTATGGTTTAGTAGCCCTCATTCTGGTTAGGAACGTACCTGGTATACAGGGGCCTACGATGAATGTCAAGCTATTTTAAGCAAGTAAAATAATCGGGATTACTCGAGTTTAGGACTGTTGTATTTTAAAGAACACAACGTTTCGGTAACTGTATCTGTTTCCATCCTCAGTTAAGGGGGTGGGAGACATCTACTCATGGAAAGAGATCCAGTTTCCGAAACGTTGTGTCCTTTAGAATACGAGACGATGGGCAAGAATCCAAAAACCCAGTAATTCTGATTGTTATATATGTATACCCTCGTCAGAAACTTTTAGAATCTACAAGTAACAATGCACAGTAGCCTACATATGATTAAGTGTGTGGAAAATAACATGTTAAATAAAGCGCATACTGATAGTGTATTCAAAATATGTGCCTCGCCTTCTTTCTACCTTCCTTTTTGAAGTGAGATTGAATATTTTACGATCTTTTCTCGAATATGTCTATAGTTCGCCTTATCAGAGCTTAAAACATACCAAGTAAACATTTCCCGATCGTGTCATTCTTTATCGAAATAAATTTAACCCGTCATACGAGTATAGAGTGATAGAAATTGTTTTCGAAATTATTCAATTTTTCGCCGGATGTTACTAGTACAATGAAACTGAGGAGAACGGGTTTCATGGAACATGTACTGCTTGTAAGAAATGGGAAACATATATAATAAGTTTGTTGACAAAAACTGATGTTAAGAAATAACTTATGAGTTCTGATAGGGCGTTATTGAAATTGGTCTTAAAGGAAAGAGGTCTAAGGGGTATGCTAGATTCATCTGGCACAAGAAAGGGTACGATACCAGACTTTTGTGGAAACGGTAATGAACCTCCTGGTTCTCTAAAGGGCGGGGAATTTCTAAACTAGTTGAGTGACTGTCAACTTGTTGAGAATGTCTGTGCTTCATGTACTTGATTAAAGTTGGTGGTTCGTTTTTAATGAGAGGTTGCAACAAGGTGTTGTTAATAAATACACATTCTTTTAAAACGTCCTTAACAGAATACGTACTGGCATGTATCGACTGGACATGTCACGATTTAGGGGTGTGTGCCTATAAACGGGTTATGGATTGGATATCGGATTAATTGACCACTTGTATACACCACTCGGAACTACGCTTTACAGATCACTAACACGCACAGACTAGTGTCCTCAGTCCATTTCAGTCTCCACTAACCGTTTCCTGGCGACGGATTTAACACAGTCTCACTGAATTACACACTCCAAATGTCATACACAAAGTCTTCTTTTTACAGCCGCACTCTTGCAAATAACTCTTTAATTCACAGCCTCCCGTACAGAACTGCATTTAAGTGGCAACCCTCAACTGACAGCTGAACTGGTCAAGTTAATTTTCTTCAAAACAACCCCTCGGCACGAACCACATCAGAAACACCGTTCTTCTATTTTTGCATGTAAACGAGCCGTTGCTTAGAAAAGGGTTGCATAGACCCGTTGTTCTATTGTTGCGTGCCTGTATGTTGCGGGCTTTACCTGGCAACGGCTGTTGTTTACAGAGTCACCGCTTAGCAACGGGTTTATACGCTCTTTCAGTTACGTGAAATAATATCAGAACTTCGGCTATGCACTCAGAACATATCCTCGAAAAATTATTCATTTTTCCAATAATTACATCATTAGCATACCAGAATCTTTACATGGAGATGTGTGAGCTCTCTCTTTGTTTATACATACGTTATCCCTTTTTGGACGATGCTGTCTATTAGCCTCATTATTAGTGTACCCCCTGACTGAAAAAGAAACATTCTGGAAATTTCCACAATTAACCACTTGAGCCTGGGAGCGTTGAGGAAAACAGCTGAAAGAAGACAACAATTGTATTGGCATGGTGAGGGTAAGGACAGGACTAACAGTAATGCAGCACGTTCATACTCCTGCTGTGTCCATACTACAGCCTGTTGTCTGGAAACTCAGTAAAACAAATGAGCAAAATTCGGAGTAGGCAGTTTTCAAAAATATTTGTGAGGTCCTCGACTCTGATTTATTGAACAAGGGGAAAACGTCGGTTTATCTCTTGCACAGTGTAGTTATAGTGTGCGATTAAGACAAAATTGAAACAAAGTTTTGCCAGTAATTAATAATAGGTGTCTTATTATTTTTTTTTCACTGGTTCTACAGCCCCTTTGGGCCCTGACCTCTGATATTTCAGTTTTATGATCATTTTACAGTCGGTAGGACTCCTTGAACGAGTGATCAGCCCATCGCAAGGTCTCTACCTAAGCACAGAAGAACACATACACAGCATAAACACATACACAAGGTATCTTATGAGTTATACCAATTGTCAGTTAACGACAAGTGAATCCATTTTCATTCTGTTTGTTTTAAATAATGAACGTAGAAGTTCTTATGTACGTACAGCTCCGATTATTTCCGCAACTTGTTAATTTCAGCTTTCTTACGTGTCTTCTTGGGTTGGTGCTTAAACACAAGGGGCACATTTACTTTATAAATTGTATTGCAATTAGTTTTTAATTATCACATTAACATACATGCAAAATAAACATTCGTTTGCAGTTGGATTATGTGAGTCCAAACTACTATAGTTAGACACATTCTAAACCTGTCACATCAAATTTAATTTAATTCTGTCAAGTTGTTTGCAAAATGAATATGAGATTATTTGGTTCATACAGGGGGGGGGGGATTGAAATGGTTATTGCTCGAATAAAATATGTTTTTGAGTTGAATTATGTTTATCATTCCAAATTTTTTAGGAGTTTTGTTGAAATAGAGTTTTCTTTCCTTCTTATGTTGGCTGCAATATCAAAGAGTGCTCCAACTTCATTTTGGTTCTTCGTTGTACAATATGTCATCTGTTCATGAAATTTAATGCTTATACTGATCACTTGCGAAAGGAATGTTGTGCAACCGCGTAAGTGAATACAGCACCCCAAGGTCTGCATGACTACAGGAGTAGCAGAACTTATCTCAGCTCTTTTTGTTAATTCACGCAGCAGTATCCGGTCGGTGAACGCCGTATCGCGCAATGTCGTGTTTTCCAGGAATGTACCTCGGTATTAATTTTCTTCTGTTTTCTTTTACTGCGCTGTGGGTGTCTAAACTACGCAGCGTTTACCGTCGTTACTTGATCATTGACAGTACATGAATATTTTCTTGGATATATTGGGTTAAATCTAATGAGGAGCTTCATAAATTGTACTCTTCTCCAAGTATAATTAGAATGATGAAGTCAAGGAGGATGAGGTGGGCAGGGCATGTAACACGAATGAGGGAGACGAGGAATGCGTATAGGATATTGGTGGGAATGCCAGATGGAAAGAGGCCACAGGGAAGACCAAGGCGTAGGTGGGTGGACAATATTAGAATGGATCTTAGAGAGATAGGATGGGATGGTATGGATTTGATAGATGTGGCTCAGGATAGGGACCAGTGGAGGGCTCTTGTGAACACGGTAATGAACCTTCGGGTTCCATAAAATGCTGGGAAATTCTTGGGTAGCTGCAGAATTGGCGTCTCCTCAAGACTGGCTCAGCTCCATGGTAAGTAAGTAAATATTGGACTACATTTGAGACAGGTGCCTAAATACTTATTTCTGTGAACAGTTTCACTAACTTCTTAGACAATTTCAGTGTACGCTGTGTTTTCTACCTTGTAAATGACTGGTTGAATGGGGTAAGCAGGACGAAGAAGACAGCGTTCAGTCTTGACAGTAGGACTACTGGGGTTCTGTGTTTTAACAAGGCGTTAGCACTCCACTATCACGACTACCAAAGATTTAATGTATCCGATTCGTCTGTGCAGGCTAAAAACGTTGCTAGGCAATTACTTCGGACGTACGAGCAAAGTCAGTCACCAGTTCGGTTGGTGTTGGATTCAGAGAAACAGGGAAACGGACCATTTCGGGAGTAATATATTACCTCTTGAAACCGGATTGTATGTGTGTGTGTGTGTGTGTGTGTGTGGTTCTCCAGGATTAATAAACCGACGAAATTAGGAAATCGATCTCTGTCGTTGTTCGTGACGCACAGGGTTTGTCGTTTCGGAATAAGAATAGAATCAACCATCTTTGTCGTGACAAGGAAATGTTTCTCTTGTAATTTCATTTCAAGACCAGCTTAAACTGTCACAACATTATTAGTTAGAAGCGGCTTGTACTTAACCCCCTCTCCTAGCCATAGTCACCAAAGGATAAAGTGGCCAGAGCGTGAACCTGAACACTGATCGCTTTCCTGTGCAAGTCGAGTAAAGACACTACTAACCGTTTTTTTTCGATTCCAAAGGAAACATTCACAAGGAATTTCTGCCAGAAGGTGAAACAGTGAATTCTGATTATTATCTCGGAGTCCTCAATCGTTTGTGGGCGAGAATTCTTCGAATTCGACCTGAATATCGAGAGCAAGGTTCCAGGTCGCTCCTCCACGACAATGCCCCACCCCACAAATCGAAGATCGTGCGCGATTTTTTGGCCAGAAAAGGATTCACAGGCCTTGATCATCCTCCGTATTCGCCAGATTTGGCTCCAGCAGATTTCTGGTTGTTCCAAAAAGTTAAGTTGGCGATGAAAGGAGACCGTCACGACACCATCCAGGACATCCAAAGGGAATGTACCGCAGTTTTAAATGCGATTCCACAAAAGGAGTACAGTGACTGTTTTCGAAAACTTTTCAATCGATTCCAGTTACGTATTGATTCAGGAGACTATTTTGAATAAAAAGAGTGACATTTTGAAAATAATTCACGTCTTGTATCTTTAATGAACACAGTCCTAACAGAACCTGTGTATACACGAACGTGCGATCGTTTAAATAAATCTTTAGGTAAATGTTTTTAAGGAAAACAACTCAATTTCCAGCACACAGTAGAACGTTTGTACTGTCAGAAATATCATTCTTCAGAGCAAGGGTATTTTAAGAGTCCTTCAGATAACTCCTGTGAGGATTAATTGATCTGTTACTGGTTTAGCATCTCTTTTTTACAGCGTTTCATCTGGTTAAATTAAGAACTGGCTATTCTGCCTTCTAGAACGTGAGGAGTTTGTTTTCCTTTTTTCTGAATCATTTATAATCACTGACTGGATGACATGTTAATATATGAAATAATTTGTTACTTCTGAAATGAATCTAAGAGTGCAGACGCACAATTTCAATCGGTCTACACCTAAAATTCAGTTACTGCTTCCCGGATGATCTAGTGTGTGCAGACTGCTCTCGAGTCAAATGTTACAGTGCAAGAACTATTCGTAACTACGAGCAACTCCATGGAGCTGAGCTCTTCTTGAGAAGCGGCCAGCTGCACAGCTACTGATGAATTTCGCAACATTTTATGTAAACCGAAGGTTTATTACCGTGTTCACAAGGACCATTCACTGGTCCGTATCCTGCGCCAGCTCAGTCTAGCCCATGCCACCCCATCCTGTCTCTCTAAGAACAGTGCTAGAAGCGGAACTTAAGTGTTTTCATAAACTCTTTCGGTTCAGGGTTGCAGTTCAGCGGTCTCACCTTCACAAGAGCAATTTCAGCACAATTTATCGAAACCTTCAACAGCGATAATGATTTTTGAGAACTAATGATATGATGATGGTGTTGATGACGATGATAATGATGTAGGATAGTATCGACGGGGAACTAGTGATGGTGAAGGAAGTTTTGAGAATGGAACGGTCATAACCAATGACGAATTTTATTTCTAGTGGCGATGAACCTTCTTATTTATGCTTCCAGAATGTTAGTTTACTCTTGTTACCACAAATTTGTTTAGGGGCACGCGGTAGCGTAGTTGGTTGAGGCACTGTGCTACAAGCCGGAAGGTCGCGGGTTCAAGTCCCGATGAGGTCATTGCATTTTTTTCAACTGACCGCACTATGGCCCTTGGGTCGACTCGGCCTCTAACAGAAATGAGTACCAGGAATATTCTTGGGAGTAAAGGGCGGCCGGCGCGTAAGGCTGAAAACCTTACCGCCATCTATGAGCCGATTGACTAGAAAATGTGGGAACCTCAACATCTCACAACCCTATTGGCCTCCACGGTGCTTTACATTGGTATCTTTACTTTACTTTTTTTTTTTACTTACCACAAATTTGTTTATGTAATTAATATTATCATAAAAGTTGTCTCCGTGCTTAAGCACCACGTCATGTAGTGAAAGTAAAACTCCGTGTTATTCTTAATCCGCCATCAGAAAGAAGTCATTGGTCAGCTTCACACTTGAACAACTTTGTCCCCAGAGAAGAGCTTCTTGTGTCCGTTGGCTAGAGTGCTGTGTCATAATCCATCTGGACACAGTGACGGACAGAATGATTCTTGTCCATGGCGGAAGTCGAATTCCGATGGTTCAGCCCATAGCTGTGTACTAACTTTATTATCCGGACCCATTTTATTATATTACAAATTAAAAAGAAGCTGAAGACTGTTTACTTCAAGGCCTATTCCACCAATGTGTAGACTTGGATGGTACGAAATTCGCAGGCCACAGTTTGGGAAACAACGATTCCCAGAAGGCAGTGCGACTTGAGCGCGAGGGCGGAATGATCCAAAGACAGAAGGACACGGCGCATCTAGTGGCTGTTAAGTGACGCAAGATCTGGTTTCACAGTACTTACCGTGCCGTGCAGGTCGTAGCTACTGTAATTTCTTGGGTGGGAATGCCCAAAGTTGCAAGTTGGGCGACATATGGGCGGTACGCCACGTGGGCTAGGCCTAGGTCTTATGAAGCAAACACTCGCACGGACAAATTCAACGCGTGGAATGCAACTGCACTCGAACAGATGTAAGGACACTTCAGTTCCGCGGATGAAAGTAGAAGTTAAGAATCGAATAGCCTCTCTAACACATTTCTTCCGCTTACTTCTCATACTGTCTGTTATCTTCGCATTTGAATAAGTTGGACAATCAGAGGAAGTTTTGTCGCATTCTGTTTGCTTTACACCCCTCACCCCCTCCAAATTAGCTATTTCAGCATGTCAGCTAAGTTCTTTGGTGCAGTTTACGTGACCAATGTCTCCTTTGTCGGGTTGTTTTCTTCTGTTATAATTTTTGCAATATTTCTTGGAAGTGTACGTTAAGGAGCCATGTCTGTACTCAATTAGTGCTTCTGTAGAAGTCCGTGAAATTCATGGCTTGTAAGAATCTATGTATGAAGAAGCATCGGCAAAACCACGACACGCAATGATTTCGGTTTGACACGCAAAGATATTCGTACGTAGTTGTTAAGCTTACGAAGACGAAAGAGTTTTAAGTCATTCTTTTCCCACAACTTAGTCAGCTCAGATATATAAAAATTTCCCATGTTCTAAGGCCACACGCGCTCAACCCTAACTTTCTTGGAAAGGAACTAATTAATATCTTATTCCCTTGTTCAGTTTGTATGAGTGGCATCTCTGGAAGGCATTTGACATGTAGTGGGCTTGTAATAAATGTCGCACTGGTATGCTTGGCTTTACAGTATGCAAAATAAGTATAAGGTCGTTCATTTATCTTCGTAATCAGAGATTTTCCACTGTTCCTTTCACACGAAAATTTCGATTCTTATTTGAGAAGCAAAGTGAATGAATATGAGAGGGGGAAGGATCTCCATTCTTCTGCCGTGATCATGTGCAGCCATTCCTCGTTTCTCAGAAGAAGCTCCCAATAATTACGACTTCTTCCCATGCCCCCGATTCATATATTCTTTCATTCTCCATTCTCAAGGGCACAGCTCACAATAGCAGCATTTGTCGTAGCGTACAACAAGAAATGTTTTTATTTTCATATGCGATAAGATGCGAAGTGTATTACGCGTTACGGTAGTTTATGTTTCCCGACTAATCGAATTTTATAAATCAACTGACACAAGTTCACAGTTTATTGATAAAACCAGACAATGGGACTATAAGTAACACCATTTTCATTCACACATCAGTTCTGTCCACGATGTGTGTGTATATTAACTTTAAGGTCTTCTGGAATCTACTCCATGCAGTTTTGTGGATACATAGACCTACCGACGTTTCGGACTGTCCTACAGCTTCAATCTAGCCTAAAGATGGAGGTAGTAGGTTTCTCAGAAACTTTAATACTTTATATGATATAAATTCCGCCCTAAGTGTAACAATTTATTGTAGGTCTTTTGTTTTGCCTTCTTCTACACTACATGTTTCGGCCGCAAACGGCCATCATCAGGTGTATACACTCACGTAACTGCTACACTGCACCCAGTTTAAAATTTAAAAACATACAGGTCTTCCCAATTGTTCCCTTCGTCGCTGCTAACAGGATCTACTTCGCTGATATTTGCCTGATTCGTACCTCATCTTTGTCACCAACACACGTCAATTTTGACATTCATGAACTGGCACATTTAAAATCTTCAGTTACGATTGAGAAAACTCCTTTAAAATTTTTCCAAATTTTAAAATTTAAAATTTCTCAGGGTTACTCGCCCCATGTCTATAGTGCTGCAGCGGCTGCTTCTTGTTTTCAGCACTGTAAGGTGTTATTCTGTGTAGGCTCCCTGTGTGCGTGCCGCTGCTTCTCTTTACTACTACTTTTATCAGTGCCAGTTCATGAATGTCAAAATTGACGTGTGTGGGTGGCAAAGATGATGTACGAATCAGACAAATATCAGCGAAGTAGATCCTGTTAGCAGCGACGAAGGGAACAATTGGGAAGATCTGTGTGTTTTTTAAATTGTAAACTGGGTGCAGTGTAACAGCTACGTGAGTGTATACACCTGATGATGGCCGTTTGCGGCCGAAACACGTAGTGTAGAAGAAAGCAAGACGAAAGACCTACAATAAATTGTTACACTTAGGGCGAAATTTATATCATATATCATATAGAGTGTAACAGGATGCTTAAATATAATACTTTAATACTTGTCTACCAGGCTATCGATGGGCTTCGAGCTGGACAGGGGAGGACATTTTTTCTGTTCTGTACAGCGTCCGTACCGGCTCCGGGGCCTACCCCCTCTTCTGTTCATTGGGAGAGGTGGTTTTTCCCCCAAGGGCAAAGCATCCGGATTGTGAAGCTGACCATTCACCTAAGTCAAGAATGCTTAATGCTATACCTTCACTTCCCCCATGTCTTCATGTGTTGATGCTTAAATAATTAAGCACAGGGACAAGTTTTACCAGGAATATTCTTGGGGGTAAAGGGCGGCCGGCTCGTAAGGCTGACAATCTTACCGCCATCTATGAGTCGATTGCTAAAAAATGTGGGAACCTCAACATCTGAAAACCTATGTTCCTCCTACTTTTACTTTTTTTACTTTACAGGAACAAGTTTACTTTTTTGCCTTCCAGGCCCTATGGCGCCAGTTTAAAAAAAAGACCTAATCCTAGTTCAGCGAGGTTTGGGGCTTCTTAAAAATATTGATTCACAGTGATTCTATATACAGCACTTCCGTTTACTCAAATTGTTGCTCTCATTACCGTACAATGCAGCGCTAATCTGACTCTCGTCATGCAACGCGTATTTACACTTTCAGTTTCATCACGTGAAGTATCTTAACTCAGATCCGTGCTTTCGAGAGCAGCGCTGATCATTTTCTGTCGGACAGTTCATGGTTGCATGAAAGATTGTACAGACAGAAGCCCCGAAAGTTGTTACGCCTCGTCTCACCTGTTTTCTTACTACACACAGTAAGAAATACCCTGGCTGTAAGCCTTCAATTCTAGAACAAGAATTATTAATTAATTTATTCTTATATTATTTAACGGCGAACTTCAAATGTTATACCGCGTTGAGTGAGACGAAAAATAATCATAAAATTTCTGAACATTTGCAGATTTTGAAGGAATTGGTCGTGATATAATATATTATCTTGTCATTCACCTGAAAAGTAACGAAAAGCATGAACACCACATTAGGATAGTAGTTTTTTATTGCTAGTGGGTTGGGATTAAGACCCTTGTACTGCGGCCACTTCTGGCCTATTGTACCAGCCCCAGATGATAGGTGAGGGTGATTGTGGAGCAATTGGTGGAATTAAGATTGGCAGGGGAAACCGAAATACTCGGAGAAAACCTACCTCAGCGTCACTTTGTCCACCACAAATGCCACTTGACCAGACCCGGGATCGAATCCGGGCCGCCGCGATGGGAAGCCAGCGACTAACCGTTTGAGCTATGGCGCGGCCTAGGATAATAGTTACATTGACGGAGATTCGAACCGAATACCCCCTAGGATATGACACAATCCTGACAAGTAAAATCACATTATTTCGGTAAAAATGAAGGCAGTTATATCTGATTACAGTTTTCTCTCTAGCAGTGACGTATTATTCATTCTATCGCAACCTTCCGCCCGTCTTGCTTATGTTCCCGCCAGCCCTCGCGTAAAATTTTGTTCTTTTATTTATACATAGCTGCTACGTATTTCAACCAATTAGGGAGCTGCCTGAAGAGAGAACGAGAGTAACAGAAACAATGTGACACAAAATGATTCATGAACTCATCATTAATAGTATACGGGAGTTTGTTTCATACTAAAATTACCTGAAGTTGGATAGAATTCACAATAAAGAACTCCAGAAATAATTAGGGATATTTCCCTGAAGACACGAAGCATAGTCCTTCAATGGCTGGAAGTCACTCAGCTAGTCAAGGTATTCACAGCCCTCTGTGATATCCGATGGTTCTTTATTTTGTTCACCATTGGACGCCTACCCTGAGCCAAACGAATTCAGTCCACGCCTCACAACTTAATTCTGTTATTATTCAGCTTAATATTATTTCCTGCCAGTCGCGGTAGCCGAGCGGTCTAAGGTATGCACTGTCTTCGCTCGCTCGGAAGCCGGGATAATGGGTTCGAATCCCACTCAGAGCATGGATGTTTAGTTTGTGTGTGTGCACTTTTCTGTGTTTGTGTACAGGTAGAGGCCTTGCGACGAGCTGATCACCCGCCCAAGGTGTCCTACCGAATGTGTAAGATCTAGAAAAACAAAAGTGAACGGAGAAGTTCATGGAGGTAGGCCTAGGCCCACTGGGCTGTAGTGCCAAGGGGGGGGGAAATATTATCTCTTACCTTCAATGAATATTCTAAGCTGAATAATATATGAGTGATAGACAATAAGAGTTGAACTAGCACATAGTAAGGCAAGGTAAAGTTGTCCCTGTGCTTAACTAATTAAGCACTACACGTATGGAGGAGTGTATGTATAGTTCCACATTCTCTTCACCTCGGCACTAGTTGGAGGTGAGTAGTCAGCTTCACGCCCCGGCCGCTTTATTCCCGGGTAAAGAGCCCCCGGTACCCATTTGTTATGAGGTTGAGTGGACCCCATAGACGAATTGGAGAAGAGAAAATTCTTGACCCAACCGGGACTCGAACTCCGACCTCTCGGTCGTCCAGTCCGTAGCCAGTAGCTATACCGACTACGCTCTCCCGGCTCTAGTAGCACATATTATGGATGACAGTTCGATTTCTAATCCAGCAGTAATACGAGTATACATGCACCCAAACGGTGAAGAAATCTGATACCTTCAGGGAAAATGTGAATTAGTGAAGCTGGCATGGGAAATATTGTCTGCTCCATGAAGTACATAAGAAGAAGGCGGAAATACAAGGCACGATTATTACAGAAAAGTCAAATTTCAAACTGTTGAGTCTATCGAGATTAACAATATTTTGAAAGAGTTTCAGGCGGTCACATTTAAGGTCGTTCAGCTCCCTACTCGCAATCACAGTTTGTACCGTTTCTTTCAGAAGGAATTATTTATGTACTAGGGGGTTATTAACAACGCTGTCAGTAGCTCATACAGTTTCGCGTCGAATGTTAAGATGACTAGTGGATAATGAGTTGGGGAGGATGTGTAAGGAAACGGAAGTAGCCTAACTTGAGGTACTATCCTGATATTTCACTGGAGGGACTGAGGAAAAGAAAGAACAATTTCAGTCAGGATATCCGTTCTCCTGGCTGAGATTTGAACCTAGGACCTTCCCAATAAGCAGGAGCGCTACCAGCCTGTCGGCGACATTCGAGGAGAAGCTTAAGATACAAAACAATTGCAGAATACCATGAGATCCACTGGTCATAACAACTCAGAATTCTTGAGCTTCAAGCGCCATTAAAGTTAATATACTCGTAGTTACTTAAAACGCACATAGTATATTTACAGTTGAACTGTTACCTAACTCCGTGGCCTGTAGTCCGCAAGTGAACTATAGTGACCGAGAGACCGCCGCTTGTCGGCGAAGTTAGTGCCAACTTTAGTGGATAGAGGTTGTCGCGTGGTCAGCGCAACGGACCCCCACGGCCGTTAATCTCGATTTTAAATGAAAGACACTACATAATGAATTAATTGAACACTTTCTTAGACTTGTGTATGTGCATGGCAAACTCTAATTCATATTCTGCACGCGGGGTACCTTCCTTGTTCTGATTTCGAAACGTGATCCTTCTAAAGCAGTCTGTATGTCCTGCCTAATACACTAACTCCATGGAGAGCTGTCCTTCTTGAGAGGCAGTCAATAAATTTTCTGTCTTTTATGAAATCAGAAGCTTAGTTACCCTGCTCACTTGACACTGTCCATGTCCCCTCTTTCTTTAAAATAATTTTAATATTATACTTCCATCCACGACTAAGTCTTCCAATGGTCTGCTACTTTCAGGTTTTACAACAAAAAGTGCGTAAACATTTTTCGTCTGTCCCATATGTCTCTGTGCCGTTTCTAGGACAAGAACATATTGCTGACTTCAGTGGGGCTGTGTATTTATTATAATCAATAGTATAAGGGAACCAGGGTATTCTGCGCATTGATCTAAGCGCTTGCAAGGCTGTGAGAAGCTACTGCATGAACGTAGTGGGGTGTGCCATGTGCGATCAGTCCACACATAGTACGAAGTAGTAATTTCAAAATACGTTGTTCTTGTATGTAAGAGTCATTTGATCTTAGAAATCTGAAAATCAAATTATTTTATTTTCTTCTCCTACCTTACAGAAATATTACTTCTCCATTATAAAGATTACCTGATCAATTCGTCTTTTTCTTCTTCTTCTTCTTCTTCTTCTTCTTCTTCTTCTTCTTCTTCTTCTTCTTCCTCCTCTTCCTCCTCCTCCTCCTCATCTTTTTCTTGTTCTTCTTATTATTACCAGAGCGGTCCAGTGCCTCGTGGTTTCCACGTAACGGAATCTTCTGGTCGGACTCCCTGGACTAGATTAAGCTAGTTATAGCAAGTGTCACGTAACAAGGCCGCCTGTCACTTCTCACACCCTCGAACCCACCCCCTTGTCTGAAAATTTTCTTCTGCGCATTCAAGGTTACTCTTGTCCTTGTTCGAAGTTACGTGACACTTGCTATATTGCTGCTTAGGGGTATAATCACTGTTTATTCTTAAAATCATACGAAACACATATTAAGTTCCGTGGAAAAAATTCCGAAATTTTTAATCTTATTGCAGGTACATATAGTAGCCACTGGTCTTGAAAAGGCTGAGCGAAGCGAAAAATTAAATATGCCCTACAGATTGTCAGTATTTTGCGTCCTGAAATTAATATACTCTCTGTTAAATTTCCACAAAATTTTGTTCGAAGGTTCTCACTGAAACGACACAAAATATGAATTTGACAGTAATGGACTGCTTACGTGGGATACTTTATTTCGCAGGTACGATATATGTTTGTATTCTGGGCAAGGTAAGACATCGTGAAATCAATAATGGAGACGAATGAAGAGTACAGAAAGCCTGGGAACACTGGCAGTGTCCACGGTACACTACTTGGATCACTCATTTGACCGGAAGCCACAATCAGTTAAAGATGTGACGCCATGCAATATGATTGTTGGTTACTATTCCGAAACTCTGGTAATGACTACACGGCGTCTCTTCCCAGAACATGGCAATGCTCGGAGCTGCCACCGTGAGAATCTCTTCCTGTAGGAATAGAAAATTGCGATAGGGCTTATCCAGACGGGCCTTTCTCCCCCATCATTACTCAGCCGCTACAGAGATTATCCTCCTATTTTATTTTCCTTGGCACTGCAGCCCCAGTGGGCCTAGGCCTACCTCCATGAACTTCTCCGTTCAGTTTTTCTAGATCATACACGTTCGGTAGGACTCCTTGGGCAGGTGATCAGCTCGCAGTCGCAAGGCCTCTACCTGTACACAAACACAGAAAAACGCACACACACAAACTAAACATCCATGCCCTGAGTGGGGTTCGTACCCACGATCCCGGTTTCCAAGCGAGCGAAGACAGTACCTGCCATCCTCCTATATAGACAGACGAAATTATTAAACCGTTAGTTACTTCTGCTTCGTATTCGTGAGGTGCCGGGATCGATCCTTGTCTCAGATGTTGAGTACTGGTCATTATGTAAGATTGTATGACATAAATAGTGATCACATCTGCGTATCCAGATGCAGCGATTTTTATAATCAGACAAACATCACGGATATCTTTTATCTTGAATGGGAGCTTTTGTGTTTTCCCACAGTCGTTCTGTGCTGGGATTAGGACTTAAAACATGTCACGACCCTACCTTCCACGTCTTTCCCACTTCATCATTGAAAATCGTCATACAATTCAAGGCAAGATAAAAAGAGGAATCATTTTTAAATAAACCAACAAAGATAAAAATTGCATCTTGTGGCGAATTTGCAAAACCTTTTAAGTAAGTCAGGGTCACGGCAGGTGTTGCAGCCAAGAAGCACTGGACTGTATGTCTTATTGCTGTTGTGTCTGGTCTAGATTATCGGTTTATAAAACACACTTCCCAAATAAGTGTGTCGTGTTGCGTGTTGTTAAGTATGTCGCGTCGCATGTTGTGAGTCAATAGTGTAGATTCTGTGTCATATCAACTTCATATAGGGGTATTATGCAGATGTCTTTTAGGGTCTCCCTTAACTAGACTTGCTGCCGTGGTTATTCATCATCTGGTGAGGCAGAGAGCTTCTTTGTTCTACATAGCAGTTAGCAGTTCGGTCGAAGCTTGTTTTCCTCATCACTTGTAGCAGACTAGACCACACTCGCCTGAGTTGTGGCTTCTTGATCCTACACTTGAACTCCTCTTTTGTGTCAGATCGCCCCTTCACCTCACTTTTATACCCATACTTTTCCCATCGCCGTACAGCATTTACCAAGCTCAAGTGCAACACCATTAATTATAAAGCAGGTTTTTAAAGTTTTAACGGACTGATAAACGAAGCATGGGTCGGTATACTATAACTTGATAGCCCATGAATAATGATCTAGCATTCATATACGAAGACTATAACTGTTATAATCAGAGATAAACTATAGACAGCGTTTGTCTTTCATATGCATGTGTGTGTGTGTCACGGAATGAAGTCCAGCGATTGAACTGACCACTATCATACTACATACAGTAAATTACAAAGACCGTACGTCGTAGGAAAAGAAAATCTATGTAATAAAACAGTTTTACGGATGAAGAAAGCAGTCTTCTGGGATTTGGCACCGTGTATATATGGTGTTAACACCATATATACACGGTGCCAAATCCCAGAAGACTGCTTTCTTCATCCGTAAAACTGTTTTATTACATAGATTTTCTTTTCCTACGNTATCAGCAAGGACATAGTTTTATGGGGACATATTTCGCCTCCGCAAACAGAAATGCAAAACGCAAGTATTTGTATTTGTTTATACAAGACACTTGGCTGAAGTTAAACATTCCTGATCTTCAGGGCGTGTTTTGGTTTGTTATTTCTGTGTACATATTTGATATCTCCGATTACTAGTCGTGAGCCGATCATTTGGACGTAACATGTGGGAGTTAAAAATCGAAGTCGCTTTCAATCCAAGTCTCTCCGATGCATTCTGAACGCACCTTGGTACAAAAACAACCACAGGATCCATGAAGATCTACAGATGAACACAGTGCTCAGTGAAATAAAAGAGTGGAATATAAAATACTTAAGAAAATCAGAAAACTATACTGATGCTCTAGCAGTGAAACTACTAGACAATATACACTTAAAATGGGGTAACTGAGGGAAACCACGAAAAACCTTAGTTAGGATAATCGGTATCATGATAGAGATTTGAATGCGATGCCTCCGGAATACGAAACGAGGGTGCTAACCACTTGGCCGCGAGAATAGGTCACTCCAAGTTGCTTATGATCGCTTCATGATCGTGAAACACGAAATATGTTCATCTATGACCGGCCCGGAACAATATTAAATGTGCACTCCTGTATCACATTGTTCATGTCCCAAGATGAGGTTCTGAGGTTTTCAAAGCGTAATGACACCGTGTAATGTGGAGGGTAGTTACCAACGATTTGGAGGAAATCAGCTTCCGTGTATATAGTATTGGACTGCACGGTGTCTTAACTCAGAAGAACACCACAGTCTAAGAGAGTACAATATTCAAGCAAGCAGATGTGAGATGTGAGCAGATTCGGACACCACAGACGAACATCAGTTCTTATGGAGAAATAAATACACTTTAAATTCTTTCTTATTTCTGGGAAGTCTCCTGTATGATCACATTTTATTGGTTCAGATTCACCTTCAGTTCACTGTGTTTGCGGTGAAAGAGGTGTCATTGTGAAAATCTTGCCCGTTTGCTCACAATTTTCAAGTCATAAAACCATAAAGTCATAAAAAATAGACATCTATCCTTATGTGGAGTCCAGCTGGGTCCACTCGGC